>NC_138807.1:6292097-6739555 GCF_965178545.1 Coloeus monedula | reverse complement strand
CCCCTGGGAGTGCTCCAACACCTGTGGCTGTGGCATGGGCGGACGTGGTCAGCGCTGGCCGTGCTGCTGCTGGTGGCACTCAGTGATCTCCGAGGTCTTTTCCAACCTTGATTCCGCTCTCAAGGCAGCCCCACGGAGGACCAGAACAAAAGGCACCCCCAGGCTGGGCCCCCCCCACCCCACTGCGCATGCGCGGGCGCGCTGGCCCTACCCCCCCTCCCACTGCGCATGCGCGGGCGCGCTGGCCGGCCCCCCACTCCACTGCGCATGCGCGGGGGCGCTGGCCGGCCCCCCACCCCACTGCGCATGCGCGGGTGCGCCGGCCGGCCCCCCACCCCCACTGCGCATGCGCGGTGGCGATGGCCGACCCCCCCACCCCACTGCGCATGCGCGGGCGCGGTGGGACCCCGCCCCCCCCCCACCCCCCACTGCGCATGCGCGGGCGCGCTGGGCCCCCCCACACCACTGCGCATGCGCGGGCGCGCTGGTCCCCCCCCCCTCCCCACTGCGCATGCGCGGGTGCGCTGGGCCCATCCCTGTGCTGGCACTGCTGGGGCACCTGCAGTGCTGGCAGCACCTCTGGTACAAGAGGAACACGGAGGGGCTGGAGCGAGTCCAGGCAAGGGAACAGAGCTGGCAAGGGGCTGGAGAGTTCCTGAGAGAGCTGGGAAAGGGGCACAGCCTGCAGCAAAGGAGGCTCAGGCGGGACCTTGTGGCTCTGCACAAGCCCCTGACAGGAGGGGGCAGCCGGGGGGGTCGGGCTCTGCTCCCAGGGAACAGGGACAGGAGGAGAGGGAACGGCCTCAGGCTGGGCCAGGGGAGCCTCAGGGTGGATATTGGGGAAATTCCTCCATGGAAAGGGCGCTCAGGCCTTGGCACAGCTGCCCAGGGAGGTTTGGAGTGCCCACCCCTGGGAGTGCCCCAAAACCTGTGGCTGTGGCATGGACGGACGTGGTCAGCGGTGGCCGTGCTGGTGCTCGTTGCACTCAGTGATCTCCGAGGTCTTTTCCAACCTTGATTCCGCTCTCAAGGCAGCCCCACGGAGGAGCAGCACAAAAGGCACCCCCAGGCCGGGCCCACCCCCCCAGTGCTGCGCATGCGCGGGCACGCTGGGCCCCCACACCCCCCACTGCGCATGCGCGGGCGCGCCGGCCCCCCCCTCCCCACTTTGTGGTTTTGGATGTGCCGTGCTTAACTTGGCCTGCCTTTCGCATGATCAGTGTCCCTGGAGCTCCTGGCTTTGTGGTTTTCTCAACCTTAACCCTAGGCGTAACCCTAACCCTAACCCAAGGCCTAACCCTATCCCTAACCCTACCTTGAGCCAGAAATCCGGCAGAGGGTTGTGGCAATTCTGAGCAGAATGACAAAGAGGGAGCAAGGTTTGGGCTGTGTCCTCCTCACCTTGGTATGCCTTTTGCATGCTGAGTATCCCTGGAGCTCCTGGCTTTGCGGTTTTCTCAAGCCTAACCCTAGGAGAATGCCTAACCCTAACCCTAACCATAGATTGAGCCAGTAATCGGGCATCGGTCTGTGGTGAGTTCCGAGCAGAAAGAGGAAGAGGGAGCAGGGTTTTGATGTACTGTGCTTAACTTGACCCGCCTTTTGCATGGTTAGTGTGCCTGGGTCCCCTGGCTTTGTGGTTTTCTCAATCCTAACCCTAGGCAAAACCCTAACCCTAACCCCTAACCCTAACCCCTAACCCTCACCCGAGCCCCTAACCCTAACCCTTGCAGAAAGAAGAAGAGGGAGCAAGGTTTTGGATGTGCCACGCTTAACTTGGCCTGCCTTTTGCATGATCAGTGTCCCTGGAGCTCCTGGCTTTGTGGTTTTCTCAACCTTAACCCTAGGCGTAACCCTAACCCTAACCCAAGGCCTAACCCTATCCCTAACCCTACCTTGAGCCAGAAATCCGGCAGAGGGTTGTGGCAAGTTCTGAGCAGTATGACAAAGAGGGAGCAAGGTTTGGGCTGTGTCCTCCTCACCTTGGTATGCCTTTTGCATGCTGACTATCCCTGGAGCTCCTGGCTTTGTGGTTTTCTCAACCCTAAACCTAACCCTAGGCGTAACCCTGACCCAACCCCTACCTTGAGCCAGAAATCCAGCAGAGGGTTGTGGCGATTTCTGAGCAGAAAGAGGAAGAGGGAGCAAGGTTTCGGATGTGCTGCGGTCACCATGGTATGTCTTTTGCATGGTGAGTACGCCGGGAGCTCCTGGCTTTGTGGTTTCCTCAGCTCTAACCCTAGGCGTAAGCCTAACCCTAACCCTAACCCTAAACCAAACCCTAACCCAAGCTCAAGCCAGAAACTGGGCCTTAGGCTGTGGCGAGTTCTGAGCAGAATGACGAAGAGGGAGCAAGGTTTTGGATATGCTGCTGTCACCTTGGTAGGTCTTTTGCATGGTTAGTGTGCCTGGGTCTCCTGTCTTTGTGGTTTTCTCAATCCTAACCCTAGGCATAACCCTAACCCTAACCCCTAACCCTAACCCTATACCGAGCCCCTAACCCTAACCCTTACCCTTGCAGAAAGAAGAAGAGGGAGCAAGGTTTTGGGTGTGCCGTGCTTAACTTGGCCTGCCTTTCGCATGATCAGTGTCCCTGGAGCTCCTGGCTTTGTGGTTTTCTCAACCTTAACCCTAGGCGTAACCCTAACCCTAACCCAAGGCCTAACCCTATCCCTAACCCTACCTTGAGCCAGAAATCCGGCAGAGGGTTGTGGCAATTCTGAGCAGAATGACAAAGAGGGAGCAAGGTTTGGGCTGTGTCCTCCTCACCTTGGTATGCCTTTTGCATGCTGAGTATCCCTGGAGCTCCTGGCTTTGTGGTTTCCTCAACCCTAACCCTAGGAGAACGCCTAACCCTAACCCTAACCGTAGATTGAGCCACTAATCGGTCATCGGGCTATGGTGAGTTCCGCGCAGAAAGAGGAAGAGGGAGGAAGGTTTTGATATGCCATGCTTAAGCTGGCCTGCCTTTTACATGGTTAGTGTCCCTGGGTTTCCTGGCTTTGTGGTTTTCTCAATCCTAACCCCAGGCATAACCCGAACCCAAACCCCTAACACTAACCCAAACCCGAGCCCCTAACCCTAACCCTAACCCTTGCAGAAAGAAGAAGAGGGAGCAAGGTTTTGGATGTGCCGTGCGTAACTTGTCCTGCCTTTCGCATGATCAGTGTCCCTGGAGCTCCTGGCTTTGTGGTTTTCTCAACCCAAACCCTAGGCATAACCCTAACCCTACCTTGAGCCAGAAATCCGGCAGAGGGTTGTGGCGAGTTCTGAGCAGAAAGAGGAAGAGGGAGCAAGGTTTCGGATGTGCTGTGGTCACCATGGTATGTCTTTTGCATGGTGAGTACGCCGGGAGCTCCTGGCTTTGTGGTTTCCTCAACCCTAACCCTAGGCGTAAGCCTAACCCTAACCCTAACCCTAACCCTAGCTCAAGCCAGAAACTGGGCCTTAGGCTGTGGCGAGTTCTGAGCAGAATGACGAAGAGGGAGCAAGGTTTTGGATATGCTGCTGTCACCTTGGTAGGTCTTTTATACGGTTAGTGTGCCTGGGTCTCCTGGCTTTGTGGTTTTCTCAATCCTAACCCTAGGCATAACACGAACCCTAACCCCTAACACTAACCCTACTAAACCGAGCCCCTAACTCTAACCCTAACCCTTGCAGAAAGAAGAAGAGGGAGCAAGGTTTTGGATGTGCCGTGCGTAACTTGTCCTGCCTTTCGCATGATCAGTGTCCCTGGAGCTCCTGGCTTTGTGGTTTTCTCAACCCAAACCCTAGGCATAACCCTAACACTAACCCTACCTTGAGCCAGAAATCCGGCAGAGGGTTGTGGCGAGTTCTGAGCAGAAAGAGGAAGAGGGAGCAAGGTTTCGGATGTGCTGCGGTCACCATGGTATGTCTTTTGCATGGTGAGTACGCCGGGAGCTCCTGGCTTTGTGGTTTCCTCAACCCTAACCCTAGGCGTAAGCCTAACCCTAACCCTAACCCTAAACCAAACCCTAACCCAAGCTCAAGCCAGAAACTGGGCCTTAGGCTGTGGTGAGTTCCGAGCAGAAAGAGAAAGAGGGAGCAAGGTTTTGATGTGCTGTGCTTAACTTGACCGGCCTTTTGCATGGTTAGTGTCCCTGGGTCCCCTGGCTTCGTGGTTTTCTCAACCTTAACCCTAGGCGTAACCCTTACCCTAACCCAAGGCCTAACCCTATCCCTAACCGTACCTTGAGCCAGAAATCCGGCAGAGTGTTGTGGCAAGTTCTGAGCAGAATGACGAAGAGGGAGCAAGGTTTGGGCGGTGTCCTCCTCACCTTGGTATGCCTTTTGCATGCTGAGTATCCCTGGAGCTCCTGGCTTTGTGGTTTTCTCAAGCCTAACCCTAGGAGAACGCCTAAACCTAACTCTAACCATAGATTGAGCCAGTAATCAGGCATCGGTCTGTGGTGAGTTCCGAGCAGAAAGAGGAAGAGGGAGGAAGGTTTTGATATGCCATGCTTAAGTTGGCCTGCCTTTTGTATGGTTAGTGTCCCTGGGTCTCCTGGCTTTGTGGTTTTCTTAATCCTAAGCCTAGGCATAACCCTAACCCCTAAGCCTAACCCAAACCCGAGCCCCTAACCCTAACCCTTGCAGAAAGAAGAAGAGGGAGCAAGGTTTTGGATGTGCTGCGGTCACCTTGGTATGCCTTTTGCTTCGTGAGTACGCCTGGAGCTCCTGGCTTTGTGGTTTCCTCAACCCTAACCCTAGGCGTAAGCTAACCCTAACCCTAACCCTAAACCAAACCCTAACCCTAACCCTAGGCCGAGCCAGAAACTGGGCATTGGGCTGTGGTGAGTTCCAAGCAGAAAGAGGGAGCAGGGTTTTGATGTGCTGTGCTTAACTTGACCGGCCTTTTGCATGGTTAGTGTCCCTGGGTCCCCTGGCTTTGTGGTTTTCTCAATCCTAACCCTAGGCATAACCCTAACCCTAACCCCTAACCCTAACCCCTAACACTCACCCGAGCCCCTAACCCTAACCCTAACCCTTGCAGAAAGAAGAAGAGGGAGCAAGGTTTTGGATGTGCCAGGCTTAACTTGGCCTGCCTTTTGCATGATCAGTGTCCCTGGAGCTCTTGGCTTTGTGGTTTTCTCAACCTTAACCCTAGGCGTAACCCTTACCCTAACCCAAGGCCTAACCCTATCCCTAACCCTACCTTGAGCCAGAAATCCGGCAGAGGGTTGTGGCAAGTTCTGAGCAGTATGACAAAGAGGGAGCAAGGTTTGGGCGGTGTCCTCCTCACCTTGGTATGCCTTTTGCATGCTGACTATCCCTGGAGCTCCTGGCTTTGTGGTTTTCTCAACCCTAACCCTAACCCTAGGCGTAACCCTGACCCAACCCCTACCTTGAGCCAGAAATCCAGCAGAGGGTTGTGGCGAGTTCTGAGCAGAATGACGAAGAGGGAGGAAGGTTTCGGATGTGCTGCGGTCACCATGGTATGTCTTTCACATGGTGAGTACGCCGGGAGCTCCTGGCTTTGTGGTTTCCTCAACCCTAACCCTAGGCGTAAGCCTAACCCTAACCCTAACCCTAACCCTAACCCTAGCTCAAGCCAGAAACCGGGCCTTAGGCTGTGGCGAGTTCTGAGCAGAATGACGAAGAGGGAGCAAGGTTTTGGATATGCTGCTGTCACCTTGGTAGGTCTTTTACACGGTTAGTGTGCCTGGGTCTCCTGGCTTTGTGGTTTTCTCAATCCTAACCCTAGGCATAACCCTAACCCCTAACACTAACCCTAAACCGAGTCCCTAACTCTAACCCTAACCAGAGTCCAGGCAAGGGAACGGAGCTGGCAAGGCGCTGGAGAGTTCCTGAGAGAGCTGGGAAAGGGGCACAGCCCGGAGCAAAGGAGGCTAAGGCGGGACCTTGTGGCTCTGCACAAGTCCCTGACAGGAGGGGGCAGCCGGGGGGGTCGGGCTCTGCTCCCAGGGAACAGGGACAGGAGGAGAGGGAACGGCCTCAGGCTGGGCCAGGGGAGCCTCAGGGTGGATATTGGGGAAATTCCTCCATGGAAAGGGCGCTCAGGCCTTGGCACAGCTGCCCAGGGAGGTTTGGAGTGCCCACCCCTGGGAGTGCTCCAACACCTGTGGCTGTGGCATGGGCGGACGTGGTCAGCGCTGGCCGTGCTGCTGCTGGTGGCACTCAGTGATCTCCGAGGTCTTTTCCAACCTTGATTCCGCTCTCAAGGCAGCCCCACGGAGGACCAGAACAAAAGGCACCCCCAGGCTGGGCCCCCCCCACCCCACTGCGCATGCGCGGGCGCGCTGGCCCTACCCCCCCTCCCACTGCGCATGCGCGGGCGCGCTGGCCGGCCCCCCACTCCACTGCGCATGCGCGGGGGCGCTGGCCGGCCCCCCACCCCACTGCGCATGCGCGGGTGCGCCGGCCGGCCCCCCACCCCCACTGCGCATGCGCGGTGGCGATGGCCGACCCCCCCACCCCACTGCGCATGCGCGGGCGCGGTGGGACCCCGCCCCCCCCCCACCCCCCACTGCGCATGCGCGGGCGCGCTGGGCCCCCCCACACCACTGCGCATGCGCGGGCGCGCTGGTCCCCCCCCCCTCCCCACTGCGCATGCGCGGGTGCGCTGGGCCCATCCCTGTGCTGGCACTGCTGGGGCACCTGCAGTGCTGGCAGCACCTCTGGTACAAGAGGAACACGGAGGGGCTGGAGCGAGTCCAGGCAAGGGAACAGAGCTGGCAAGGGGCTGGAGAGTTCCTGAGAGAGCTGGGAAAGGGGCACAGCCTGCAGCAAAGGAGGCTCAGGCGGGACCTTGTGGCTCTGCACAAGCCCCTGACAGGAGGGGGCAGCCGGGGGGGTCGGGCTCTGCTCCCAGGGAACAGGGACAGGAGGAGAGGGAACGGCCTCAGGCTGGGCCAGGGGAGCCTCAGGGTGGATATTGGGGAAATTCCTCCATGGAAAGGGCGCTCAGGCCTTGGCACAGCTGCCCAGGGAGGTTTGGAGTGCCCACCCCTGGGAGTGCCCCAAAACCTGTGGCTGTGGCATGGACGGACGTGGTCAGCGGTGGCCGTGCTGGTGCTCGTTGCACTCAGTGATCTCCGAGGTCTTTTCCAACCTTGATTCCGCTCTCAAGGCAGCCCCACGGAGGAGCAGCACAAAAGGCACCCCCAGGCCGGGCCCACCCCCCCAGTGCTGCGCATGCGCGGGCACGCTGGGCCCCCACACCCCCCACTGCGCATGCGCGGGCGCGCCGGCCCCCCCCTCCCCACTTTGTGGTTTTGGATGTGCCGTGCTTAACTTGGCCTGCCTTTCGCATGATCAGTGTCCCTGGAGCTCCTGGCTTTGTGGTTTTCTCAACCTTAACCCTAGGCGTAACCCTAACCCTAACCCAAGGCCTAACCCTATCCCTAACCCTACCTTGAGCCAGAAATCCGGCAGAGGGTTGTGGCAATTCTGAGCAGAATGACAAAGAGGGAGCAAGGTTTGGGCTGTGTCCTCCTCACCTTGGTATGCCTTTTGCATGCTGAGTATCCCTGGAGCTCCTGGCTTTGCGGTTTTCTCAAGCCTAACCCTAGGAGAATGCCTAACCCTAACCCTAACCATAGATTGAGCCAGTAATCGGGCATCGGTCTGTGGTGAGTTCCGAGCAGAAAGAGGAAGAGGGAGCAGGGTTTTGATGTACTGTGCTTAACTTGACCCGCCTTTTGCATGGTTAGTGTGCCTGGGTCCCCTGGCTTTGTGGTTTTCTCAATCCTAACCCTAGGCAAAACCCTAACCCTAACCCCTAACCCTAACCCCTAACCCTCACCCGAGCCCCTAACCCTAACCCTTGCAGAAAGAAGAAGAGGGAGCAAGGTTTTGGATGTGCCACGCTTAACTTGGCCTGCCTTTTGCATGATCAGTGTCCCTGGAGCTCCTGGCTTTGTGGTTTTCTCAACCTTAACCCTAGGCGTAACCCTAACCCTAACCCAAGGCCTAACCCTATCCCTAACCCTACCTTGAGCCAGAAATCCGGCAGAGGGTTGTGGCAAGTTCTGAGCAGTATGACAAAGAGGGAGCAAGGTTTGGGCTGTGTCCTCCTCACCTTGGTATGCCTTTTGCATGCTGACTATCCCTGGAGCTCCTGGCTTTGTGGTTTTCTCAACCCTAACCCTAACCCTAGGCGTAACCCTGACCCAACCCCTACCTTGAGCCAGAAATCCAGCAGAGGGTTGTGGCGATTTCTGAGCAGAAAGAGGAAGAGGGAGCAAGGTTTCGGATGTGCTGCGGTCACCATGGTATGTCTTTTGCATGGTGAGTACGCCGGGAGCTCCTGGCTTTGTGGTTTCCTCAACTCTAACCCTAGGCGTAAGCCTAACCCTAACCCTAACCCTAAACCAAACCCTAACCCAAGCTCAAGCCAGAAACTGGGCCTTAGGCTGTGGCGAGTTCTGAGCAGAATGACAAAGAGGGAGCAAGGTTTTGGATATGCTGCTGTCACCTTGGTAGGTCTTTTGCATGGTTAGTGTCCGTGGGTCTCCTGTCTTTGTGGTTTTCTCAATCCTAACCCTAGGCATAACCCTAACCCTAACCCCTAACCCTAACCCTATACCGAGCCCCTAACCCTAACCCTTACCCTTGCAGAAAGAAGAAGAGGGAGCAAGGTTTTGGGTGTGCCGTGCTTAACTTGGCCTGCCTTTCGCATGATCAGTGTCCCTGGAGCTCCTGGCTTTGTGGTTTTCTCAACCTTAACCCTAGGCGTAACCCTAACCCTAACCCAAGGCCTAACCCTATCCCTAACCCTACCTTGAGCCAGAAATCCGGCAGAGGGTTGTGGCAATTCTGAGCAGAATGACAAAGAGGGAGCAAGGTTTGGGCTGTGTCCTCCTCACCTTGGTATGCCTTTTGCATGCTGAGTATCCCTGGAGCTCCTGGCTTTGTGGTTTCCTCAACCCTAACCCTAGGAGAACGCCTAACCCTAACCCTAACCGTAGATTGAGCCACTAATCGGTCATCGGGCTATGGTGAGTTCCGCGCAGAAAGAGGAAGAGGGAGGAAGGTTTTGATATGCCATGCTTAAGCTGGCCTGCCTTTTACATGGTTAGTGTCCCTGGGTTTCCTGGCTTTGTGGTTTTCTCAATCCTAACCCCAGGCATAACCCGAACCCTAACCCCTAACACTAACCCAAACCCGAGCCCCTAACCCTAACCCTAACCCTTGCAGAAAGAAGAAGAGGGAGCAAGGTTTTGGATGTGCCGTGCGTAACTTGTCCTGCCTTTCGCATGATCAGTGTCCCTGGAGCTCCTGGCTTTGTGGTTTTCTCAACCCAAACCCTAGGCATAACCCTAACCCTACCTTGAGCCAGAAATCCGGCAGAGGGTTGTGGCGAGTTCTGAGCAGAAAGAGGAAGAGGGAGCAAGGTTTCGGATGTGCTGTGGTCACCATGGTATGTCTTTTGCATGGTGAGTACGCCGGGAGCTCCTGGCTTTGTGGTTTCCTCAACCCTAACCCTAGGCGTAAGCCTAACCCTAACCCTAACCCTAACCCTAGCTCAAGCCAGAAACTGGGCCTTAGGCTGTGGCGAGTTCTGAGCAGAATGACGAAGAGGGAGCAAGGTTTTGGATATGCTGCTGTCACCTTGGTAGGTCTTTTATACGGTTAGTGTGCCTGGGTCTCCTGGCTTTGTGGTTTTCTCAATCCTAACCCTAGGCATAACACGAACCCTAACCCCTAACACTAACCCTACTAAACCGAGCCCCTAACTCTAACCCTAACCCTTGCAGAAAGAAGAAGAGGGAGCAAGGTTTTGGATGTGCCGTGCGTAACTTGTCCTGCCTTTCGCATGATCAGTGTCCCTGGAGCTCCTGGCTTTGTGGTTTTCTCAACCCAAACCCTAGGCATAACCCTAACCCTACCTTGAGCCAGAAATCCGGCAGAGGGTTGTGGCGAGTTCTGAGCAGAAAGAGGAAGAGGGAGCAAGGTTTCGGATGTGCTGTGGTCACCATGGTATGTCTTTTGCATGGTGAGTACGCCGGGAGCTCCTGGCTTTGTGGTTTCCTCAACCCTAACCCTAGGCGTAAGCCTAACCCTAACCCTAACCCTAACCCTAGCTCAAGCCAGAAACTGGGCCTTAGGCTGTGGCGAGTTCTGAGCAGAATGACGAAGAGGGAGCAAGGTTTTGGATATGCTGCTGTCACCTTGGTAGGTCTTTTATACGGTTAGTGTGCCTGGGTCTCCTGGCTTTGTGGTTTTCTCAATCCTAACCCTAGGCATAACACGAACCCTAACCCCTAACACTAACCCTACTAAACCGAGCCCCTAACTCTAACCCTAACCCTTGCAGAAAGAAGAAGAGGGAGCAAGGTTTTGGATGTGCCGTGCGTAACTTGTCCTGCCTTTCGCATGATCAGTGTCCCTGGAGCTCCTGGCTTTGTGGTTTTCTCAACCCAAACCCTAGGCATAACCCTAACACTAACCCTACCTTGAGCCAGAAATCCGGCAGAGGGTTGTGGCGAGTTCTGAGCAGAAAGAGGAAGAGGGAGCAAGGTTTCGGATGTGCTGCGGTCACCATGGTATGTCTTTTGCATGGTGAGTACGCCGGGAGCTCCTGGCTTTGTGGTTTCCTCAACCCTAACCCTAGGCGTAAGCCTAACCCTAACCCTAACCCTAAACCAAACCCTAACCCAAGCTCAAGCCAGAAACTGGGCCTTAGGCTGTGGTGAGTTCCGAGCAGAAAGAGAAAGAGGGAGCAAGGTTTTGATGTGCTGTGCTTAACTTGACCGGCCTTTTGCATGGTTAGTGTCCCTGGGTCCCCTGGCTTCGTGGTTTTCTCAACCTTAACCCTAGGCGTAACCCTTACCCTAACCCAAGGCCTAACCCTATCCCTAACCGTACCTTGAGCCAGAAATCCGGCAGAGTGTTGTGGCAAGTTCTGAGCAGAATGACGAAGAGGGAGCAAGGTTTGGGCGGTGTCCTCCTCACCTTGGCCTGCCTTTTGCATGCTGAGTATCCCTGGAGCTCCTGGCTTTGTGGTTTTCTCAAGCCTAACCCTAGGAGAACGCCTAAACCTAACTCTAACCATAGATTGAGCCAGTAATCAGGCATCGGTCTGTGGTGAGTTCCGAGCAGAAAGAGGAAGAGGGAGGAAGGTTTTGATATGCCATGCTTAAGTTGGCCTGCCTTTTGTATGGTTAGTGTCCCTGGGTCTCCTGGCTTTGTGGTTTTCTTAATCCTAAGCCTAGGCATAACCCTAACCCCTAAGCCTAACCCAAACCCGAGCCCCTAACCCTAACCCTTGCAGAAAGAAGAAGAGGGAGCAAGGTTTTGGATGTGCTGCGGTCACCTTGGTATGCCTTTTGCTTCGTGAGTACGCCTGGAGCTCCTGGCTTTGTGGTTTCCTCAACCCTAACCCTAGGCGTAAGCTAACCCTAACCCTAACCCTAACCCTAGGCCGAGCCAGAAACTGGGCATTGGGCTGTGGTGAGTTCCAAGCAGAAAGAGGGAGCAGGGTTTTGATGTGCTGTGCTTAACTTGACCGGCCTTTTGCATGGTAAGTGTCCCTGGGTCCCCTGGCTTTGTGGTTTTCTCAATCCTAACCCTAGGCATAACCCTAACCCTAACCCCTAACCCTAACCCCTAACACTCACCCGAGCCCCTAACCCTAACCCTAACCCTTGCAGAAAGAAGAAGAGGGAGCAAGGTTTTGGATGTGCCAGGCTTAACTTGGCCTGCCTTTTGCATGATCAGTGTCCCTGGAGCTCTTGGCTTTGTGGTTTTCTCAACCTTAACCCTAGGCGTAACCCTAACCCTAACCCAAGGCCTAACCCTATCCCTAACCCTACCTTGAGCCAGAAATCCGGCAGAGGGTTGTGGCAAGTTCTGAGCAGTATGACAAAGAGGGAGCAAGGTTTGGGCGGTGTCCTCCTCACCTTGGTATGCCTTTTGCATGCTGAGTATCCCTGGAGCTCCTGGCTTTGTGGTTTTCTCAACCCTAACCCTAACCCTAGGCGTAACCCTGACCCAACCCCTACCTTGAGCCAGAAATCCAGCAGAGGGTTGTGGCGAGTTCTGAGCAGAATGACGAAGAGGGAGGAAGGTTTCGGATGTGCTGCGGTCACCATGGTATGTCTTTCACATGGTGAGTACGCCGGGAGCTCCTGGCTTTGTGGTTTCCTCAACCCTAACCCTAGGCGTAAGCCTAACCCTAACCCTAACCCTAACCCTAACCCTAGCTCAAGCCAGAAACTGGGCCTTAGGCTGTGGCGAGTTCTGAGCAGAATGACGAAGAGGGAGCAAGGTTTTGGATATGCTGCTGTCACCTTGGTAGGTCTTTTACACGGTTAGTGTGCCTGGGTCTCCTGGCTTTGTGGTTTTCTCAATCCTAACCCTAAGCATAACCCTAACGCCTAACACTAACCCTAAACCGAGTCCCTAACTCTAACCCTAACCAGAGTCCAGGCAAGGGAACGGAGCTGGCAAGGCGCTGGAGAGTTCCTGAGAGAGCTGGGAAAGGGGCACAGCCCGGAGCAAAGGAGGCTAAGGCGGGACCTTGTGGCTCTGCACAAGTCCCTGACTGGAGGGGGCAGCCGGGGGGGTCGGGCTCTGCTCCCAGGGAACAGGGACAGGAGGAGAGGGAACGGCCTCAGGCTGGGCCAGGGGAGGCTCAGGGTGGATATTGGGGAAATTCCTCCATGGAAAGGGCGCTCAGGCCTTGGCACAGCTGCCCAGGGAGGTTTGGAGTGCCCACCCCTGGGAGTGCTCCAACACCTGTGGCTGTGGCATGGACGGACGTGGTCAGCGCTGGCCGTGCTGCTGCTGGTGGCACTCAGTGATCTCCGAGGTCTTTTCCAACCTTGATTCCGCTCTCAAGGCAGCCCCACGGAGGACCAGAACAAAAGGCACCCCCAGGCTGGGCCCCCCCCACCCCACTGCGCATGCGCGGGCGCGCTGGCCCTACCCCCCCTCCCACTGCGCATGCGCGGGCGCGCCGGCCGGCCCCCCACTCCACTGCGCATGCGCGGGCGCGCCGGCCGGCCCCCCACCCCACTGCGCATGCGCGGGGGCGATGGCCGACACCCCCACCCCACTGCGCATGCGCGGGCGCGGTGGGACCCCCCCCCCCCCCCCCACCCCCCACTGCGCATGCGCGGGCGCGCTGGGCCCCCCCACACCACTGCGCATGCGCGGGCGCGCTGGGCCCCCCCCCTCCCCACTGCTCATGCGCGGGTGCACTGGGCCCGTCCCTGTGCTGGCACTGCTGGGGCACCTGCAGTGCTGGCAGCACCTCTGGGACAAGAGGGACACGGAGGGGCTGCAGCGAGTCCAGGCAAGGGAACAGAGCTGGCAAGGGGCTGGAGAGTTCCTGAGAGAGCTGGGAAAGGGGCACAGCCCGGAGCAAAGGAGGCTCAGGCGGGACCTTGTGGCTCTGCACAAGCCCCTGACAGGAGGGGGCAGCCGGGGGGGTCGGGTTCTGCTCCCAGGGAACAGGGACAGGAGGAGAGGGAACGGCCTCAGGCTGGGCCAGGGGAGGCTCAGGGTGGATATTGGGGAAATTCCTCCATGGAAAGGGCGCTCAGGCCTTGGCACAGCTGCCCAGGGAGGTTTGGAGTGCCCACCCCTGGGAGTGCTCCAACACCTGTGGCTGTGGCATGGGCGGACGTGGTCAGAGCTGGCCGTGCTGCTGCTGGTGGCACTCAGTGATCTCCGAGGTCTTTTCCAACCTTGATTCCGCTCTCAAGCCAGCCCCACGGAGGACCAGAACAAAAGGCACCCCCAGGCTGGGCCCCCCCCCCCCGACTGCGCATGCGCGGTGGCGCCGGCCGGCCCCCCACCCCACTACGCATGCGCGGGAGAGCTGGACGCCCCCCCCCCCCACTGCGCATGCGCGGGGGCGCTGGCCGGCCCCCCACCCCACTGCGCATGCGCGGGCGCGATGGCCCTACTCCACCCCCCACTGCGCATGCGCGGGAGAGCTGGACCGCCCCCCCACCCACACTGCGCATGCGCGGGCGCGCCAGCCGGCCCCCCACCCCACTGCGCATGCCCGGGCGCCCTGCGCCCCCCCACCCCCCACTGCGCATGCGCGGTAGATCTGGACGGCCCCCCCCCCCACCCCCACTGCGCATGCGCGGGCGCGGTGGGCCCCCCCCTCCCCACTGCGCATGCGCGGGTCCGCTGGGCCCGTCCCTGTGCTGGCACTGCTGGGGCACCTGCAGTGCCGGCAGCACCTCTGGGACAAGAGGGACACGGAGGGGCTGCAGCGAGTCCAGGCAAGGGAACGGAGATGGGAAGGGGCTGGAGAGTTCCTGAGAGAGCTGGGAAAGGGGCACAGCCTGCAGCAAAGGAGGCTCAGGCGGGACCTTGTGGCTCTGCACAAGTCCCTGACAGGAGGGGGCAGCCGGGGGTGTCGGGCTCTGCTCCCAGGGAACAGGGACAGGAGGAGAGGGAACGGCCTCAGGCTGGGCCAGGGGAGGCTCAGGGTGGATATTGGGGAAATTCCTCCATGGAAAGGGCGCTCAGGCCTTGGCACAGCTGCCCAGGGAGGTTTGGAGTGCCCACCCCGGGAGTGCTCCAACACCTGTGGCTGTGGCGTGGTCGGACGTGGCCAGCGCTGGCCGTGCTGCTGCTGGTGGCACTCAGTGATCTCCGAGGTCTTTTCCAACCTTGATTCCGCTCTCAAGGCAGCCCCACGGAGGACCAGAACAAAAGGCACACCCAGGCTGGGCCCCCCCCCCCCCCCACTGCGCATGCGCGGGAGAGCTGGACGGCCCCCCCCCCACCCCCACTGCCCATGCGCGGGCGCGATGGCCGACCCCCCCACACCACTGCGCATGCGCGGGTGCGCTGGGCCCGTCCCTGTGCTGGCACTGCTGGGGCACCTGCAGTGCTGGCAGCACCTCTGGGACAAGAGGGACACGGAGGGGCTGGAGCGAGTCCAGGCAACGGAACGGAGCTGGGAAGGGGCTGGAGAGTTCCTGAGAGAGCTGGGAAAGGGGCACAGCCTGCAGCAAAGGAGGCTCAGGCGGGACCTTGTGGCTCTGCACAAGTCCCTGACAGGAGGGGGCAGCCGGGGGGGTCGGGCTCTGCTCCCCGGGACCAGGGACAGGAGGAGAGGGAACGGCCTCAGGCTGGGCCAGGGGAGGCTCAGGGTGGATATTGGGGAAATTCCTCCATGGAAAGGGCGCTCAGGCCTTGGCACAGCTGCCCAGGGAGGTTTGGAGTGCCCACCCCTGGGAGTGCTCCAACACCTGTGGCTGTGGCATGGGCGGACGGGGTCAGCGCTGGCCGTGCTGGTGGCACTCAGTGATCTCCGAGGTCTTTTCCAACCTTGATTCCGCTCTCAAGCCAGCCCCACGGAGGACCAGAACAAAAGGAACCCCCAGGCTGGGCCCCCCCCCCTCCACTGCGCATGCGCGGTGGCGCCGGCCGGCCCCCCACCCCACTGCGCATGCGCGGGAGAGCTGGACGGCCCCCCACCCCCCACTGCGCATGCGCGGGCTCCCTGGCTACCCCCCCCCGCGCATACGCCGGCGCGCTGGCCCCCCCCTCCCCACTGCGCATGCGCGGGCGCGCTGGCCGACCCCCCCACCACACTGCGCATGCGCGGGCGCGCTTGTCGGCCCCCCACACCACTTCGCATGGGCTGGCGCTCTGGGCCCCCCCCCACCCCCCACTGCGCATGCGCGGGCACGCTGCCCCCCCCTCCCCCCACTGCGCATGCGCGGGCGCGCTGGGCCCGTCCCTGTGCTGGCACTGCTGGGGCACCTGCAGTGCTGGCAGCACCTCTGGGGTAAGAGGGACACGGAGGGGCTGGAGCGAGTTCAGGCAAGGGAACAGAGCTGGGAAGGGGCTGGAGAGTTCCTGAGAGAGCTGGGAAAGGGGCACAGCCTGCAGCAAAGGAGGCTCAGGCGGGACCTTGTGGCTCTGCACAAGTCCCTGACAGGAGGGAGCAGCCGGGGGGTCGGGCTCTGCTCCCAGGGAACAGGGACAGGAGGAGAGGGAACGGCCTCAGGCTGGGCCAGGGGAGGCTCAGGGTGGATATTGGGGAAATTCCTCCATGGAAAGGGCGCTCAGGCCTTGGCACAGCTGCCCAGGGAGGTTTGGAGCGCCCACCCCTGGGAGTGCTCCAACACCTGTGGCTGTGGCATGGGCGGACGTGGTCAGCGCTGGCCGTGCTGCTGCTGGTGGCACTCAGTGATCTCCGAGGTCTTTTCCAACCTTGATTCCGCTCTCAAGGCAGCCCCACGGAGGAGCAGCACAAAAGGCACCCCCAGGCTTCGAGCGGAGGGTTCAGAACACGCTGCGGCAGCAGGAACGAAGCTCTGCAGGATGAACCTGAAAAGGGGAGAAATGCCGGGCTCTGTGAAAGGGAACAACTGAGAGAGCCACAAACGAGCCACCAAACTTCTCACAGGGGACACCACCAGCAGCACACGTGTGAAGGGACTTCTTTTTGCCCCAGAATTGTGAATCCACAGCCCAGGCCACGTGCACACACTGCAGATGTGAAGTGTATTTTTACTGCCAGCAAGCACCTGGGAATAAAAAAACCTCAGCCCCAAAGCTTGATGTCTAAACAGCAACACACAAGTTCTAAGCCAGCTGTCGAGAGAAACAAAACACAGCAAAAACAAAGCAGAAAGGGAGCAAAACCTTGTCACACTGGCTGTGTTTCCGAGCGTGACAGCTTCTGCCATGCTGGGAATGCAGCACCAAACACAAAAATCCTACTGCAACTCCTGGATCCCATAGCAGGAAGGACATGGAGATTCCCCGTGGGAATCAGGGATGCAGGACTCGGCTGTGCTGCCATCACTCCCTCAGGAATACCCAGGTTTAGCTCATTCTGTCTGCCCAGAGAGGGGGATTTGCCCCTGGATGCCCTGGAATGTTCCAGGCCAGGCTGGACACTGGGACTGGGAGCAGCCCGGGACAGTGGGAGGTGTCCCTGCCCGTGGCAGTGCTGGCACTGGATGAGCTTGAAGGTCCTTCCAAGCCCAAATGGTTCTGTGAGTCTTAGAGACCTGAAATTCTCATGACAGAGGTGGAACTGCAAGAGCTTAAGGTCCCTTCCCAAAAAAAACCCCATTGCACGACTCTGCAGCTTCTGGAGCCCTGGGTCCATGGAAATGCAGTTGCAGAGGAGCTCCGAGGAAATGGGTGTTTTGGGGAGAGCAGAGTGGCTGGAACAGAGGAACAGGAACAGTCTCCTCGAGCAAGCCCTTGTGTCTCAGGGAGCGGGATCGGCTCGCTCCTAACGCACCTGGTGACTCCCAGAGCGGGGGATGGAAATGCAGCCCTGGTCCGAAAGAAACCTCTGCGCATGCGCGGGCGCGCTGCCCACTACTGCCCACCCTCTGTTTTTCACATTTGGGGTGAAAAATCGGGAATTTGGGGTTAAAAAGGGGGAATTTGGGGTGAAGTTCAGGAATTTGGGGTGAAAAATTGGGAATCTGAGGTGGAAAAAGGGGATTTTGCGGTGAAAAATCGGGTATTTGCAGGAGATAATTAGGAGACAACAGCAAAAAGGGTGTTATGGCCGGGCGCTTCGGCAGAGATCCAAAGGCACAACTCTACATCCAAAAGATCATCTTTAAAAGTACATGGCTTATTTCGGATTCATCACCTCTCGGAATCTCCTCCCCCCGCCATGGAGCCCTGGGAGCGGGGTCCTGAGGGGAGGCACAGGGTTTCCCTGCTCCTTAGCCCCTGCCAAATGCTCCGACCGTCGTTTCTGGAGGAATGCTCGGGATGCCCCCGTTGGCCCCTCTGGATTAGCAGCTCCCTCTGCGGGTGTGCCCGGGTAACCCTCTGAAAGCAGCTGGTCACACCTGGATTTTGATGCCAAAGGAAACTCTGAGTTAAGAATAATCAAAACATGAACCGGTTCTCATGAAACTCAGCTTTCCAAACCTTTATTTGGGCTAAAAAAAAAAAAAAAAAAAAAGGTGGGAATGCCCTTGGCAGAAAAGCAGCTGTGAAGTAAAGCAGGCTTTAAATGCCTGTCAGCAGGAAATTCAGGAGAAATGGGCTGCTGGCTCCTGGCATCCTGGGCTTTCTAGGCAGGTTTTGTACTGGATTGCAAGGCAGTTTTCCTGCCTCTGGGGGGTGGCACCTGCATCCCACTGGAAAGGGAAAATGTGGGGAGAGGGGCAAGAGGGAAGACCGTTGCTGACCTGTGTCCTTGGATTGCAGTTCTTCCTGGTGGGTTTGTGCTGCCAGAAGTACAGAGGAGATCAGTCTTCGAGTACCTGTTGGTTCACCTGTGGGGCTTGGAGGAGATGCTGGACATGAAATTCCAGGGAAATTCCCCTCGCTGGGGTGAGCAGCAGGGAAAGCTGTTTGCTGTCTGCTTCTTTATCACCTTCACCACCATCCCCTGGGGCTCCAGGTAATCCCACCTCCCCTTTGCTTTTTCCAAGGGTCTCTAAATGAGGGCCTGAGCTTTGCTGTAGCTCCTGTTTATAGGGAGGATCTGTTCCAGGAAATGTCTCATGGTGTGGACCGATGAAAGTGCAGGGAAAGCAAAAAATCCCACAGCTCCTGAGGCTCGCTTGTCTGAACTGCCTCCAGGCAGCGAGGATTGTTCCCAAATACCATCCCCTGGCTCTGGAACTCGGTAAGGTTGCGTTCCCCCAAAGCGCAGGGACTGCATCTTGGTGCTGTGTACCTCTTGCCTTTGCCTGCTGTTAACAGCTTTGTGGTGCAGCTCAGTGAAATCCAGTTCAGTGGTTTCTACACAAAAAACCTTTGTAGTGAGCAATTAAAAGAGAGGTGTGAAATTGGTGATCCTTTGACTTCTGCAGTGGGCTTAGGGGTTTTTTTTTATTATTCTCCTCTCTTTCAGGAAAGGAAAATCCATTTAAGTGGGCCCAGTGATGCCAAAAGCTTTGGTGTTTGAGCAGCCAAAGCCAAGGGGCACCGGCGCCGGGGGCCTGTGGTGGAGGGCCCGTGGTCTTGCCTGCGCTGTGGGGTCAGAGGGACGAAGGGTTCCTCTTTTCCTCTCTGCTGGCATTAAGTGCCATGGGAATGACATTTCTGACAGCCCGGTCCTACCGCATGTCTGCTGCAAACGGGCAGAGGCGAAGAGGCAAATGCCAGAGTTCCTTGGGGGTGATAGAGTTGTGGCGTTTGGCTGTGCCAAGAGAGGCAGGTTGGGCACTATTCGTGCGTCTAAGGACTGGTTTGGGGGTATGGGAGCCCGGGGAGCAGAGCTCTCGGTGGATTCCCAGCTCTGTCAGGGATGTCAGCCGGTGCGGGGCTGGGTGACAACCTCTGGTTGGGCTCGGGCGAACGCTGGCACTGGCCCCAGCACAGACGTGGGTGAGGTTTGGGAGCAATGGGAATAAAATGAGGGATGGTGCTGGGCGGAGCAATCGGCCTGTGCTCGTGTCAGCGCAGCCATGCAGGCCGCTGGGATCTGGGTAAGACTCCAGTTCTCCTGGTGTTCAGGGATGCAAGGTCTGAGGACCTGAATTTACCTGTGGGGTTTCCAGGACAGCAGGAAGAAGAGGAAATGTGGTGCCAGAGCTGCATCACATCAGGTCGTGTTTCCCTCTGAGGACAAAGAGTCTCTGGCCTGAGGTGAGATTGCTGTGAGTGCTTGGATGAGCAATCGAGGGAACAGGGAGCTCAGAACTCCCATCACTTTAGGTCTGTTTGGTTTGTGTCTGTGTGAACTGGGATCTGAGCTGCAGAGGTGCTGTTGGGAACAAAGGATGGAGTAAATCCACTCCCTAGATGCACAGTGAAGGACTGAGTAGCAGGCAATGGGAGTATTTATAAACAGTATCAATATTTCACTGAAACTGGGGCCAGAGCAGTGATGAGGGTAGTTGGGTTTGGCCTGGGCCTGTCAAGATGAGCCATAAACAACTTAACCAAACCCCTGACCCCTCAAGGGATGTGTCAAACACTTCCACAGAAAGCCAAGTCAGTAATGATTCCAGAGAAAAAGGTATTGGAAATTGCTTATGATCAGTGGGGAATTTCCTTTGGAATTATCAACCAGAGAGTTTATCAAAGAAGAACATTTCTTTTGGCTCTCTTGCTGATTTTCTCTCTGGCTGAAATTAGTTTTGTGTGCTTCCATTATGGAAGCAGCGTGTTTTCACCTTGAAATTTGGTTTGGGGTTTGAATAGTCCACATTGTTATACATGACTGCTTTGGTTATGGGTCAGAGAGAGGGAAGGGAAATTAGTTTTTATTATCTTGAAACTTTTCCAAACAGAAGATGTTGTCTTGCCTCTCCCCAAAGCACTCTAGACACATGGGAGTAACTCAAAAAACAATGCTTGAGAGGTTTAAGCATTAATAACAACTCTGTTGTGTCTCGGTTGCAAGGATTCAGTCCTACAGTCCCAGACCGATGAGGAAAAAAAAAGGAACTTCTGTTGTTCGTGAAAAATCTTCCATTATTCCTTGTGTGGTCTTTTCATTGTGTTACGTGATTTACTGTCCAGTATCTTTCTAACAAAATGTGTTAGAAACTTAGATTAAGAATTTGAGTCTATTCACTACCAAATCCTGCCAAGCTTGAAGGACTGGGGTGATGACTGCTCTCAGCAACGGTTATTTATTAATATTCCGTCAGATTTCCCTCAGCTCTGGGCAGAAAAGCCAAGGGTTTGTGTTAGGAATTCTGCAAGCAGGGCCTCTGTGGCCATTGGCTTATTGTGCGCGTCAGTGAGCCAGGGCTGGGACAAAGACTCATGCAGGTACTTGAGCTGGCACTGGAGCTGTTGCCCTTTGGAGTCATTTAAAATGTATGATTATTGCACATTTTGGAGGCTATTTCCAGAATTCCATTTGTAGCCAGATCTCACTCCAAGTGCAGCAGTCCAGGTGAGGGTTTTTACATCTCCGGCCCAATGCCGTCTGCTGAGCCCCAAAAATGTTCATTTTGTCCCCTACAAATTACCTCGGATTTCACTCCCAACACATCCTCTGACTAGACTAAGTTTTACCCCCAAACTGTCCCTACTTAATACTTCTATTTTACCTCTGAATGCTTTTTCTGTTCCCTACTGATTGCCCTTCTTATATTAAAACCAAAATTTTCACTCTGTCCCCTGTAGTTTTCCTCGTATGTACCTTCAAAACGTTCATTCTGTCCCTCACAGATTAGCTCAGGTCTTTTCCCTCAAATTGTCTCTGTCTGTCCCCTACCGATAAGAACCTCAATTTTCATCCCAAAATGTCACCTACTAATTGCCTCGATTTTACCTCAAAACGTTCATTTTCTCCCATACAAATTAACTCACATTTTACCCCCAAAACGTTCGTTTTATCCCCTACAGAACGTGCCCAGCATCCGAGCAACAGGACCGCGAATGCCTGGCGGCAGCAGCGCCACCGCTCCGCGATTTGCGCTCTGGCCACTGAAGCCCCACACGGCCGGGACAAGCATGAGGCGGCGGCACCCACGGAAATCGTGAGGTCGTGGCCTGCGGTACGGGATGTTACCCCCTGAGCGGCAGCACCGAGCGTAAAAAGCCGCTGCGCCCGCACGGCCTTCCCGCGGCGCTGCGCGTGGGTAGCTGCGGCCGCTCCCTGCACACGCGCAGCTTTCTTCAGCCGGCATTGTTGGGCCAATGCGCGCGTGCAGCTGCTCCCCGGGGTGGCTGTAGTGCCTCCTGTGCACCAGCAGGTGGAAGCAGCGAGCAGCACCACGCGGCTCTCCCGCTTCCCTGCGCGCACGTCGCTTTCTGTCATTGCACCCGCGCGGTTTTCCGCGTTACTGCACGGGCACGGCTTCTCAATTTACTGCGCGTGTGCCGCTCTCCAAGTCGTTGCTCATTCCTTTGCTTTTTTGAGTTCTGCCGCTTATGTGCAGGTATTTTTGCTGGGTTTTTTTTATGTTTGAGGAGTTTTATTACTGCTTTTTAACTGCACGTGCACGGCGCTGCTGAGTTCACATGCACGGGTGGGATCTTCTGTCCTGCACGTGTGCGGTGTTCTTACTTGCGGTGTTAGCGAGAAGGAGAAGAGCCCAGCCCGTGCTTGGGTTTGGGAGGAGTGCAGCAATGCGCAAGACGAACGTTTGAAACAACGCAGGTCAGCGCGGTGCAAACGACCCGGCAGGTGAGGGTAGCGCACAGAGAAAGGCTACTACGCGCACAGTAGCAGAAGTCACAATTGTGACATGGAAAAACATGCTTTCCTTCTCGCCCCCGATACAGGAGTCCAGGATGGACGCTTGGAGCACGTCCATCAGAGCACCAAGGACCTCTGCAGGAGCCACAGCCCTAAAGACTCACGATGGCACTGAACACCTCTGTGCTCTGTTAACAAAAGATGGGGCGAGTTCAGTGGTTTTTCCTGTCCTGAAAGAGAGCAGAAAAGGGAAGTTAATCCCACTGTGGAATCCAAGACTCCTGCATTTCCTATTTCTGCTCTGATTGCTCACCGTGGAGTTTTAGCTATGGAAAAAAAAAGGAGAATGACACCATATCAAATAAAAAGTGCCCTTTTCCAGCATTTTTATTCCAGGCATTGAAAGGATGCTCATTTCTCTTCTAGCATTGTTTCCCTCATTTTAGGAGAACCGTTTTCATCCCAGGCCCCACTCGTCAGTTGTTCGATCCTCTGGCACTGGATTTGGACAAAAGAAGGGACGCACCTGGACTGCAGGAAATCACTCAGAGAAACCCTTCCAAAACGTGACAGAGAAAAACAACAGGAGATGCAGGAAGACACATCCCTCATTTGCACGTCTGCAACGCTTTTCTAAAGACTTCTCTGCATCTGGATGCTCTTTGCTCTTGGCTTTCTTTACAAGAATGCATTTGCTGCTAAACACGTCTCAGACCCTTACCTGATCGGGATAAGGTGGGATGGAGATGAAGACTCCCACAGGGAATAGCCAGGGAGATGCAGGGCCTGGGAACATCAAGGACGGAGAAGAGAAGGAACAGGGATTGTTTTTCTTGTTTAGAGCCAGCAGTGCTGTGAGCTTGGAGAACACACAGCACCGCAGGGATCCATGGCAGGAGCGGGATAACTATGGGATAAGGGGAATCTGCTCCCACTCCAGGGCTGTGCCAGTGAAGGAGGGGAATTTTTTAGTGCCTTCATTACACACAAAAACCAAACCCAGCACCACCGAGCTGGACTTTCGTGAGCCGCAAAACAAAGCGGCCCCTGGCCTTTGGGGGAACACAACCTCACCGAGTCACGGAGCCAGGGGATGACACTTGGGAATGATCCTTGCTGCTGCCTGCAGGCAAATCGGATGAGGGAGCCACAGGAGCTGCGGGGTTTCCTGCTCTTCCTGCAACGCCATCGGGCCAGACCAGGAGACCTTTCCTGGAACAGATCTTCCCTGTAAAGGGAGCTGCACCAAAGCTCAAGCCCTCATTTAGAGACCCTTGGAAAAGCAAAGGTGAGAGGGGATTACCTGGAGCCCCAGGGGACCGAGGCGAAGGCAATGAAGAAGCAAAGTGCTTCCACTGCTTCTCACTCCAGCAAGGGGAACATCCCTGGAATTTCATGTCCAGCGTCGCTCCCAAACCCCACAGGTGAACCCACACGTACTCCAGGACTGATCTCCTTCAAACTTCCAGCAGCACAGACTCACCGGGAGGAACTGCGATCCAAGGACACACATCAGCAACCGTCTTCCCGCTTGCCCCTCTCTCCACATTTTCCCTTTCCAGTGGGATGCAGGTGCCACCCCCCAGAGGCAGGAAAACTGCCTTGCAATCCAGTACAAAACCTGCCTGGAAAGCCCAGGATGCCCGGAGCCAGCAGCCGTTTCTCCTGGAGCTCCTGCTGACAGGCATTTGAAGCCTGCTGTGCCTCACAGCTGCTTTTCTGCCAAGGGCATTCCCATCTTTTCTTTTTTAGCCCAAAGAAAGGTTTGCAAAGCTGAGTTTTGTGAGAAGTGCTTCATATTTGGATTATTCTTAACTTGGAGTTTCCCTTGGCACCAAAATCAGAGGCTCACCTTTTGCTTGGAGCTTGGCTGAAGTCCTCAGCAATGCCAGGGAATGTGGCCATTGGAGGCTTTGGGCAGATTTGGCTCATCTGCCTTTTTAGGCTTTGTTTCTTTCTCTCAGCCTTCCCACCGGATTGTGGCCTCCGAGGAATACGTAAAATCCCATTCCATTCCTATTCTTTCAGACAATTTTTTGTACCGTTCCTGTACAAAACGAGGCCCCCTGTTCGGATGCTTTTCCCCACCGTTCCCCGGCACTTTTATCTGCCAGTGCATTCCCTGCGTTGGTCGGGCTCTTCCCAGGTCTCTGAGCTCCTTCACAAGGCAGGAGATCGATTTGGCCCAGGAACTAAACCCTCCCGAGGAATTGTCTGATGCCATCTCCGCATTTGACACCTGATCCTTGTGCTCAAAGGATCCCTCTTTCTTCCCTTCAGCCAATTCCAAGGCTCGCTGCCCCCAGCTGCGATCAGGCCCCAGCCTGATCCCTGCAGTCTTCCCTGCCGGGATCCTGCTCAGGAATCCCTGGGCTACAAATGTAAGAATTCATTCTTCCCACCCCTGCCCAGTTCCAAAGGATTTGGTGTCTGCCTTACCTGGCTGGAGCCTGCTTCCAGCTCTGTTCTTGCTGCTTCTGCTGCTTTCCAGTTCCCAGGAATTCCACCGACGAAGCGACAGCGTTTTCCAGCTCCGCCAGGATTCCCTCTGCTGCGTTTGGGTGCTGGAAGGATATCAAAACCAGGCTCTCTGGGGCTTTACTATCAGGAAATTACATCCCCGGATTTGTTCATTTCCAAATATTATCTCTTCCCAACAAAGCACTGGGCATCCAAGGAATACAGAAAGTGATGGGCTGACCACTGCTTACTCCTCTGGAATGTCAGAGCTTGGAAAAAAAGGGCACTTGAGGCTTTTCCTGGTGCTGCCCGTGAGGTGCATTTTACTTGAGAGCCCCTTCCCGTGTCTTTCCCTGTATCCACCAAAAAATCCACCCCTTCATTCCCCAGCTGCTTGCTTCCTCCCTCTTTTCCTGTATCCAACAGAATTTTAACAGGTCAATAGTCCCCTCTGCAAGAGCACCTTTCATTCCAAACCTAAGAACAAACGAATCACTTCCCTTCCACCGTCCTTATTAGGATTCCACTGAGAGCAGTGGATGGAAAATGATCCTCTCCTGGTCCCTGCTGGATTCCCGGAGCAGGGATCCTTTCCCTCTTTCCCCCCACCACGGTGCCCTCCTCCCCCTCCCGCCCCACCCCACACCCTTTTCAGGCTTTGTTCCACAGCTTTTGCCTCCAGGCCTCAGATCCTTTCGTTCTCCACGAGCTCCCAGCAGCTCCACAGCCTTCCCGCTCCCATCCTGACCATTTCTCCGGGAATGGAGCTCCGCATTTCAATTGCCTTCTCTTTTCTCTGACTATTCCCACCAATCCAGAAGACCTAAAGCTGACACAAGGAACACTCGGTGCCCACAAATCCAAACCCAGACCCGGCCATCCCCAAACCAGCAACTCCCGGACAATTTGTGTTCATTCCAACATAACACTGAGGACTCACCCAATCCTTCAAAATTCCCAAGAAATATCCTGTTGCCTTCACAGCTCCCAGGGGATTCTGCTTCGTGCTCACACGAAGGATTTGGGACTTCCCTGAATAAACCCGTGCAGGGCACACTGGAATCCCCGATCCCGTGAATCCGGGGAGCGTTAAAAGCTCGGTCCAGCCTGGGCCCCCGGAAATTTTTGCCAAGTATCCCCCAAGTCCTCGGGATAACAGAACTCTCTGGTACTGCATTTTTGGCGTTGTAAAGCCTGGAATTCCTTTATTCCTAGTGCTGGGCTCTGCATATGGCTGAGAAAATCCCAGCCTCCACACAGACCCAGATTCCAAACTTTTTGATACATTTCAGCAAGCCGAGAAATTCACCTTCCCTACTTCTTCTTAAGGGCATCCTTCTCTTCCCTTACCCGGCGTGCTCTCTCCCACTGGGGGTGGGTTTTCCCCTTCCCATGCCAATTAGTCCCTACTTCTAGGAGGTTTAGGTACCTTTCTTCCCTGGGACGGATTTCTTAACACAGCTACCGAGGCTTTGGGAGTCTCCTTTATCTTCTACTTTCTGGGAAAACACCCTGTGATCCATAAATGCCACAATCCAGGCGCCCAACTTCAACAAGACATCCTTTCTACCTAAAAACACACACTCTCAACTCTTAGATCTTTTAAAGTTTTACCCCCGCAAAATTCCCCTATTTTTCCACCACTGAATCCCTCAGTCCTGCTTCCAAGGATTTCTTGAATACCACGGGGCTTTTCTCAAGATTTACCCCCACGACCTTCCCTACGTGCCCACTGCTCATCACCTCATTTTTCCCTCAATGTGGTCATTCTCCACCCCAGAGAGTTTGTCAAGTGTTGCCTCCAAAATGTTCCCCATCTGTCCACTACTCAGTTCCCCATTTTGCCTCCAAAATATTCACTCTGTCCCCTCCACATTGCATCCACTTTTACCCCCAACGTTTTACTTCCTCTACAATATTGATTCAACCTTTTCCACCCCAAAAATCTGCATTCTCTCCCTTAAACAGCACCTCAGCTTTTCCCTCAAAAATGCCCCAGAGGGAAATTCAGATTCAGCCCCCAAACTCCCATTTGCCTACACAAACAGTTCTTGTGGCCCCTCTCAATTCCCCCCGGCTTTCAGCTAAAGGAAGAACTGGAAGCCTATTCCCTCATCTCCACCCTTGTTTTGCTTTCCTGGAAAACCTTGCGATCCCACACTTTCTCCAAGAGATCTGCTGGGAGTACTGGAAGGTTTGCTCTCTCAGAGCGCCAGGGGGCTTTACAGCACTTGTTCCTCTGCATCTTTACCCTTTTATCAGCTTTCCCCTGGAACGGTGTTGTGGGAGAAGCTTGGAACTACCAGAAATGGATCACGTTCACATTTTTTCCCCACCCGTTTTTATCTGGTTTGAAATTCCTGGAATTACCCTCAAATGTGCCCTAGAACACTGCTGTGAAAGGATCAATGAGAAGAACAGCCGGAAAGCAGAAAACCACCTCCAGCAGCAGCCAGAATGATCCCATTTCTCTTCTTACCTGGTCCTGCCAGAGCTCCCAACAGCCATTCCCATTCCAAAACAAGAGCTGTGGAAGACATTCCTGCTGTCCCTGAGGGTGAGGCGGCAGTTCTGGATGTTCTTCGCTGTGCAATCAGACAACAAACAGAGTGTAAATGATCCTGGTGGTCCCTTCCAAGCCAAACCAGCCCGTGATTCCATGCGTGGATCAGCACCTGTCCCAGCTCCATTCCAGAAACCTCCTCCCACTAACCCAGAACTTTCCTTTTTCTGCTCAACATCAGGGGTTTGCTGCCGAGTGCCCCGGGCAGGGGACGCCTCAGCCTTCCCTGGGACCGCAGCATTCCCTGGGCTGCCTCAGCATCCCCTGCGCTGCTGTTCCACGCCCATCCCGTGGTCCAGCGCCTGCGCGGGCTGCAGTGCCGGGCTCTCCCCACGAGGCGGCAGCACCGGGAGCGAGCAGCCCCGGCCGGTCCCGCTGTCTCGGGGCAGCTGCGCCTTTAACCCGCCCTGAGCCGGCGGGGCCGTGAACACAGCGGGCACAAACCCCACCGCTCCCCTTTATTTCACCCTCAGAGGCACAGGATCGCAGCATTTCCTGGGCTGCAAGGGACCCACAGGGAGCATCGAGTCCAAATCCTGGCCCTGCACCCCAAGAATCCCACCCTGTGCCCGAGAGCCTTGCTCAGACCCAAACTCTTCCCCCAAGATCCTGAAAACACAGCGGGGCTGGGAGAAGGATGACCACGGAGGATTTTTTTATACAGATCTCCTTCCACGATCGTTAAATAATATTATTAGACAGTCCATGAACGCATCCCTGTGCCGGGACAGCCACCCCTGTGCCGGAACACTCATCCCTGGGCCGGAATACCGATCCCCCGCGGCCCCCACCGTCCGCTCGGGGCTGTCCCCGTTCCCCGCTCACCTCCGAGCCCGGAGCACCCGCCCCGGTGCCCCCGGCCCGGCAGCGCTGCTCCCCGGGCTCCCCGCCATCGCCGCTCCTGGCGAAGAAGGGCGGAAGTCACCGATACCGCACCGATGTGGCTATTCGACCTTCTCAAGATGGCGGCCGGAAGGCCCCCCCCCCCCCCCCGCTCCGTCTATTCGACTGCCTGAATGCTCCCGCCTGCCCCAGGCGCCGCTGACCCCACAGTCGGTGTCCGCATAGCGGGAAACGCCTCAGAAAATTGTGCTGAAAGCGCTGGGCTGGCGTCGGCGTCGCGTTCAGGCAGTCGAATAGACGGACTGGGAGACCTTCCAGTCCGCCATATTGAGAAGGTCAAAAAAGCCTCGTAAGGAGCGCCATCTTTAGTGTGGCAATCACGTGACTTCCGCCCTTCGCCGCCATCTTGGGTGCTGGCAGAAGCCACTTCCGGTCGAGCCGCCATCTTTAGTGTGGTACACTTAGGGCCCCCGCCGCCCCTCACAAGGGCTTCTGTCTATTCGGCTGCCTGAATCCGGCCCGGACTCCGACGCCGGCCCCGCGCTTTCCGCGCGATTTTCCGCCGTGCTTCCCGGTGCGAGGACACGGCTGGCGGGGTCAGCCGCGCCGGAGGCGGGCGACGGCTCCGCGACCGGCGGCAGGCATCGGCAGGGACACCTCTCGCAGGGGGCCTACTGCGTCCGCCATCTTGAGTGTGGCGGAAGTGTAAACCACCCTCTGCAAGGTCCTGGCAGATAATAAAATAATAAAATAAAATAAATACTGTCATATTCTAATAAAAACGTCACTTAACGCCGTCCCGAGAGCGCCCAACTGCGCCTTCCTTTCCGAGCCGCCTCCTTGAGAGCGACACGCGGGCGGCTCGATTCCGACCGTGCCCGCCCGGTGCCTCCCGCCCGGGTCGCGCTGCGACCGCGCCTCTGCTGCCCGGCAAAACCGGCCCCGCCGGGCCGCCCCCCGCGCTGTCATTCCCCGCGGTCACCGCTCCGCACGGCGCCCGTTCCTTTCCATAGCTGTGGCCCCGCTCATGCACGGCCGTGTCCCTTGGCGCTGCGAACCGCCCTTCGCCCCTCCCCTCCGCTGACACACCCGGCCCCGCTCGCTCCCGCTCCTTGCCACGCTCGGCAGCCACCGAGGCCGCCGCCCTCTCGGCTCAGCCGCCACCGGGCGGCAGCAGCGCCGGGGCGCCGTGTCGGGGGCGGCAGTGCCGCCGTGTCGGGGGCGGCAGTGCCGCCGTGTCGGGGGCGGCAGTGCCGCCGTGTCGGGGGCGGCAGTGCCGCCGTGTCGGGGGCGGCAGTGCCGCCGTGTCGGGGGCGGCAGTGCCGCCGTGTCGGGGGCGGCAGTGCCGCCGTGTCGGGGGCGGCAGTGCCGCCGTGTCGGGGGCGGCAGTGCCGCCGTGTCGGGGGCGGCAGTGCCGCGCTCTCGCCACCAGGCGGCAGCAGCGCCGCCCAGCTCAGCCCGGGGGCAGGCACAGAGCACAGGGAAAAGCCGGCTCCGGGCGCTCTGCAGCTCCTGCAGCCCGAGCGTCTCGGCTCCTGCGGCCAGGCGCTTGCTGCTTTCCTTCCTACAGAAAAACGCCGGCTCCTTATTCTCAAAACTTGCTGATCTCTATTCCCAGCTTCTTATATTGCTGTATGCGACAGAGTAGACAGAGAGGGCTGGCTTATTTCCAAATGAATTTACATCTAAATCAGTAGCATTTGCCTATAGACGTAAAAGTGAAGAACTTAACAGGTTTTAGTATTCTGCACACAGCCCTCGCTGGGAGGAATGGTAAAAAGTTAAAAACAAATGAAATTTTAAAAGTAGAAAGTTAGAAACAAAGTTACAACAGCAGAAATTTAGAAACAAACAAAGAGGTAAAATACAAGAAACGAACACATTTCTAAAGGGAGAAAGTTAAAAACAAACAAAGTTAGAAACAAAAAAAAAATTAGAAACAAACAAAATTAGAAAGGTAGAAATTTAGAAACAAAGTCAGAAAGGCAAGTGTTGAGCCTTTGACAGGGTACCCCTCCTTCTCGGACCAGGGTGAAAGAGCAGAGGAGGCTGCTGTTCTGCTAAGTTCTTTATTTCACGGTCTCACAGCTGTCTTGAAGGCAGAGTTCGAATGGGGTTACATGATAAAGCCAAGCAGCAGCAGCAGGCAAAAACAGCTTCTTCTATATGCTCCATACACTCTATTTTTTCTTACAGAAGTGTGGATTCCATTTGTTCATTGACCAGTAAGATTAACACACGATTCTAGTTTTCCTTAAACCCATCCCGGTCTAATTCTAACAGTCGTAAGCCTCACACAAGTGTCATCTGCCCTTGTTCCATAAGGAATCCCTCTACAGACAGGGAGTTGTCACCGGCCCCGTGCTCATGGGCTGCAGGGGACACCCGCACTGAGGAGGAAATGGAAATGGGAAAGAGGGAACTGCAACCTGATGGGACGCACCTCTGGCACCACATTTCCTCTTCTTCCTGCTGTCCTGGAAAACCCCAAGTAAATCCGGTCCCTCAGACCTTGCTTCCCTGAACACCAGGAGAGCCGGTGTTTTACCCAGATCCCAGTGCCCTGCACGGCTGCGCTGACACGAGCACAGGCTGATCGCTCTGCCCAGCACCATCCCTCATTTTCTTCCCATTGCTCCCCAAGCGGCCCCAAAGCACCCCAGCGTGTCTGTGCCGGGGCCAGGGCCTGCCCCGAGCCCGACCAGAGGCTGTCACCCAGCCCTGCACCAGCTCCCACCCCCGGGTGAGCTGGGAATGCACTGAGAGCTCAGCTCCCCGGGCTCCCCAGCACCCAAACCGGTCCTCAGACACACAGAAATGCCCAACCTGCCCCTCTGGGCACAGCCAAACACCACAATTCCATCATCCCCAAGCAACTCTGGCACTTGCCTCTTCACCTCCGCCCATTTCCAGTAGCCGGGGCTAGGACCGGGCTGTCAGAAATAGCATTCCCTAGGCAGTTCATCCCAGCGCAGAGGAGAAGAGGAGCCTGTCCCTGACCCACACCATGGGCAGGACAAGGGGGGCCCTAGCTGGCTTTGCCTACTCCAGCACCACAGCTCTTGGTCCCAAAGATGGGGCGAGTTCAGTGGTTTTTCCTGTCCTGAAAGAGAGCAGAAAAGGGAAGTTAATCCCACTGTGGAATCCAAGACTCCTGCATTTCCTATTTCTGCTCTGATTGCTCACTGTGGAGTTTTAGCCATGGAAAAAAAAGGAGAATGACACCATATCAAATAAAAAATTGATTAATCCATGTAGAGGCTGTGGAGAGAAGGATACAAAGGAACTTTTCCATGATTTTGGGGCTTGAAGAGGGACTGAATTTCCCTCAAAGCTGGGAAGGGCCTGAGGATAATAAAGCAAAGGAGCAGCTTCATCTCTCCCTGGCAGAGAGCTCGGGGCTCCATTATGGATACAAATCAATCCCAGCAGGATTTCAAAGGGTTTCTTTAGGATGTCAGGTCCCTCTTTGTCAGATCCCTGCTGGGATTCAGGGCCTGCCTGGTCACGGGGTGCTTTGATAAGGGCTGGATTTAAATCCCAGATCTGAGAACAGACATGAAAGGTCCCTGGGTTTCTAGGGGGTTGAAAAACTCAAGCTGGATTCGCTGCAGAGCTGAAAAATCAGGGTAAGAGAGAGCAAGGAGTGGCCAGCAGGCCCAGGCTCCTGATCACGCCCCTGGGATCCATGGGATCCATAGGATCCACGGCCTCTGGCACGCTGCTCCAGCACCCTGCAGGGTGACTGACAGCCGGGCAGGGGAAGGAGCCACCAGCAGCTCTGCCACGTGCACCATCATTCACCTTGCACATGGCCTAAACAGCCACCAAGCACTGATGGACTGACTGAGCCGAAAATATCGGAGAGATCTCAGTTTGCACTCCAAATTCCCTGCAGCCTGTTCCCTTCCTGATCCATCCCTTCAAGCAGCAAGAGTGGAATTCCTTCCGTCGTTGCTCTTTCCCTCCTGTTTTTCACTCAACAAGAAAAAGAGCAGCCACGTGAACAGGAGTAAAAGCCCCAAACCCACAAGAAAGCACATTCTCAGCATCACTAATCCCTGCCAAACTGCCAGGAACCTTCCAAAACTACATCCAAGCTTGGAAACAGGGATCCAGTTGTTTGTTTAAGCAGCTATTGATCCAGTCTCTTCCAGCTAATTAAACTATTCACTATTTAAACTCATTAAACTGCTCATCCTGCTCCTGGCAGCCAGAGGCAAAGAAGAAATCGTGTCTAGATTAAATGGTGTTGGTGAATGTGCCCATCCCAGTCCTTGGAGAGGTTGGAATTGCATCCCTGTTCCTCTGCTCTCTTTTCCTTCCTTTTTCTTGGAGTGATTCCCACCCGGATTCCTCAGCTCCAGCTCTCTGAGCAGCCTCAGGGGGAGCATTTCATCCCCTTGGAGCCAACTCCATTTGTTGCATCCTTCATGCCTCAACCACCCCTAAAAGCAGGCAAGTGCTGATGGGCAGTGCAGCTGCTTCCACTTGGGAATGTTTCCAGTGGAACAGGGAGGGAATTCTGAGAAGCTTCCACCCACTGCACGTTATTGCTGGATAAAAGGTGAGGCAGCAAAGGATCAACAAAGGGAGATTTCAGCAAGACAAAGTCCAGACAGAGAGGCTGCAAGTGTGGCTGGGGCTGCTAAACTGGGAAAACTGCAAGGTCAGGCTGTGGGAACATGGATTATACTGAGGTCTGGAACTGGTGTTGGGAAGAGAGGGAGAAGGAGAAGGAGAGAAAGGGCCCAAAGTAACTGCACAGTGAATTTCCTTACCATGAGCCAGGCTCATTCCCTGAGCTGACCAATATCTCCGAGCTCCCCTTCATGGCACAGCCCTGCCAGTAAAGAACAGAAGTTCCTGCTGCTCCCACTGGAATTCTGTAGCGTGCCTGGCATTCCATACGTTCTGCTGCCTGAGAGTTCCTGCAGCCGTCCTTGGGAAGAGCAGTTCACTGCCACAGGAGGAACAAGAGGAAAGCAGCTGCCACTCTCGGGTTCTGTGCCCTGTAAAAAGTAAAACCAGATAAAGATCAAAGCTCCATAAAGCTGGAACCATCTCCAACCTCGGGACAGCACTTCTGTGGGAAAAGCGTAGATGGGCAATTAGGAAGGAGATCATCATGCAAATGGGCAAGGGGGGGAATTAAATTCTGCTGCTTTCTGATTGAGGTCTGCTTCAATTTGCAGCCTTTATAATATCAGCTTAATGGGACTTTTTGTGCTTTAAAGAGGTTTTTATTAGCTGGGGGTTGTCCCTGCCTGGACTGAGGCACAGCACAATGAGTCTCCTGCCTCCTGAAGCCGTGTCGTTATCCCAGCATCTGAAATTAAAAACCAGCACTCTGGGAAACCTCTCTACTCTGAGGAGAAGTGTGAGGAGTGTTTGGGTCTGTGGAGAGCCTGGAACAGCTCTGAGAGACACCAAACATCCTGTGGATCCCAATAAACAGCAAAACATTCCAGCAGCTCCTTCCAACACCGCCCTTGTAGGGAACTCTGTCACCCCAGTGGGTATTTGTGGGAGTAAGGAAGAAATCCCACTAATGACCTCAGTGTGATCAGCTCTGGTTCGTCTGGGGATAAATCTCCTTTATCCCTCTGGGAGAATAAAGGAATCCAATGCTGCCTTAATCCCCTGCTCCTCGGAGTCTGGATTTCCAGAATCCATCTCCTGGCCCAGCATGGGAAGGGTTGTCCAGCGCTGGAACAGCTGCCCAGGGCAGTGGTGGAGTCACCAACCCTGGAAGTGCTCATAAAATACATGGATATGGCACTTGAGTGTTCATAAAATACCTGGGTAAATACATGGGTAAATATAGGGATAAATACATGGCTAAATACACAGATAAATATATGGATAAATGAATATGGATAATCCATGGATAAATATAGGAATAAATATGTATGGATAAATACATGGCACTTGAGGTCATGGGTTGATGTGACCATGGTGGTGGTTGATGTTTGGACTTGATGATGCTAAAGGCCTTTGCCAGCCTCAACAACCCCATGATTCCATGATTTTCTGCCTTTTTCTCCTGCTCTGGGGCTGAGAAACTCCTTGAGCGGAGCAGCAGTGGAAGCAGGGAGCCACAGGCTGCACATCAGAGCTCTGCAGGCACTTTTAATCCACCTCTCTTCATGTTCATGGAAGATGGCACAGGAAATCTCAGCCCCAAAGCATCTCCCCAGCTCTGCACACCCAGGACAAAGCCGAGGTGAATGATCCCCTCTAAGCTCCTTCCAGAGCCATTCCAGCGGCAACCAGAGGCAGCAGCTCCTAGAGAAATGGCTCCTATCCAATTTAGGAGCCTTCCCTTGGGGAGGAGACATCCATTTCCCCTTCTACCTGTCATTCTTCTTCATTTCTATTATGACACGCACAGCGGGGTCGGTGCCAGGGCAGAGCTGCGTGATGTGAGCCAGGGGGGCAGCGACGCACGGGTGGGGGGGTGGGAGCCTGTGATGAATGGGGGGTAGAGACAAACAGAGGAACAAAGAAACGGAGTTAAAGAGAAAAATAGAGAGGGACAGAAACAGAGTTAAAGAGAAAAAGAGAGAGACAAAGCAATAAGGAGAAAGAGAAAAGCAAAGAAACAGTTCTAGAGAAGGAAAGAAATGGAGTCAAAGACAAACAAGGAAATAGTTTAAGAGAAATAGGAAAATAAACCTAGAGAGAAACATAATTGGAGAGAGTGAGAAGAAGAGAAACTGAGAGAGAGAGGTAGAAACAGTGAGAAAAAGAAAGACAGAAATAACGATAGACAGGGAAAAGTAAAGTGAGGAATAGACTAAAAAGTAAAGCAAAGCAAGAAATACAGTGAAAAAATGACTAAACCACACCAAAGAAAGACAGGAGCTGGGGGGAGGGGGGGGGGGGGAAGCTGGGTATCTTTATTAGGATTCTAGGGTTTATTCAAATTTATTGAATGTATTTTTGTATTTACACTCTAGCACAATATACAGAAACAACAATGTATACAAATAAAGTACAAATACAATCCATATACACACTGGTAAAAGTCCAATTTGCATACAGAGCAATACATGGAAATGCAGCAGCAAACACAAATACAGACCAATACAGAGCAACACAAGCCAAATACATATCAATACAATATAACAATTTTTCTATTTCTGGAAAACTTGCTACATTTTGTTTTATTGTTAGCGGAAACCCAAAACAACAGCACCACAGGGAGAACATAACAGTCATCCACCACACACACCTCTTTCAGGTTCCACACAACCCCACCATCACTCTCATCTCGATCACTCTCCTCACCCCGGCCCCTCGGGAAGGGGGTTCCCGGGAGCCTCCAAATCGTCCTGCCTGACAAAACCCCGGCCCCGGCACGGTCCGCACCCAAACCTTGGCGATGAACGTCGCCTTGCAGACCAGCCGGGACCGAGGAAAAAAAAACCCAGCCGGGGGGGAAAAAAACCCCCAGCTGGGATTTTTTTATTCTAAATTTAAAAGTGTGTTGAAAAACCTCAAAGGCAAAAACCAAACACACAAGGTTAGAACCATTCCACACACACCCCCCCCTTTCAGCTTCCACACAATCCCACCATCATCTCAACCACTCTCCCCACCCAGGCCCCTCAGGAACAGGGTTCCTGAGACCCTCCAAATCGTCCTGCCTGACAAAACCCCGGCCCCGGCACGGTCCGCACCCAAACCTTGCCGATGAACGTCGCCTCACAGATCAGCTGGGACTGAGGAAAAAAAAAACGAGGCGGGGGGGGGGGGGGGGGGACCCCAGCTGGGGTTTTTTTATTCTAAATTTAAAAATGTGTTGAAAAACCTCAAAGGCAAAAACCAAACACACAAGGTTAGAACCATTCCACACACACACTCTCACAGGCAAACACAAACACATAGACAGACACAACCTCTCACACACAGATACAGTCACATGCTCTTCAGCTTACACACTGACTGCAGCCATTCATCAAAACACTCCACTGATGGAGAGACTTTGGTACATCTTCCCCGGCTGCCGCTCCTCGACATCAAACCGTAGATTCCGGGAAAAATCGGTAGCATCAGTGACCGTGGAGATCCAAAGCTGCCTCGGTACCTGCAAGAAAATGTGAGGCGGTCAGAGAGTGGCCCATGGCTAGGAGTTATCCCCACACCAGGCCCATAAATCTTCTGCCCAAAACCCCATAGAAAATAGATGAACCCTTAAGTTTTATGACTGTTCTACCTAACTGTGACTCTACGTGCCAGGGCAGGGCGGCTCCGACCCTAAGCGGCGCACGGATGGGCGGCACCCCAAATTAAGGAAAAATGACACAAGGGCTCAAGATGAGTCTCCAGAAGATTAATTCTCAAATGCAATACACTTAGAGGTGATGGAACCTACTGAAATACTGCGGTCATGGAGGGAGGGTCCGATACCCTCCCTATAGAAGTCCAAGGGAATGGCATGTGAAAAGAAGCCAGTACCAAAACTGAGAAGGAAGATGGATGAGAACATCTTGTGTACTTCCTCCAGTCTCAAGAAGTAAGAAGGTAAAGATGCCAGAATAAGCCCCATCTGGGCAAGTAGGCAAGTAGAGTACAGCCAATATGGCCCAGAACAATGCAAAAAAAAAAAAAAATCACTGACATGCAACAAAACCCTGTGACACAGAGGACAATGGACACTACATAACAAAGACACAACCTACAGAACACAGACACAAGTTGAAACTGCCCAGCAGTTTCACCTGATGGACCCAAGATTCCTACAGCAAGATGAGCCAGAGGCCAATGATGCCAAAGGAAAGAAAGCTCTATGGCAATAGCACATGACGGCAAAACATAAGTCCTTACAAGAAGTTAGTACCAGAGCTGTTAAGAGGATGCTCAAGAAGCTCAGGAGGCCTAGAGAAGAAGGCAACAATGGCTAGGGGACCAGGGCAATCGCTCCAGACCCAAAGGCGAGCTCCTCAGGCAAAAAGATCCACGATGACATCAAGACTCAGAGAAGGCCGATGACGTGAAGCTCGTGAGAACACAGAGACGGGTCAGAACCGCCCTGCCCGGCAAAAGGTCGGGCGATGCTGAGGAGAAACCCTCTCCCTTTACTTCCAAGGGGCCTATCCCCCTACGGCCCTTTCCTCTAAGCTAACTTCAAATTGCCTCCTGCAATTCCAAAGGGTTTTCCCTTGTCCCCACCACCAGTCCCAACACTTAGCTTTTGGAAGACGAGCTGACAAAATCCATCCTCAATGGAAATGAACACACAGGCACCATGGATGTTGATACAGTCCCCAGGGTCTGTTTCGGTGGCTGCAAAAATTCAGAAAAAAATTCAGACTGCGATGAGATGTCCCAAAAGCGACCCCTTCCGCAAGGCCTCCCTCCCTCTTAAGGGCCGAGGCTCATCACTTACTGGCCGCTTCCAAACTTCAGCTCTGCAGCTGCTCACAGTACCTAAGACAATAAAACAGAAAACGTCACTGTGGCCCCTCGAGAATATTAATCCCCAGGGGTCCTCCGCACCGGTACCCCGGCTCACCTCAAATCTTCATCCGATTCCAGAGGCAGCCCAGAAAATACCTGCAAAACAAAAAGGTACATGCTTAGCACACTGCCACATACAGCTCACCTATTACTTGCCCCACTTAAAGGCCAACTCACCTGATTGTCTCTATTTCTTGGCATGTCCAAGGCAGCAGCAGCACCTGCAAAGAAACAAAGCAAAAAACATCCTGAAAGACTCTGAAATCACAACCTCCCCCCTCCAATTAAAGTACACTGCACCTATACCTTAAGCTTGCACCCACCTGGCTGCCAGCATCCCAGACCAGGACATCTTGCCGGTGGACCACCTAAATGCACAAAAAATAACAGATGCTTAGAGCTGCACCAGAAATTGATAATTGAGCAAGAAAAACTAGTTCAGTCCACCAGTCACCACTTACCTCGCTCACTTCACCTTGACAGCTGAGATCCGGCTTGACCTCCTAAAAATAAAGACAAAGAACAATGCTGGAACACAGCCACCATTTACACTTGCCCCACAAACACAAATGGTGACGGACCTTCCTGTGGGAACCCCCTCACCTGGTCCGGGGCGCTCTGCCACGGATTTAATCCCTCCACATCTGAAAGAAAGTGATGACAAAAGTCAAAGGGCTGCATGAGAACTTAACAGCTCCAGCCATCTTGTGTCAATCTAGGAATACCATCTAGAGGCCAAACTACAGCCTACATCACAAATTACAAGTCCCCAGGCCTTGTCCTATTACACCCATATGCCAGACCGTGCAGCAGGGCAGAGCAGCTCCAGGCCAAATTCACGCAGACACCTGTGACACAGGAAAGGACAAAGGAGGGGATGCAACGAAGAGAGAAAACTCTCGGCGAGAAGAACGATCGCAAGGGCCGAGAGAACGAGGAACGAGATGACCTAGGCGAGACCAACAGTGAGCCGATGAGGCTCAAAGAGCCCTGGCAGAAGAAGGACTTATTCTGAGAACTGCAAAGACGGATGCCCGAGAATCGTACGGTCAGAATCCTCTACCACTCTTCTCATTCTGACAAGTCCTAATCCGCTCTAATGGATCATTGCAGCACACAGCTGTGAATACAGCTCAGAACAAGACCATAACAGACATCCGACTCAACGCTTCTAAAGAGATGTGATTCTGATGCGCCTCCAAGCTCTCACGTCAAAAGATCGATGGTATCAGCACCGGGCTGAGGAGCACCGAAAGCAGAGATGCTAAGAATAACACCCAGCATTTCCAATAAGCATCTCAAAGGGCTAAGGCAAAAGACCTGCAACAGAAGATGCCCAAAAGACACAGAACATACAATAGAAAAGTGACACACACCAGGACTGCTCTGCCTGCCTCAGCATTGTGATCAGAAGTGAGACTTGCCCTTTTTGTGGCCTAAGGGGCCCCTTCCTGGACATCCCCACCTCCAAAGCTGACTCAAAAATCCCTCCCAGCAAGCCCTGACCCAACACCTCACATTCATTCCCTCAGTGGATTGTAGCTCTCAACTTATCTCTCAGACATCTGGAGATGGGAATCCTCCTCAGGCACAACAGACGGCTGGCTCACCCTCTGGGAAGCTCCTGTCGTCACCGGGCTGTCGTCTCCTAGTCAGCCACAATAAAGAAAACCAAACACCACTACAGGAACTTAGTGGCACATCAGCCAAAGCTCCGACAATTCCACTACTCACTATCTCCTAAGAAGGCCGGGGTCCTCGGACCACATACTTCGGCCACGCTCCGAGGCCGACGCCGTCATCACAGGGTATGCCCGGGTTAAGAGGAGACAAGGTGTTGTGGCATTGCTGAAACTTGAGTGGACCCTCCCTCCTCCTCCCTCCCTCCCCGACTCACCGCAACTCCATGGCCATGGATGTACCGGAAGGTGCCTCAGAACAGAAAATGTAAAGGCTTCATTGCAGAGTCCTGTAATACTTCCAGAGCGCTCACGACGGTGGCGAAGCGGGTCCGTCGGCCGGTCGGTGAGGGGTTTCGGCGTAATACAAACGGACCGCCTAAAACACACAAATGACAATGGACGCTTAGAACTGCACCAGAATTTGATAACTAAGCAATAACAACTCATTCTGTCACTGCTTACCTCACTCCATCGACCTTGACTGCTGCTATCTAGCTTTACCTCCTGAAAGCAAAGACAAAGAACAATGCTGTAACATAGCCACCATTTACAGTTGCCCCACAAACGGTGACTGACCTTCTTGTGGGAACCCCCTCACCTAGTCTGGGGCGCCCTGCCACAGATTTCATCCATCTGCATCTGAAAGAAAGCGATGACAAAAGTCAGAGTCCTGCATGATAACTTAACAGCTCCAGGCATCCTGTGTCAATCTAGGAATACCGGCTAGAGGCCAAACTACACCCTACATTACAGATTTCAAGGCCTTGGGACTTGTCCTACTACACCTACACACCAGACTACATGGCAGGGCAGAGCAGCTCTGTGTCAAACCCATGCAGGCACCTGTGACACAGGAAATGACAAACGAGGAGATGCAATGAAGAGAGAAAATTCCAGCAAGAGGAATGACCGCAAGGACTGAGAGAATGCAGAGCGAGATGATCTAGGCAAGACCGACGAGGCTCAAAGAAGATGCTAACGGAAGGGCTCATTCCGAGAACCGCAAAGACGGATGCCCGAGAATCGTACTGTCAGAATCCTCTACCGCTCTTTGCATTCTGACAAGTCCTAATCCTCTGTCATGGATCACTGCAGTGCACAGCTGTGAATATAGCTCAGAACAAGACCATAAAAGACCTGACTCAATGCTTCTAAAGGGAGATGCGATTCCGATGTGCATCCGAGCTCGTCAGTCAAAGGTCCAACGGTATCGGCACCCGGCCGAGGATGCTAAGGATGATACCCGGCATTTCTGATAAGCTGGCCCCTCGAAGGGCTAAGGAAAAAGACCTAAGACACAAGATGCCCAAAAGACACAGAACATACAATAGACAAGTGACACGACACACACCGGAACTGCTCTGCCCGCCTCAGCATTGTGATCAAAAGTGAGACTTGTCCTTTAGGTGGGCTAAGGGGCCCTTTCTTGGACATCCCTGTCTCCAAAGGTGACTCAAAAATCCCTCCCGGCAAGTCCTGACCCAGCACCCGGTTTTCATCCCTTCTGTGGGTCGTAACCCTCAACTTATCTCTCGGACATCTGGGAAGGGAATCTGCCTCGGGTGCAAAATAAGGCCGCCTCACTGTCTGGGAAGTTCCTGCTGTCTCTTCGTCGGCTACAATAAAGAAAATCAAACATCAAGGCATGACCTTAGTGGCACATCAGCCAAAACCCGACAACTCCACTACTCGCCATCTCCTAAGAAGGCCGTGGTCCTCGGGCTGCACGCTTTGGTTACGGTCAGAGGCCAACACCATCATCACAGGGCATACCTGGGTTAAGAGGAAACGAGATGATGCGGCATCACTGAAACTTGAGAGGACCCTCACTCCTCCTCCCTCCCTGACTCACCGCAACTCCTCGGCCACTGCCAAAGGTTACCCGGACATCACCTTTGAAAGGAAAAAGTAAAGGGTTCATCACAGAGTGCCGTAACACTTCAGGGGGGCTCATGAGGGCGGCGAGCCAGGTCTGTCGGCCAGTCAGTGAGGGGGTTTGGCATAATACAAGTGGACCGCCTAAAACACACAAATGACAATGGATGCTTAAAACTTAAGCTACCAGAACTTGGCATCCAAGCAGTAACAACTGGTTCAGTCCACCAGGCACCGCTTACCTCGCTCACTTGACCTTGACAGCCGAGATCCAGCTTTACCTCCTAGGAATAAGGACAAGGAACAATGCTGTAACATAGCCACCATTTACACTTGTCCTGCAAATACAGATGGTGACCGACCTTCCTGCTGGAAGCCCCTCACCCGGTATGGGGTGCTCTGCCACGGTTTTAATCCATCTGCATCTGAAAGAAAGTGATGACAAAAGTCAAAGAGCTGCATGAGAACTTAACAGCTCCAGCCATCTTGTGTCAATCTAGGAATATTATCTAGAGGCCAAACTACACCCTACATTACAAATTTCAAGTCCCTGGGCCTTATTCTATAGGCCAGAGTATGCAGCAGGGCAGAGCAGCTCCGGGCCAAACCCATGCAGGCACCCATGACATGGGAGATGACAAACGAGGAGATGCAAAGGGGAGAGAAAACTCTCGGCAAGAAGAATGACCACAAGCACATCGAAGGGCTAAGATTAAAGACATGAGACACGAGATGCCCAAAACACACAGAACGCACGACAGACAGGTGATACAACGTGCACCGGGACTGCTTTGCCCTGCGCACCTTGGCACTGAGATCAGACGTGAGACTTTCCCTTTATATGGGCTAAGGGGCCCCTCCCTGGACATCCCCGCCTCCAAAGCGGACTCAAAAATCCCTCCCGCTGAGCCCCAACATCCTGTTTTCATTCCCTCTGTGGATCGTATCCCTCAACTTATCTCCCAGACATCTGGGGACGCAAATCCTCCTCGGGTGCAACAGAATGCCACCTTGCCATCCGGGAAGTTCCTACCATCGCCAGGCCATTGTCTCTCAGTCAGCTACAATAAAGAGAACTGAGCATCAGTACAGGAACTTAGTGGCATGTCGGCCAAAACCCAACAATTCTGGCACTCACCGTCTCCTAAGAAGGCTGTGGTCCTCGGGCCGCACGCTTCAGCCGCGCTTCGCAGGGTACACCTGGGTTAAGAGGAGATGAGGTGATGCGGCATTGCTGAAACTTGAGAGGACCCTCGCTCCTCCTCCCTCCCTCCCCAACTCGACGCAACTCCTCTGCCGTTTCCCAAGGCTACCCGGACAGCACCTTCGAATGGAAAAGGTACAGGCTTCATTGCAGAGTCCCATAATACTTCCAGAGGGCTCATGAGGGTGGTGAACCGGGTCCGTCAGCCTGTCGGTGAGGGGGCTCGGCATAATAAAGAGAACCCCCTAAAAAAGACAAATGACAATGGATGCTTAGAGCTTTACCAGAATTTGGCACCCAAGGAATAACAAGTGGTTCAGTCCACCGGTCACCACTCACCTCGCTCCATCCACCTTGACTGCTGATATCCAGCTTTTCCTCCTAAAAATAAAGACAAGGAACAATGCTGTAACATGGCCACCATTTACACCTCCCCTGAAAAGCCAAGCGATGACCGACCTTCCTGGGGGAGAAGGGGCAAAACAAAAAGGAAAGGCACGTACCCACGCAGGGTCAAAAAGCGTCACGTTAGTGTGGCAGTTTCTGTCTGAAACCGCTTGACCGTGACCTCTTTCCGCAGGGGGTCTCTATCATATTGGAATAGCAATTTGAATGCTGCGGACCACCTGTAAAATACAAAAAAAACCAAGTATGCTTACAGTTTTACCACTAATACAAAAACTCTGGTAGCATCTAGTTCTGTGCTGGAATCAATAGTTATCTCGGTCACTGGTACTTGGCTAGCTCACGGTCTCCCCGGTGCCAACAGCCGGCTGTGCCGAGCGCTTCGTGTGTTCAAAATGAAACGAAGAGCCAAACAACGAGGTGAATGTAGAGCCGAAAGTCAGGCCGTCGCTCGGAGGTCAGGTGCCAACCCGCCTCGTCGCCATGCTCCTCTGGCCTCCTCCGTTCATTATCGGGTTTCCATCCTATCCCTCTGCCTCTGCAAAAAGATTATTTGTCAAAGTTACTCAGACACACAGGGAAAGCTTAACCTTTCTCAAGTTGTCATGTCTCAAAGCGAACCGCCTAGGATCCGACAACAGCATGCATTAAGACGAACAGCTAGAAAACTGAGAGATGCCACCGTACCGCTCCCGCCGAACCCCGCACAGACCGGCCACGGTCGCTCTGTCTGAGGTGTGACTCGGGTAGTTAAGCAAAGCTAAAGCTTACCTGTAAAGTCTTCTTTCTATTCCACCTACCCCCCATTCTATTCCACAGGGCAGAGCAGTTCCAGGCTAAACACAAGCAACACATTATGCTACAAACAGCATGACACAAGAATGATAAAAAAAAAGCCCTTGGGGAGAAAAATGATGGCAAGGACCAAGACAATGCCAAAAGAGACGACTGATGGTGTGGCAATGCTAGATGGAGGAGGCTCTAAGGAGGGGAAGGCAAGAATGTAACAGAGTGGCCTGTTATAAGAACTGTCAGTCACAATGATCAAGATGGCTGTAAGATAATGCTACGTTCAGAACGCTCCCCATAGCCTTACAAGCCCCAGGACATTACAATTCACAGCCAGAAAGGATAGACGGCAATATGGCCGGGGGCAAGGACACAAAAGACATCCAACTCAATGCTTCCAAGACGCGGCCGAGCCCGCCAGTAGAAGAACAAACTATGTTGGCATCATGCCAAGAAGTGCAAACATTCGAGAACCTAGAGATGACAACGATGCTTGCGATAAGGCCCTCGAGGGGAAAAGGCAGAGATCCAAAGGATCCCAAAGGCACGTTAGACAACACAAGACAGACTGGAACTGCTCTGCACTGCACACCATACGGCTGCAATCCAAAGTAGAGCCGCTGCCTTTAGTTGTCCTAAGAGGCCCCTTAGAGGACATCCCTTACCCCTACACTAATTACTAAATCTCTCTCAGAAATTTCCACCCTGCTATCATCCCATCTCCGAGTCAAAGCCCCCGACTTATCTTTCGGATGACTGGCAATGTGAAACCGCTTTGGAGGCAAAATGAGTCTTCCTCAGCTGTCTCGAAGGCCCCATGACAGCCAGGTTAGCCTCTTAGTCAGCTATGATAAAGAAAACCAAAATCAGTGCACAAGTTTAGCAGCATATGGGCCAAATCCCAGCAATTCAGCTACTCACCCTAAGTGTGCCCAGGTCCTTGAGTCTCTGGCTTTGTCCCAAGTCAAAAGCTGTGGCCCTTATTTCAATGGGCACCTGGGTTAGCGAGGGACAAAGTTACACTGTGCTTCTGTGAGCACGATGGATGCATTTGGGTGCTTTAAGACACGTAAATGCATCTGCTGCGCTTGAGGAAAAGCCTTAGGGGGCCCCAAATGGACAGTGTTTCCCACTATGGGGCTTTCCAAACCCCTCCTGGCTCTTCCTAAACCAGTTGCCCTGCTCATGCTCCCTCTCCCGGACACGATACACAACTTACCTATCAGAAGCCTCAGTTTCAGGTGTCATCTTTGACATGGGGCAGGTCCATTTTGTGACACAATGAATGTGCTGAGAAAATTTAAAGCACCATACTTAATGCAAGCCAGAGATTACAAGGCTCCTAAAAAAAAAGAAAACAACCAAGAACAAAAACCAAAACTACACAAGCACCTTACCACCCAACCCAAAATCATGAGCTTAAATACTCCCTACATTCCATGCCATTTTCTTTATTGTGTCTTCAAAGCCTCTATTAAAAAGAAAAGCTGAGATGAGCTGAAAGACCCCCCCCCCTTATCAAAGTGAGACAAGACCCCTTACCCCCATCAATCCCAGAGAAGGAATGAGCCCCTCCGGTAAAGGCTGGGGTTGATATACCCCCGGCTGGGCCCGCCTCTCGTTCCCACAATGCCGGGAAAAGGGAGGGGGGCAAATACCACAAGGTATAAAAGCTCTCAAAGGAGCCATGGCTGCTTGGCTCCTCGGTTCCTCTGTCTCAAATTCAAGATGAGTAAGGAGCTGGATAGAGAAAAATACTTGTTGTGCTTTCTTTTTTTAACTACATATTTTCTTTTTTACTGCAACTACATTGAGCAAAAGGGCAGAGACTGGGTAAGAAATAAAACTTTGTGTTTTGGCAGGGTAGTATAGATAAGTGGGATAATGAGTTGTTAATTTGCATAATTGTTCCTTAGTGATTACTAAGTACTCCACATGTGACTAAGTAGAGTGGCAAAAAATAGTAATGATACAAATAGTGAAACTCTCACTAGGACCTCTAATTAGGGCTATATACATTATAAACAATTGACCCCCCCGGGCAGTGTTAGGGCTACCTACCTGCTGGGTTCCCTCCCGTGTGAGATATTTGTTACTGGGGCACAGGTAGAAGTGCCTTAAAATACAGATTTAAACCCTTAAAATGCTGAAAAAGGGAGAGCTTCCTTCAACTAAACTTCTTAAAATGAGGAAACAGAGGGTGTTTGCCTCCACTTAAACCAATAAAATAGCAAATAAATGGCTTCTCCCCTTTAATTTAATCCCCTAAACTATTAGGAAAAGAGGGTTTTTTCCCACTTTAGATCTCTCGAGTGATGGAAAAAGGGGGATTTTTTTCCCCTCAGTTCAAACTCTTAAAAAGGAGGGACAGCTGGGCTTCCCCCTCAATTTAAACATTAGGATGATGAAAACGTGGGAGTTACCCTTAATTCCAACCCATAAAATAGCCCGGTCGAGGTTTTTCCCTTCCCATTTAAACTAGACAACAATGGAAAATGGGGATTCCCCGTCAACTGATACCCCTAACAGCATAGAAAAGGCAGGGCTTCCTTCAAATGATACCATTAAATTCGCAGGGGAAGGGGATTCCCCCTCAATTTGAACACAATTATGGAAAAGGAAGTTTTTCTCCCAGTTTAAATCCCTTTTCTCCTAATAACCCCTTTCTTTTCTGGGGCCACTGTGAAGGGACTAGGGGCTCTGGGAAGGGACTGACAGGATGAAAGCAGAAAGCCAAAACTTTTCCCCTGGCATCCCCCACACGCTGCCCCGCCTGCTCAGGTGCCCGGGTGCAGCCAGCTGCTCCCCAGCTCCTGCCGGATGCTCCATCGTTCCTGGAGGGACGTTGGGGTGCCTCCATTGGCCCCTCGGGACTAGCAGCTCCCTGTGCAGGTGTGCCCGGGTAATTGACTGAAAGCAGCTGGTCGCAACTGGCTTTTGGTGCCAAGGGAAACTCCAAGTTAAGAATAATCAAAATATGATCTAGTTCTCGTGAAACTCAGCTTTCCAAACCTTTATTGGGGGGGGGGGGGGGAAGCTGGGCGTGCCCTTGGCAGAAAGGCACCTGTGAAGCAAAGCAGGCTTAAAATGCTTGTCAGCAGGAAATCTGGGAGAAATGGGGTGCTGGCTCCCGGCGTCCCGGGCTTTCCAGGCGGTTTTCCCGCTTCTGGGGGACGGCACCTGCATCCCACTGGAAAGGGAAAATGCGGAGAGAGGGGCAAGTGGGAAAACAGTTGCTGACGCGTGTGCTTGGACTCCAGTTCCTCCCGGTGGGTCTGTGCCGCCGGAAGCGCAAAGGAAATCAGCCTTGGAGTGTCTGTTTGTTCACCTGTGGGGCTCGGAAGAGACTCTGGACATTAAATTCCGGGGATGTTCCCCTCGCTGGAGTGAGCAGCAGTGGAAGCTGTTTGCTGTGTGCTTCTCCGTTCCCTTCACCTCGGCTCCAGGTAATCCCACCTCACCTTTGCTTTTCCAAGGGTCTCTAGATGAGGGCTTGAGCTTTGGTGTAGCTCCCGTTTACAGGGATGATCTGTTCCAGGAAATACCTCGTGGTCTGGACTAACGCCATCGCAGGGAGAGCAAAAAGTCCCACAGCTCCTGCGGCTCGCTCGTCTGAATTGCCCATGGTGAATTGTTCACGCCTTGTTTCGTCATTCGTTATTCCCGTTATTCCCTCCCGCTAACGCCGGGCCAGCCCCGCGGCGGGAGGGGAAGGTGTGCCGAGCGACCCCACGTGACCGGCGCCGCGCGCCGTCTCCATAGCGACAGGACCGTAAAGCGCGGTCGCGCGGGTGTCGCAGCTCTTCCGTCCGTGCGGCGCGGCCCAGCGGCCCCGGGACCTGCGGCCATGGAGATTCCGCTGCCGCCCGAGGGTGAGGGGCGATCGGGGGGTTCAGGGGGAACGGGGGGCAACCGCGGGAACGGGAAGGGAGCGGGGAGAGAGCGGGGGCTGACGGCGCTGCCTCCCCACAGACCAGGAGCTGCGGAATGTCATCGACAAGCTGGCGCAGTTTGTGGCGCGGAACGGGCCCGAGTTCGAGAAGATGACGATGGAGAAGCAGAAGGAGAACCCCAAATTCTCCTTCCTCTTCGGAGGCGACTTCTATGGCTACTACAAGTACAAGCTGGCCCTGGAGCAGCAGCAGCGTGAGTGGGGCCTGCGGCTCGGGCGGGGCCGGCTCGGGGCTCCCTCCCTCCCCCGGCCGCGGGGTCTCGGGGTCGGCCGACGGAGACACTTTTGTCCCTCCTGGCCTCACCCTGCCCCGCCGGGACCGGTTTGCAGCCTCTTCCTGCGCTCTGGGTTCCGGGTAGTTGGCTGAGCGCTGCCCACGGCTCCTCACGGCCCCGGTTGTGGGTTTGGAGGCGGGCAGGGGGAGCCGCAGGGACGGGCAGCGTGGTGAGACGGAGCTCAGCACCCGGAGAGCCGGGACTCGGCTTGTGCTGGAGTTGTCCCTGTGGAAGTGCACGGGGAGTTGCTGACTCTCCTCTTTGGTACTGCCCACGCGCGACTTTGCATTAACCGTAGAATCATAGAGTACGGTGAGTTGGAAGGGATCCATCAGGATCATCGAGTCCAACTCCTGGTCCTGCGCAGGACGCCCCAGGAATCCCACCGTGCGTCCGAGAGCATTGTCCGAGCAGCTCTGGAGACCCCCCTGACCCTTCAGAGTGAGGGTCTGCTTGGAACCGGTGCCATTTTCACCCGTGGGCTGGCGGTAGCAGGTTTCTCTGGGAGGTTTGCTTTCAAAGTTTACTCTGTCTGATAGTGTTGTGCAAGCAGAGCCAAGATATCGAGGCTTCCGCACAGATCCAGCCTCTGCCACAGCCATCACTCCCACCGGCTGCACCCATCCCGGCCCCTCAGGGCACTCCTTCTGTGGAGGAACTCATCCAGCAGAGTCAGTGGAACCTGCAACAGCAGGAGCAGCATCTCCTCGCTATGAGACAGGTTGGTTTAAGATGAATGCTCACCTGGTGTATCCTGGCCTGCCAACGGCTGTAGGAATTAGGAGTGAAAGGGGAGAGGACGGTTTGCTGCTGAGCGGTGACGGGGGTGAGAAGAGGTGAGAAGTTGCTTTCCTTATTTTTATTGCATGGCAAATGCCATCGTTCCCCTGGAATGGACGTATCCGATGCGTAGGTTGCGCTGGCACGACTGATCTGTGATTAAAACCTTTGATTTACTCTTTGAAAAACCTTGTTAGTTTTAAGAGTGGAATAAATTGTGACTGCTTTAAGCCCGGTTTAATGCTGCAGATTGCTGGGAACTGCGAGATGTTCCAGTTCGTAGCATTCCGACTTAGATGTGATCGGGGGTGGAAGGGAACCGTGTGCTATGGACTAGCTGACTTTTGCAGGAGATGTTTAGCTGTTAAAGCCGCTGAAAACCAAACTGAAGCGTTCCTTGTGCCTTGGTTACGTTCCTTATATTGACAAGCTCCTTGCAATTATTTTTTATTGAGTGATAAATTTTAGAAGTAGAAGTAAACTGAACTTCTGAAAAATGTGAAGAGTCCTTTCTTTTCAAAACCAAATAATTGAAACATTTTCGTGAGGTTACAGGGCTTGTAAAATATTTTGGTCCTTGAGGATAGCTACTTATATCCAAGAGGATAAGGATAGAGCAGCTTTGTTCTTTAAAAGAATGTTGGCTATAATGTAATTCTTTCTTCTTTTTTTTGCTTCTGTCTTTTTGGGTTTTTTTATCAGGAACAAGTCACATCAGCAGTAGCCCTTGCAATCGAGCAGCAAATGCAAAAGGTTTTGGAGGAAACCCAATTAGACATGAACGAATTTGACAACTTGTTGCAGCCAATAATTGACACTTGTACGAAAGATGCCATTTCGGTGAGTGGTCTGAGCCTGCGCGGGGATTCGGGGGAGCTGTGGGTTGATTTTGTGTGTTGAGATTCTCTGTACGTTAGTAGCAGCTTTACAGCCGTGTTGTGAGGCACGTAAGAGGAAAGCTGTTACCTGAAAGCTCCCCTTCCTGTGGTTATTTCAGAGCTATGGGAAGCCCGTATCGTGTGAACGCATTAGACTGGCTTAAAATATTTAACGTTTGCTTTTCTAAGGCTGGTAAGAACTGGATGTTTAGTAATGCCAAGTCTCCGGCACACTGTGAGTTGATGGCTGGGCACCTGCGGAACCGGATCACGGCGGAAGGAGCTCACTTTGAGCTGCGGCTGCACCTCATCTACTTAATCAACGATGTTTTGCATCACTGGTAAGAATTCAGTTACGGGTTTCAGTTTGCTGTTTTGATTACTTTGATGAAGTCTCTCTCCTAGATACAGTGTTAGTTTGACTAGTCGCTTCTTATTTTTAATGTATTAATTATTTTTAGCAGCTGTCCTAAGATGTCCACAGCTTTGATCTAGTGCTTTAGTAATCAAATTTAGGTAAAACCCTTTTATCTAATTTGTGTATTTTTCCTCCAGGCGAGACTTTACAATAAAATTGTTGAGGAGAGAACTCTCTTTTTCGCGATTCCACTATTTTTGGTATAGCTGAAGTTGAGATGAATTGAATATTCCAATGCACTTAGCATTATAGTGAAAAAAATAACTCTTCCCATTCCTTTCTCGAAGCCAGCGGAAGCAAGCACGAGATCTTCTGGCCGCTTTACAGAAGGTGGTTGTTCCTATTTATTGTACCAGTTTTCTAGCAGTGGAGGAGGATAAGCAACAGAAAATTGCCAGAGTGAGTATCTGGTCTTGGTTGAACGGTGACTTTTGCTTTGTTAGGTTGGTGCTATGTAAGTTCACAAATAGGCAGGTGGAAGAAGATCACTGAGACTTTTTTGGTCCGATCATCTTTGTAAAGTCTATTACGGGATGTGCTCTAGTTCGCATTTAAAATAGAACTTTCAAGTGCCTAGGCTTTATTTAAGAGTTATCATAATGACAAATGCATCTGAATCTTTAGCGGTTCAAAAATAAATGCCAAAATCCTAGGCCTTATGAAAAGCTGAAGATGCAAAAATGCTATGCCTCAGTTCTTCTTTGATTGTTCATAATTTCTAAAATCCTCTCACTCTTATTCATGCAGCTTCTTCAGCTATGGGAGAAAAATGGGTACTTTGATGAGTCCATTATTCAGCAGTTACAAAGCCCGGCTCTTGGACTTGGCCAGTACCAGGTTAGCCACAAAAGTATCAGTTTTCTTATTTGTGTAAATAGTTTGAAAATTATTTTCCTTTTCAAAGGCTAATACTAATTTCTGGCCCCCCTTCCCTCCCTTGACGTTTACAAGGGATTACGAAAAATAATGTAAAATACAACCTTGTTATTCCAAACATTCAATAATCCAGCTGCTGTTGTGGTCCTGGATGCGGGATACAGACTGATTCGGTCCTGTACATGTTTAGCAGTGTCTCATATAGCAGGGAGTGTTTGGTCAACAGGAAACGAGCAACTGTGGCTTTAAATTGGATACATTGACTATAAAAATTGTTGCGGCTGTGGGAACCTTTCCTTTTTATTACTAACAATGAGCGCTGTTGATTTGAGCTGTGTTGGAAAGACAGTACTAAGGATGGTTGGTTGCAGCTTGCAGAGAATATTTTGGAAATCCCCACAAAGCTTCGTAGCGAGACTGGGCAGTTCTGCCAGCGTTATCCTGCATCCTCGTGCGTGTTTTGGGAGAGAGGGTGTAGAGCAATGTAGGGAATTCTGAACAAGAAGATAGGCTAGGTATTATAGGTACAGCGTTCACTTGTTCTCCTTCATTTATTTTATCAGGCAAATTTGATCACTGAATATGCAACGGTTGTACAGCCTGTGCAAGTGGCTTTTCAGCAGCAGATCCAGAACCTGAAAACTCAACATGAAGAGTTTGTGAACAGTTTAACGCAGCAGCAGCAGCAGCAGCAGCAACAACAGATCCAAATACCCTCGCTAGAGAACGAGGTGAAATCAACACCCCCACCTCAAGCCCCGACAGCAGCCCCAGCCTCAGCTCCACCGTCTGCTCCGGTCACACAAGCAGGTACTGAGCTGACCTGGGACCTGTGCAAAAATCAGAGGGCGACAGTGTTAGACTTCCTTTTTCTTTTTTTTTTTTTCCCCCCCCTCCTTTTTTTAACAATGAGGCGCAATACGCTGGTGGTTTTGTTCAGGCAAAAGCTCGAATCTGTTCGGAGCCTTGCAGCAGGTTCAGGCTGATGCTTGAGTATAAAAAGTACCAAAGAGATGGGCGTTAAATGGATTAGAAATCCTCTCTCCCAGTAATAGATTTCTGCAGAAGAAATTCATCTGGAGCCCGGTGTGCTGATGTTTTACTAATTGCACGTGACTTTGATGCTGACAATAGTCTCTAAATTGTTCCAGATGATGGTAAATCTCAGCTGCCTCTGGCTGGTTCTACAGAGTATGACACAACCGGGTCTGGAGTGCAGGATCCTGCCTCAGGTGGACCACGTGGGCCTGGGTCTCATGATCAGATTCCCCCAAATAAACCACCCTGGTTCGACCAACCTCACCCCGTTGCGCCATGGGGTCAACAACAGGTATGAAACGGTTCCGAAAGCGGATGTGGAGGTTGAGAATGGCCATCTCGGTAGTGGAAGTGCAGTGAAAAGCTGTGGAAGTTGAAGTTAGAAATCCAGATTTCAATGCCAAGCTTTGTCATTCTGACCACAGTTAAAGGCAAAGTATTACTCATATCTCAGTTTGTTAACCATCACGCCATTCCTATGAACGAGAGCTGTTTGGTTCGGGAACAGTTTGGTCTTTTCCCATCTTTTTTTGGAAGTTGCGGTTGTTCAGACTCTGTATTTGAAATGTTCTTTCGCTTGTGCGTGTTGCCCAAGGGCTGTATTTCCTTAAGGAGGTGTGTTATTGTGTTCTTTATTTTTGTAACCTAATTACCAGGCTTCTGTACTTCCCCGCCAGGGACCACCTCATTGTCCTCCCTGGAATAACAACCACGAAGGAATGTGGAACGAACAGAGAGATCAAGGCTGGAACAATCAGCGAGAGACACCTTGGAACAACCAGCCTGATCCTTCTTGGAACAACCAGTTTGAAGCGCCGTGGAACAACCAGCATGAACAGCCTCCATGGGGTGGGGGTCAGAGGGAACCTCCATTTCGAATGCAGCGGCCACCTCACTTCAGAGGCCCATTTCCGCCACATCAGCAACATCCCCAATTCAACCAGCCCCCGCATCCGCATAATTTCAACCGCTTTCCACCTCGCTTCATGCAGGATGATTTTCCACCTCGCCATCCCTTTGAAAGGCCTCCTTATCCTCATCGTTTTGATTACCCCCAGGGGGATTTTCCTCAAGGTAAAGTGTGTACCAGGCCAGGTTTTCTTACGTTGCGATGCTGATTGCCATTACAAAATTTAGTGGTTTGGGGTGCCGGTTTATCCTCGGTGGACTGGTGTGATTTTCCTGAGAAATGTTTCATTTGGGAGTCTGGGAAGCTACTGCTAAGAACTGAGTAGGAAACACATGCAGAGTTGGATGCTTCCCTGCTTTTTGAGTCTTCCCTAATGGGTAAGAAATTGTAGTCCAAATTCAAGTCAGCATCTCTACAGGCACCTCTTTTGTGACTACTTCACTTTAGAAGTAGTAAGCTCAAAGGTGAGAAGCAGCATTTTCTCGTAAATTTACGTCTCCTGTGCATCAGCCTGTAGGTGAGGGCTGTGACCTGTGTAGATGGAGGAAGTTAAGAGGAAGGCTGGAAGGATTTGTTCCTGTGCATGCACTCGTTCATTCTTCCTTTTTATTTTGACTGCCAAGCTCTCTAATTTTTTGCCTTTAATGTTGTGTGGCCTGGTAGTGTGTGGTGAAATGATCCCTGCCTCCAGTTCTTCCTTCTTATTGGGTTTGTTCTCTTGTCGGAACATGGGAATGTTTGGGAGCGTAACCAGGTGCCGCTTGCCTGGCCTGTGGCTCTATCGGGAAGTCTGCTATAGTTCTGCCCCGAGGTAGTTTCCATTGCACGTGCAGGAGTTAGTTATTCTGGAATGATCCCTATCAGTGTAAAGGCCAAAGATCACTGTGATTCTGTGTGACAGGTCATTTGAAAGATACATTACGTTTCCGTGTAGGAGTTGCTACGTTAATCATAAAAGTTTCTCAATTTTCCAAGTCCAGAAATGTTTGGAAACCAATGGATTTGAGTTTATATACTTAGGATTGAGTTTAACCTCTGTAGTAGAGATCATCCCTTTTTTTTTTTTCCCTTGGGCTTCATCGTTTGGTTGGGGTTTTTTTCAGAATTGTGGTAGTGAGCAGGGAGAAAGGGAGAACTCCCTCTTGTCCCAGGGAGTTTAGGTTTAAGCTCAGAACGAGATGCTTGGTTTTGGATTGTAGTGGTGATTTAAAACATCTTTCTTTGTTGTTGGAGGAAGGGATCTACTAAACCAGGTGGTTAAAATTAGGGAAGCGGTGAAGCAATGGCAGTACAGACTCCGCTCGAGTTCTGACGACAGTGAGTCAAATAGTACCAGCTCGAGATTGGGCGGCGGCTGTAATGGCTTTTCCTGGAAAAAGCGTGGATCCTGTTGCAAATGATGTTGATTTTCAGTCTTGCAGTTTTCTCCGTAGAGTGCACCGAGTTCAGCAGGGTCTCCTGGCGTTCGTGGCATTTGTCCATCAGTGGTTGGATGAGCGTCACTCGCTTCCCTATTTTAACGGAGTATTATCTCTGCCTCTTCTCCAAATTAATTTTTCACCAAAAGTATTTTCTTGTCGCCCGCCGATGTGAGTTAATTGCTGCCGTATGCATTTCTTTACATATGTTGATTTGGCACAGAGACAGAACTAATTACGGATCCAAGCTAAGTCGCGATTGCATCCTTAGCTTCAGAAATAAATCCCACCGGTAGCTGCCCTGCTGCGTTTGAAACATTTTGTTCTCGAGTGTGTCTTTCTTGAGGTCCTTTTGACCGCAGTAGGTCCCAAAGGAAGCAGTGGCTTGGGGTTGAAGTATCCTGTTGTCTTGAGAGTGGTTGCTGTGGCCAAGGAGGTATTCGTGAGTGTGGACCTATAGCCAGCCTCTGGTCCTTCGGCTCCGGTGCTCTGCTGGATCTGCCGAGATCGGGTTTTAGGATAAATGCAGTAACTGGAAGTACCTCTCTGATTGCCTTCCTTTCTTGATAGCTAAATAAAACATTTTAACCCTCCCACTCTGCAGAAATTGGACCTCCTCATCATCATCCTGGTCACAGATTGCCTCATCCTGGAATCAGCGAGCATCCTCCCTGGGGAGGGCCACAGCACCCTGATTTTGGGCCTCCACCACATGGATTTAACGGGCAGCCCCCTCACATGCGGCGCCAAGGGCCCCCTCACATGAACCACGATGATCCCAGTCTGGTGCCAAATGTTCCCTACTTCGATCTTCCCGCTGGACTGATGGCTCCGCTTGTCAAAGTAAGTGCTTGCTACGGGACTGAGTGGTGGGGTTAAAAGATCCAAAACCTGTTGTTCTTATTAGGGGCAGTTCAACGTGGATGTGTATAATTTCGAATCCTTCCATCCCACAACCAGTTGCGTAGGGTTTAAGAGCAGGAGTAGTTGCAGGGACTAGGTAGTGAAAATGGTGATGATTTTCAAGTGTTGTGTGCCAGAAGAAAGCTGGTTGAGCTCACAGCATGAAAGACTAATTTACACTTTAAAATCTGATCCCTGTTTGTTGGAAATGGAAATCCCCAGTGATTTTCAGATGGCTAGAGAGACCTCGTAGGTCTGATGGGGCCACTGTACTAGTTCTTCGTAATCGGAATTCTCGTGAAGATGTTTTACAATGTCAATGTTATATACGCAGAGAAGGATAGAGAACAGGAAACATAGCTGCATCGGCATCTTCAGGGATATTTACATTTATGTACTCCGTATTTGAGATGAACAAATAAGCCTCTTCCATCTCTTTGTGTTATTCTCATACACCAGTTTGTGCCAGGCTTCCATCCAGCCACATTAGCACAAAGGTGGATGAGATCTGTATTTTATCTACCTGGTGGCCCACTTAATACTGCGACCTGTGCAGTGCAGGCTTTTCTCAGAGAGCTCAATAGTGATAGCACAAGGAAGTATTGGGTCATCTGCAGAATCCTTATTTTCAGGTCATCTTTTATCCGGTATTGAAATTTGAGGTCCCTACACAGCTAAATCTGTATTTATCTCTTCAGATAGCAACCCTGTGACATGTGACACGAATGTAATTTGTTTTGTTTCTGGCAGCTTGAAGATCATGAGTATAAACCTTTAGATCCTAAAGATATACGTCTTCCACCCCCAATGCCCCCCAGCGAGAGACTCCTGGCAGCGGTTGAGGCATTTTATAGTCCACCATCTCACGACAGGCCTAGAAACAGGTAAGAGTAGGTGTAGCAAATAAAATGGTAAGGAAAATGCTCTATAAGAAGGTGTCTCAAACCACAAAGTGCCTCCCTCTTTTTCGCACATGTCTTGGTTCTCCTGACGCTCTTATATTGCGACTGCGCTTGCCATTTGAGCTTATGTTGAGATTTGCAAGACAATTTTGCCCAGACCCTTCGTTCCATACAAAATCTGATGAAAATCCTTAAGGTTGCCACTGAAGTGGAATTTACGCCTGCGGGTTCTGTGTGGTTGATTTGTTGCAGCGAAGGATGGGAGCAGAATGGACTGTACGAATTCTTCAGAGCTAAAATGAGAGCAAGGCGGAGGAAAGGTCAAGAGAAGAGAAATAGGTGAGAGATCCTGAGCGCTGCCTTCTGCTGTGTGCCGTTCCTGTGGAAGGTGCTTGGGCTAAATGCAGAGGGAAAGTCTGTTCAGCAACATGCTGATGGAATAAGTGAGTTCCAGTGTGCTGGAATTTCTGTCTAATCTGCAGAAAATGGAACCGGCACAAGTTGCCCAGAGAAGCTTTGGCTGCCCCATCCCTGCAAGTGTCCGAGGCCAGGTTAGACGGGGCTTGAAGCCACCCAGAGGTCTAGAGGAAGGAGTCTCTGCCCATTGGCAGGGGTTGGAACTGGATGAACCTTAAGGTCCCTTCCAACTCGAACCGCTTTGCGATTCCGTAAAACGATTTTTGTCACGCTCGAGCTTTTGCTTTCACGGCAGAAGTGGTGCTTTTGTGTGTAATTTGAATTTGATCAGGAGTAGATTTGTGTTTCTGGCACTTCTCCGCGGAACCTCACTGGAGTTTCTCTGCTCATCTGTGCAGTGGGCCGTCTCGGTCTCGCAGTCGGTCTAAAAGCCGAGGTCGTTCATCTTCCCGGTCTAATTCGCGATCTTCGAAATCATCTGGCTCCTACTCGAGATCACGCTCTCGCTCTTGCTCTCGATCGCGATCCTATTCTCGCTCACAGTCCAGGTAGGGTGTGGGGGGGCCAAACCTTGGGAGCTGGGGAGTGGGAAAAACCCAACCCTCGAGGCTGATCAAAGAGCTGTGGGCGTTGCTCTGGTAACTCGTGCACTCTCCCTTTCAGAAGCCGGAGCAGGTCCCGCTCCTCTCACAGCCGGTCACGATCACGGTCCCGGTCAAGGTCCAAGTCGTACTCCCCAGGAAGGCGGCGCCGCTCCCGCTCTCGCAGCCCCACTCCTCCGTAAGCTTTGGTTTGGTCCCGTCTCCTTTTACCTGGGCTGTTTGAATGGAGCGCCTGCAGGGGCACTGCCTCTTTACTAGGGGATAGATAATAAGCATTTCAACAAAGAGCAGAAAAGATGATGGAAAGCAGATTTAGAAACAATTTATCTGCTATATGTGATTATAGAGAGAATATTGCTCTATTGTGGTGGCTTTTTAGTTGAATGAAACAGCGTGCAACTGTGAAGTCTGTGTATGCCTTCCTTAGGAGCAGGAGTAATTCTCTGAGTGCTCCATTGGGAAGAGCAGAGCGTTTGATTTCCCTTGTGCTGAGAGGCGGGTGATGTGTTTCTGGCACCACCTGAAAAACTGCATAATCTAATGGCTTTAATAGAGAATAGCTTAGTAGTGGATGGAGTTGTCTTGGATGTTAATGCTTAACAGAATAGGACTGTGCTTTGTGTCAGAACAGTATCACTGGTTCCTAACTTTTTGTTCTTATTTTGTTAGTTCTTCTGCTGGTTTGGGCTCCAGTTCTGGGCCTCCTATACCAGAATCGAGACTTGGGGAAGAAAATAAAGGCCATCAGATGCTAGTGAAAATGGGTAAGACGCTGTTCTAGAATCCTACACAAGCAAGGAAACAAAATTAGACACCGAAGTCTTAGATATAATTAATTAATGCACATCCATAAGGAATTATTCCTTGGCATTCCAAGGTCAGCATAAGGATATTCAGAGATATAAGTACATGGAGCAGTGATAGTTGCCTTTCTGGGAAAGATGCAGAAGACGGGGATGTGAGTTTGGCATCAGATAGAACTGACCTACCCGAGGCATTTCATCTCCCTGCAGTGCAGGTCAGCAGGGCTGACCAGGCAGATTGGGCTTGCGCTGCCTTTCTTCCTATCCTCCTAACAGTTTTTGGGGATAGTGCTGCTGTCAGCTCCTGGAATGTCTGCATATTAATGCTTGTGAAATAAATGGGACAATTCATGTGTTCTTTCAGGCTGTCTGTTCCCATCCTGCTTTCTCAAACTGGTGCTGTCTTTGGTTGTTTCCAAAATGTCCGTGTTTGTCTTCACAGTTCTAGTAATAAGCAAACAATGAAAGGATTGCAATGTTGTGTCCTTGCTGCAGGATGGAGTGGATCTGGTGGATTGGGAGCCAAGGAACAAGGAATTCAGGATCCAATTAAAGGAGGTGATATCCGAGACAAATGGGATCAGTACAAAGGAGTGGGAGTTGCGTTGGATGACCCTTACGAAAACTACCGAAGAAATAAAAGTTACTCATTTATCGCACGCATGAAGGCCAGGGATGAATGTAAGTGAATGTTTCTCGGCAATTTAGAAACCTGTATGGACTTGAAAGTGATTTTTGTAAACCCAAATCAAAATATCAGTAACTCTTAATTCCTTCTGATGTAACCGATACAGTAAAACAACAGGTAAGTGGACATGTACTCTGATTAACTCAGCAAGTTTTCCTTTTTAGGCATTGTGTTGCATTCTAATTTCTGAAACATTAATTAATTAGCATGTTCTGTGTAAGCCGCTTCCCGGCCGCAATACCGAGCACCCGCATCTTTGAATGCTGCCCCACAAAAACTTGGAGCAGTCGCAAAGTTCGTGGATGGGGAGCTGTGCCACAGAAGGGACGGCTGCCACAGCAGGGAGGTCCTTGCGGTTGGAATTATGTTAGACCACGCTTACTGTTTACCCCTACCCTATTCAGAGTTTCCTACCATTAGTACCACGTTCTGCCAAAGCCAGAACTGCTAATAAGTTCCCTGTAGTGTAGGAAGGGTTCAGAAAAAGTGGAGGTGCTTATAAGAAGGTGAAGACAATAAACCCAAATGATGGATTTTTGCAGAGAGTCTGTGATACACTGAACATCGGCTCTTGCCAACAGCTAAGAGGAAAAAAACTGGCATGCTCAATGAAATGTCACTTCTGCCTCTAGATCTGTACAATCAAATGGGTTCAAATAAAGCCCATAAGGAAAAATTCCTGATTAACAGAACCCTCATTCCACGAAACATTTCAGACAGCTTAGGTAACTGCGGAATGTGTAAGAACTCTTTTCCCTATTGTTTCAGTGAAGCGTGAAACACAAGACCCTCCACCACCCGAATAAGACTCTCTGAAGAAAGATGTCTTGCATCTTCTACAAAACATTAAACTTGTAGAAATCCGGATTAAAGTCTGGAGGAAGTGACAAATGAATTACTTTTAAAACTATGGTGAAAAATGGAAAGCTATGACATGTACTTCAACACTTGTCAATTAGTGCTTAAAAAATGCCAGTTGTTACTATGACATGTCTAGCAAGTTTAAAAAATTTCCATTTATCTTGCAAAACTTTTTTAACTAGTTCCCCATTTTATAGTAGAATTAAACCCCGGTCAAGCTGTTCCTGGTGGAGGATTGTGCCTCATTCATTCCTGTGGAATACAGACATTATCTGATGTGGTTGTATGTTCTCTAGTTCCATAATGTATGTTTATTTCTCTCAAAAGGTTAATGCTATTTGAAGTGGAGGGGTGCTGCCTTGGGATCAAGTCAGACTGATGCTGAGCAGTGTATCCTAATGTCTAAATGGGGAATGAAGCATCTAGTTCCAGTGCAGGTGACCTCTGAGCACTGTGCGAGCTTTTAGAACCTTCCACCCATCTCCAGGCCCCACCCAGCAGCTGCTGCAGCCGCCACTCGGGGCAGGACACGAGGGTCAGTTCTCTGGTAGCTTTCCCAGCGCTCTGAGGGATGGGCGATGCTTTGTAATGGAACGCAGTCTTTGAGCTTTTTATATTTTTGTATATACCCTTTAATAAAAGCTAATTAGTTCAATAGAAGAGAATCCATTTTCTCTGCTCTACACGTTTCTATCGACAAGATGTTATTGGAAACCTGCTGTAATCTAAATGAAAAAAGAAACAAACCTTTTGTATCTGTTTCCAGAGACCACCAGCTAGAGCTGTTAGGCCCTTACACTGCACTTCCAGCCCCCAGGTCTGCGTGGCTCCCTTTTCCAGTCGTTCGTTTGTATAGCAAAAACCCTCTTAAAACCATCCAGTTAATATGGTGGAACATCAGTTTGTTCTAGATCTACTGTAGTTGTGGAACTGTACCTGTCTGTGAATCAGCATACAACACCTGTATGTTGCCAACTTGTGAATGTTATTGTTTTGCCTTCCAATAAACACTTTTTTTAAAAATAAAAAGGCAGCTCAGATTTCAGAGTAAGTGGATTCCTGTACCTTGCCTTATAAGCCTTCCTTGTTTTGAGTTTCTCTTAATAAATACACCCAAGCGTGTGTTTGGGTTTGTTGTAATCTGACGAGGCTGATTATATAAAAGTGCCGTTTGGATAATGGCACTGAAGTCAGGATGTGGTAGTTTTCTGCTGTGGTCATATTTCTCGGGGGCTGCAGTACAGACTTCCACTTCTACCACGATCACAGATGTGCTCGCAGATCTCACAATTCACGGGCTGGATGTGTTGGCTTATCGCGGTCCCAGCAGAGAGAAGCGTTCTCTCCATTTCTTTTTTGCTGACATAGTCTGGTTGAAGGCTTCTGCCTATCCCTGTATTGTGTACATGAGTAAAAAATTCAGGTATAGAAAAGCAAATGATATGTAACAATTAGCAATTTGTACTAACTAATTTATACTAATATAGCAGTTTGTACAAATCCTTCCAATAGTTTATAAGCTTTTATCTGTGCAACTTGGAAGGTTTCTTGTTTCAGCCTTAGAGCTGTAAATATAAACATCACTTTGAAGTTCAGTAACTGTCCAAGCTGTTATTTGTCCTGGGCTCTCTGAATTTCTTCAAGTGCTTGCTCAATTGTTAGAGGTGGGGATTTGTGATTCTTGATGTACTGCAAAAAAAAAAACCCAACTTAATATGCTAATGTCTTTATTATGTAGATGATTATTTATTAAATAGTAGAAAGTAACTAATCTTCATGTCAAGACACCTGCACTTTTCTGTGCTAGCAACAGAAAGTGACCCTTCTGTTGCAGCATCTGAATGATCCTTGTTCATTTTAGGACAGCTAAATGGTACAGCAGAAACATTAATCTTCAAAAACTATGGCCTCCAGCAAGACATTAGTCTTTTTTTTTTAACTGTGTAAACTTATTAATTAGTCATATGCAAAGGAACTGGGTTTGCTGCAAATACCACAAGCGTTTGGAAAGGAATATACGCTCAGTCTCTGGTTTGTCATAAATACCTCTTTAGCCTCTTCCAGGGTATGGTAGTGGAACTTCTCTTGCTCTAATGACTCCACGAGGGATGTGTGAAGGTGGTGAATGTTCTCAACAAACTGCTGGGTCAGCATCACGTGCTGCCTGCACATGGTATGTAAAACGAGAACCGAGGGACTGTACGCGGTCAGGGCTGCGAGAAAGGGACAGGGTACACTGCGGTAAGGCGCAGTCGGCAGCGAGGGCTCAACGAACCAAGCCGGGCTTAGGTGCAGAAAAGAGAGTAAAAACGAAGAATAAATGTGGTTTCGGTACCTTCTACTGCATCCGTGCTGATGACGTGACTGGCAATTGGCACTGGATCGATGTAGCTGGTTCCAACAGGGGGGGAGAGCACTGCAGAGGGGTTTGCTGTGTGTAGGATAACATCAGAATTACTGGGTAGGGAGAGTGGAAAGGTTTAGTGCTGCTTACTTGGTGGTTCTTCAGCAGTTTCTTAGGACAGCAGCTGCCCTAAAACCACTATAGAGCTCAACAGGAGAATTCTGTCAGCCAAAAAAAATGTTGACATAGTTATACAACCTCCACAGTTTCTTTATTCTTAGGCTCACACCACCGTTGCAGAAGACACCTTTTCTAACCCTAGGCAGACTCAAACACTTTTGTACTCAATGCTTCTGTTTTCAAGCACACTCGAGTTTCTACTTTCTCCTCGAGTGTGGCAAGGAATGGTGGCTCTTAGCACTTTTTCTTTTAAGTAAAGAGGCGTAGGCAGGGAGCTACCCCTCAGGATGTGAAAGCTCCTCTCTGATCCTGTCATGGGGCCATAATGCTTTCCCAAGAGAGAAATACAATGCAAAACAACTCTATGATGAGCAATCACTTTAGTAATGCTACAGTGCTGTTATTTACGATAGTGAAGATACCAGAATATTGAATTTCATTAAAGAGTACTACTCGTGCTATTGTGAGCTCTGTCGCTAATGCTGGCTCATCCAGCCACTGGTCCTGTGGGGGGTATTTTTAAGCAAAAAACATTTCTTACTATGATATTCAATCCCAATCTTTTCTGTAGAGAGCAGATTAAAGTGCTGGGCTTTAGAAAATCTCTTATTTAGCACCAGTGAGGGGAAGCTGGCACTGAAGTGAAGAACTTTATCAAAGGCTGACTGGCCTGGCATATATAAAAGTGTAAAACTTGCCTGACTAGGGCAGCCACTGCTGAACTCACCCTTTGCCCAGCAGTAGGTGAACGGAGGCCCTGCTGTCTGAACTGCAGTTTCTGTGACGGTCACTCGGTGTCCCCGGCTGTGCCGCTCTTGGGTGACCAACGGGGCCGATGCTGAAGATGGGTGTGCTCCGGAACACGTGCAGCTCGCAGCGTGTCCCTCTAGGGATTCCCTGTCTGTTGTAGACAGAGACCTTTCAAAGTCTTCAGAATATTCTGAATTAAGAGTTCTCTCGTTCTTATTAAGATAATCCTGTTTGTTTGGAGGGAGATCTGAGGAAACTCCACTTAAGCGTTCAGAGATTTCATCTTCGGTGACGCTTTTTTCAACATCCTCTTCAGAAGAATCACTCACACCAGTTACTGCACTGGTCATTTTAAGAGCAGTTTGGTCCTCTTCCCCCACCAATGTATCTTTTTTCACATACTTGTTTGATTCTTGAGTAAACTGAATGTCTTTTCCCTGTAAAAGTATTTATTTTAGAACCTCCACACTCCACCAAACAAAGGCAGAGTGGGAATAGGTGCTAGTGGGGAATTTCTACTTACTTTCTGCTGTAGTTCTGCTGCCTTACTGGTAGTATCAGGTGCCAAATCATCAAGGCTCAGGATATTCAGTCTGAAGTCTACAAACAAATGACACATCGACATGAGAATTTGCATGAAAATTACAGTACGCTTTCCCGTAAGTGAGAAAAGTGGAAAAAAAAAAAAAATCGGTACTACCTTCCTAGTTTAGTACCCAAAAAGTAATAGCCATCAGTCACTCAGATTCTTTAACATCGTAGAAACTCCTAAAATTTCCTCCTTTGGTCTGTTGACTGAGGTTCAAGAAGTTTTTGCTGCCCCTCATTTACAGCTGTTCTCACTCTGACCCATTGGTACATTGTGCCATTGATACATGAAAACTATTTTAAATGTTCTAATTGTTTTGACATCATAACATCACCCAGGGCAACATCATTAATCTGAACCCGTTAAGTAAAAAACCTAAGAAAAATACAAACCTATTACACTAGAAAAAAGAAACAGACCAAGATAATTACTTTGATAAGGCCTCGGTTTATGTGAAATTTTAGCAGTGAATCCTTTTGAAGTGACTATGTTTGATACAAGAATTTATCAGATTATCAGTACAATTCATACCGAGTCTACTGAGACAGTATTTTAGAAAACTTACATTTTGAGCTGTTGCTAGTCGGATCTTCTGCATCAGCTCCTTTTGAAAACAATTCATCTAATGACTTTATTTCACTTCTGTCACTTTCAAGGGATTCTTGGCTTTGCTTGGTGTAGCCTGCTTTAGGCAGAGCAATCTTTACAGTGGCGTCTTTCACGGAAGATGACAGGAATCGAGATCTCATGGTACGTCCTGACAGGTTTCTGCTGGCGGGTGAAGGTGCTGGTGAATTAACTTTACCAAATGCACTTTTCTCCGAGTCTTTGTTGTGAAAAGCAGATGGTTTGGGTAACTCTGCTGGTGAAACTTCCTTACAAGGTGGAGGAGGCCTCCCTGATGGAACCGGAGTCTTGATCTTTTTGAAGAACATGAAAAAGAGATTTATGTGTTACTTCATTGTTATGTGCAGATTGCTAAAGGGAGAACAAATCGTTGTGGGTAAAACAGAGTAATTTTAAGATGTTAAGATGTGAAACTGAATCCTATCATGAGCAAGACACAAATGCACAGTTAAAATTTAGGTGTTGGTGTTACCTAAATAAAAAGCGACCAACCAATTAAAACAATTATATAAAAGCATTAATAAAAATACATAATCCAGCAAAGTTCATATTTACCTTTCTACTCCACTGAGCATCACTTACCAGAACCTTCTGATTCCCATTTCCACTGGAAAACCCCAAAGAGCTCTCCATCAATTCTCTCATTTCCTCTTCATCGCTATCCAAATCAAGCTGTTGTTTAACCGTAACATTCTTTTTAGGGCTTTGGATGCTTTCTTCTTCCTCAGAACAGGCATCCCTGCGGGTCCCATTCCCACTGGTAATAACATAATTCTTCCGGTACTTTGTGCCCCTGGCACCACGTCCGTGCCCAGAGGCAGACGAGGGGCACTCCTCAGCCAAAGGCTTCAGGCCCGAGTCAGTGTTCTGCAATTCCAGGTGCTTTTTTTGACTCATGATCTTGCTTTCTAGTTGTGCCACTTTACTCAGAACTGAGCTTAACCGCGCGTGGGAGGCGCTGCCCAGAGTGCTCTGGGCTATGTGGCTGTTCCCTGCCCACACGGTGCTTCCTGGCATCTGGCACCGCTGGGCCCCGCGGGCGTTTCCATCGCACGCCTTCACGAACCTGCCCCGGTGGGACCGAGTTCTCCCAGCGTTCTCCAGCTCTGTGTCCACCACGGTGAGTTCACCACGGGTGCTGGTCCTGTGGGGTACATGGCCGGGGCCCTGCCAAGAATCAGAGTCAATGACGTTGGAAAAGACCTCTGACATCATCGAGTCCAACCTGCGACTGATCCCCACCTTGTCAACCAGACCAAAGCACTGAGTGCCACATCCAGTCTTTCCTTAAACATGTCCAGGGATGGTGGCTCCATGGGCAACCCCTTCCAATGTCTGACCACCCCTTCTGTGAAGAAATTCTTTCTGATGTCCAACCTAAACCTTCCCTGGCACAGCTTAAGACTGTCCTCTCGCCCTGTCGCTGGCTCCCTGGAAGCAGAGCTGGGCACTACATGGCTGCACCCTTCTGTCAGGGAGCTGTAGGAAGGGAAGGTTGCACACATCCCTCCCCACGCAGGACGCAAACGCCGGCCCGGGCCGCGGCTGCCCAGATACAGACTGACTTAGGGCGCCGATGCCTCACCTGCCCTCGGCCCGCGGGTGCCCGAGAGATCGCGGCCATCCGGGACAGGTCGAGACGGAGATGAACGGGGCAGGACGGACGGGACTGGGACGGGATGGGGCGGGACAGGGTGGGAGAGCACGGCGTCGGGTCCGCCCGGCCCGAGGCGGCGAAGGCTTCTCTGGGGCCGGGCCAGAGCAGGCGGTGCGCGGCCGTATCCGGGAATCCGCGATTCCCCAATATCCCGCCCATTCATTGGCTCCGCGCAGAGCGCTTCCGCGCCGCCAGCCAATCCCAAGCAGGCTTACAGCCGCCGGCACCGGGCGCCCCGACTACAAACCCCAGCATGCACTGGGGTCAAGAAATGCGGATTTGTACAAACCCACCGATTTGGAAATTATCGGACCGAGTTGGGAATTAATCCAGTTGTTCAGCAGGATTTGTGTTAAGACTCCCTCACTGAAACAACATGTTGTAGGCTGTTACCTGCCTTTTGTACTTGTGCGTCATTTCCAGTGACTTGGTGAAACTTGTGCTTTGTGTGTCACAGTGAAATTCAGCATTAGCTATCTAACATCATTATATAGTTGTAATACAATTATATAGTTATTGATCTTATGCCATGGATCATTTTTATTTTGCCTAGTTTTTTGTTTTTCTGGGTTAGTTTTCTAGTACTTTCTAGCATTATCATTCTGCTGCAAGGCAGTTCCTAAGACTTAGGTTTGAGGTTCTTAAAAACTTTCCCTTGCTTTCTTTCAAACCTCGGCTGACAGATATACACAGCTATATACTCTGATTATATATATTTTATTATAATGCCAGATCAAACATACAAAATAAAAATTGATGACAAAATGCATCTGGCAACACACAAGATTATTTAGATTGTTTATGACTGAGAAAAATTTATGACCAAAGAGGCCCACGGACTGGGATGATTAAATCCAAATTTATGACCCAAATGACACCAAACTGAGGTAATTTGCTCTCCTTATTCTGTGTTAGTGGACTATTTCACTTCTATTTAGTATAGTTGAACTATACACTAGTTTTGCTTTCTTAATTTTCCTGTGTCTTTTAAAGGATTGGGATGAACCTGAATCCATGGTGGACGCTAGTGCTGAGGACCTGAATTTTGTATGAAGAATAATAATACTGCAGAATGGTATTGTACTGTGGCCAAGACTCCTCTACACAGTTTATAAATAATCTCATAATCCCAGCTAGGGGAACACCTTGAGCCACTTTCTCTGCCTGACTGTATTCAGAACATGTAGTTTAGGGGGAATGGAAACCAAATCAGATGGGTAATCTGAGGACTCTTAAGAAAACAGACTTCCTGGGGTTTTTTTCTGTATTCCTTCCAAAGTGAAAGCTGGCACAATTTTAAAAAATTTCTTGATAACAGATGCTGAGGTTTATGCAAAGACTTTGGAGATGGAACATGGGGAGAAATGAAGTGAACATGAAATTCCCATGTCTGTTTTCATTCTTTATTTCCACATTTTAAAAATTCCTTTTTTAATCTGATTGAGAAGCTATTGGTGCATAAAAAAGAAATTGGAATCCCATGGTCCTGAAAAGGAAATTAATTTAAAGCAGGATGAGGAAGAGCAGGAGAGAGAAAGGACTACAAAGGAAAAATACTTTGAGCAACAGTTGAAGAAAAAAATTAGGGAGCAAAGAAGACCCTGGAAAGGACGGAGCAGTGGGGAATGATATTGAGACGGAAGAGCTTTAATTGTCATTTGAAAGAAAATAAGTTCACATTTTTTTCCACTTACATCACTTAAGGATTGTGGTATTTTGTTAACAGCTTGTGGAAATCTGCTCCCATGGAGTTGTAGTAAAACAGGTGCTTTTTTGGGGGTTTTTTGGTTTTTTTTAATGCAACATTAGATTTCGTGACTAGTTGAAGTTATTTTTATGAAAAATACTGTGTCATAGTTAAATTCTCTATAGAAAAAGTTCGAGATTATTTATTAACTGTATCTTAACACCGATATAATGTATTGAAGCCACCTGTAATAAAGTACGAGGTTTTGGAACCGTTCTACACTTTAATGTTTTAATATTAAATGTAAAATTAATGCTCATTTTTATTGAGGGAATATTGCACAAGCTTTTTATGTTCCAATAAAGGGTTCAGCGTGTCAAATGGGCAAAGAATGCTTCACAGCGTACTTGGAACCAAGGAGGAGATGAGCTTTGCTAAACTCCTGTAGCCACTGTGCACCTGTCAGAGTTTCAGAGCTTACTGAGTCAATGCACCTTATCTCCTGCTGCAACATTCCAGCTCTGTCGTGGTGCTGGACCGACAGCGCTCTGTCCATCCACAAATCTGACCGTATCAGTTTAAATTCAGTTTAAAATTTTTAATTCAGACAGATTTTTTTCCCTTTCACAGTTCTGAAATAGACATACAGAGTGCCTGGACGCCGTCTTAATTTTTTTTTTTTTTCTAATGCGACGAGGGAAGTGAATTGGAAACAAGGAATGATGTGCCTGTTTTTCTGTCTGACCTGTTTTGTACCTCAATCTTGTAACTTTTTCGGTCATTTCCTTCAAACCCTTCTCAAGTCCTTCTGCTCTTCTGCATTTCCTTCCTTCCCCAAGAACTAATGCTATGAATTTATAAAAAACTGAAGGCAGACTTCAGAGCCCAGGGCTCTGCATTTGCCTCTGGACACTGGCTGAGAGGATTTTGTGTGGTGAGGAGAAAGGGAGTGAGAGAATCCCTGGAAGCCCCGACTTCAGCTGTGCCACTTTGTAGTCTGTGGACGGACTGAGGTAAAATTTTTCTGCTTCTGCTTGTCCAAGAGCTGTAAAACAATTCCAGTGATGCTCTGGGGTGAAGAACTTTTAAAGCTCTGAAGTACGACAGTTGCCCTGCACTTTTTTTTTCCCTAAACGGATTCCTGTTGATTCAGCTTTTATGTGGTCACAGTGATCGAGCCTCGGTCGGGCTGCTGCTCAGGATTTATACTCTGCAGTCAGGGGTGTATTAACTTTGGTGTATTTGATGCCGAAAATTTGATAATGGACCACAAGAAGCTTCATTGGGGTTGAAGGACCTTCACTGGATGAAGGCTGCTTTGACAGGGTTTAGAGCTACAGAGTTGATCGAGGACCGGAGCGTTTCTCTGCCGAGGAAAGACTGAGGCAGCTGGGTCTGTTCAGCCTTGAGAGGAGACCTCACCCGTCTCAGTGTCTGCGGGGAGGGGTCAGAGCATGGCCCGGGATGTCCCAGCAATGGGACAAGAGGCAGCAGGCAGAAACTGGTGCCCACCAAGTTCCACCTGAATATGAGGAGGAACTTCTTTACTGTGCAGTGACCGAGCGCTGGAACAGATTGCAATCCCTCACCGGAGGTATTCCAGAACTGTGTGGACACAATCCTGTGCCATGTGCTCTGGGATGGCCCTGCTGGAGCAGGGACGTGGGACCGGGTGGCACTGTGGTCCATTCAAACCTCTCTCGTTTTGGGATTATGTGACTGCCCAGGGAGGTGGTGGTGAGGTCCCCATCCCTGGAGGTGTTTAAGGAACACGTAGCACTCAGTGCTCTGGTTGACAAGGTGGTGATCGGTCAAAGGTTCGACTCAATGATCTAAGAGGTCTTTTCCATTCTAAATGATTCAGTGACTCTGTGGAGCGCTGCGGGCAGCGGGCACTGTCGTCGAGGAGCGCCTGCCACGTCCCGATAGAGCCGCCGCCACTTGCCGGCGGATCCCGGGCACCTCCTCAGCCGTGCCGCGGCCGCCTCGGGCCCGCCCGGCCCGGCCGTGCCACCGCCCCTCGCCCCGCCCCGGCCGCGGCCCGACCCAGCGGGAGGAAGATGGCGGCGCTCATCCCCCTCAGCCAGCAGGTACCGGGCTGCGTGGGGACGCGCGGCCCTCAGCATCGGCGACCGGGCGGGCGCGGGAGCGGCAGCGGGGCTGCAACGTAGGCGGGTGCAGCCGGGCCGGGATTGGTGCTGAGTACAGGCCCTGTGCCGGGAGCGGCTCGGCCCGCGGGGAATGAGGGTCGGGGCGCGGCGGAGAGCAGGATCCGGGCGGGGCAAGGGCGGCGAGTGGCCCCCGCCGTGCCCCGGGGCCGGGGCGGCCGCTGCTGGGGGACCCCAAGCTGCGCCGGCGCCCTCCCCTCCTGGAGGCCCTGGAGCTGCGTCCTTGGGGAGGGGCTGAGGGTCTCCTGGCGCTTCCCCACCCCGAGCCGCCGGGATTACCGCGGGCCGGGGCTTTCAAGGCAAGGGCTGGGGCTCCGCACGTCACCCCGTTTTCCTGTTTTTACCGGGGGGGTTGATGCCGCCTGGGGCTGCTGCACTGTTGTGACCGGGTGTCGTGACTGTGTGTGGTGTTTAGGACGTGCGTGAGGAGCGCGGCCGTAGCGCGGGGACACCGGGAAGGGGCTGAGGGATGAGCGGGAGGTGGTCGACTGTCAGGAGGAGGATGAGCTTCTCTGCAGGGCAGGGGACACGGCACATATCCCTGACCCTTGGGAGAGGCTGTTTCCAGCTCTGGTTGAATGCTTGGGATCCCTGGGTTGATTTCTGTTGTTACAAGTTTTTTGATTGATTTCTCACCCAAATAATTCAAGCCTAAGCAGTGTGACCGCGGTTTATTTTTTTCCATAGCCCTGTGAAGAGAATCGGTTTACTTATTTGCTTTAAAGCAAAAGAAAAGTATCACCACCCCACTACCCTCAATGCCTTGAAATTAAAACTATTTTCTACGCTGTGCCTAGGCCAGTCAAGAATTCAGAATGACTCCTATTAGTAGTTCAGATTATTTAAATATATCGATTTACTTTTGGTAATGATCTTTGAGATGCGATACTGTAAAAATTTCTCAGTGGACTTACGTGGTGCTTGGATAACATAACTTGCTGTGTGTCTTAGTAAGAACATGTATTGCTGTTTAGCTTCTGAATAGCAGGAGTCCTGATTAACATTGGTTTGATTAAGTGGACATATTCAGAAACATCTGAAAACATCCGTGTGCACACAAACTGTTATCAAAAATTTTCAAGTGACTAATGTGGTGCAAAATATGTAAGTCAAATAAACTCTGGATGTGAAATAGTTGTGAAACCTCTATAGTGCATTGGTAAAAATCAAATAATTATCAAGTATTTACTCTAGAAATGCAGTTTCTCTGTTGTTTAAATTCCCGTTGCTATTTGAGAGACTGGAATCAATGGTATTCCTTTTGATAAAAAATGTTGTGTTTAGGGGATAAAGGACCACATTCTGTAAACATACCAGTTATTTTTCTAGTATTTTCCAAGTAATTCAGTGGAAGCATTGTAGTTTGAAAGCTTGTTTTCCTACATTGAACTGTCAAGAGTAATCTAGCTGTAATCAGGGCAGTAAACAGAATTTCTCTTAAAGTAATAAACTTCCTCTTTTAATAGCCTCTGTTTTGTGATTACTAAGGAGATGTGTACTTAGAGTAAATGCCAGGAATGGAATTAGAATAGGAGAGGGTACATGTGCTATAATGTTGAGGCATGTCCATTCAGAAAGATATAAAGTAAGAACATTGATACCAACATATTAAGAGCTGCAAACAGCATGGGTAATTCGAGCAGCTTAAAATGTTTGATCATATTTGATCATTAATCATTTATTATAATAATCATTTTAGGAAGAAATTCTTTCCTTTGAGGGTGATGAGGCCCTGGCACAGGTTGCCCAGAGCAGCTGTGGCTGCCCCATCCCTGGCAGTGTCCAAGGCCAGGTTGGATGGTGCTGGGAGCCACCTGGTCTAGTGGAAGGTGTCCCTGCCCATGGCAGGGGGTGGAACAAAATGATCTTTAAGGTCCCTTCCAACACAGACCCTTCTGGGATTCTGTGATTCTATGATTCTGTATTATTCGTATTTAACATTCGTCTGTCTTTGTTTCACCTGGGTATGTATAAACCTAGTTGAAGAGCAAGCCTGTGAAATCAGTTCTTGGAGTTCAATTTGGTTTCAGTTGTTTACCTTCAATAAGTTTATTTTCTTACATTTTATGTGGTCTTTCCGCTGTGCAAAGCCTGTTCATCCTACAGCTTCAACAGGTTCTGGAGAGTTATGTTAGAGGTATTGGGACAGTGCAGAGCCTTTTGTAGCTCAATCTTCTAAGACAACTCAGGATACTTGTCAGGTAACGTAAGGGCAAAGGCACTCATTTTGGGGCAGCAGCAACCTTCTTTTGGCTCTTGTCTTTGTGAACATCTTTTTTTTTTTTGTCTTTTACACTCCCTGTTTTCAGCTCTCCTATGGTATGGCTAGCAGGGCTGAAAGAAAATTTTTAAAGAGAAGGGACACCAAGGAAAATAATGAATGTGATCCAGAGCTCTTTGTGACCCTGAGATGACCTCAGGAAAGAGAACTGGATGTATGAATTGTTCTGGCGGCAGGAGCTTACTCCTGCCTTTTTCCCAGGCCTGCAGTAAGGGACTCGGAGCGGTATCTGTGCGTGTGCACTGCGTACCACAAACGCAGTGTACGGATCTGCTGTCACTGTGCAGGCCCAAGACTTGAACTTCTGAACAGGAAATCAACTTGGAGATTGAACAGCAAGACACTAGGGCTCTGAAGGGTCTGTTTGGGAGGTGGTCTAAAATATTGGTCAGAGGTGATGTTTTGGGGAGTATAGAGCAGGCATAGGAACCATGAGGTGGGTAAACTGTTAATCAAACTGAACCTCTCTAACAGGTTATGCTTTGACATCATCAGCTGTGGGCTCTTCAAAATTTTTGTCTCTGCCAGCGTTGACAGTCTTGGGTAGGTCTTTCATCAGCAGGTGTCGCCAAATTACAGAATCCTCTTGAATGATAGTGATGTCATGGCATGTGGTGATGGGTATATAGAGAGCTGTGCTATTTTTATCACTTGAACCCATTTTGTCTGGTCTGCTTCATCACAGAGGTGTAATCATTTAGGTAAATCGGTCAGAGAGACTGAATCTTTGTAAAATTCCGCAAGTAGAGAATTGATCCTGAAGTGCTTTCCAGCAGCACTTGGGTGAATAATTTGCTGTAGAAGAAACTTCACAGCATTGAAGCACATCACCCTGGCTTCCTGCCGTGTCTGCCAGGTAAGTCAGCTCCACGTCATGGCTGACGATATCAAACGAGGGTGACAGGAATGTCTGGTGATGGGATGAGATCATTCAGTCCTGCTGCTGGAGTGGTTTGCTCTGTATCTTGGTACGAATCCAGTCTCTACATGCTCTAGGTCGCTTACCGCGTCGGGAGAGCATTAGAGGAGCTCGTAGTTGGTGGTTGACTCTCTTGTCGGAGCTTTCTGATTAAACAAGGGGTGCATAGTTTGGTGATAGTTGGCTAAAAACATGCTGGGTTTTATTCAGAGTGGAACAGACTATTTCCTACTTCCACCTTTTCTCTGAATGATGTGTTTCCTGCTTGGACAGGAATGCAATGCTTATATGTGCTGATCATTTACATGCCAGCAAAAAGAATAGTCGGATTAATGAGTTACGGTTGCAGCATTCTTCGGAAATCCTGTCCGCCATCAGGAGGAGCGAGAGCTTCCAGAGGGGGCTGATGTTGGAAAATGCAGCAGCTTGTTTTGCTGATGGATATAAGTGAAGTACATTTAAGATGCTTAGGAAACTGTTCTGAAAATGCCCGATTTTTCTATTCAAATAGAGCTACAATCCTCAGAGAGTCAGTGTTTGCTTGTGCTCGGTTCAGAGAACTTAGTTGTTATGGATCGCTCCTTAAATGAAGATTTGGCACGTTTATTGTAAACTCACGGGAAGGTTTTCTTGGCATAAACTAAAATTTTCATGTTCTTGATTGGTCTTTTCTTTCATCTTGTTCCTGCCTTCCTTCCTCTCAGAGTAGGCAGAACATCTGGAGATCCATGACGATGACAAGGAAGAAGATGACATTTGGGAGGGGACACAGTAGTGATGGAACTTAGTGTGAAATACTCCTTTTCAGGTGTCTGACTGCTGTCCTGGAGGTGGGGAGTGGTTATCCCAGGCAGGTTTTGTGACATCTCTGCATCTCGCTCTTAAACTGTTTATTGGGTTGTTTTGTTGCTTTCTGTTTAAGGCCTCTGAGTGGTCTAAGGACTGACCTGTTTTTGACTGGATTGGTTTTGCTGTTGGCATTGAGGCTGAGGAGAACAGTGTGGAGGATAACCTGCACAGGGCTAGAGCTCACGTGGCAATTGGAGGAGGCGAGTGAGAAGATGGGTTTTGGGGCTTCTGCATCTTTTGGCATTCCAGTTCCCATCTGCTTGGAATGTCAGCAGGAGGGACCGGGATCTGCTTGTTTAGTACACTGAAAAGTCAGGGCTTCCCTTGGGTCTGCAGCTTTCGTGCAATGCAGTCATTACACCAAGTTGAAATCCTCCAACGGCGCCATCAGGAAATTGTGAGAGTTGTTAATTTGCCGTTCATTCTTTTTTTTCTTTTTTTTTTTTCTTTTTAAAGTCTATTTCAGTTTAAGATCCTAGTCCTGAAAATGTGTTAACACAGGCACAGGGCTCGGGGGGTGTGTGTGTGTATAATTGTCTGCTGAAAATACTCTGTAAGGATGTATACAGTGCAGGAGGCAGTCAGGTCAGCATTGTGTTGAAAGCTGGGCCTTTGTTATCAGTAGTTCTCATACTGATAACCTGAAATACTTGGGCAAATAATTTGAAGCTGTTCTTCAAAACCTTATTACTTTGTAGTGTCATTAAGTAAAAGTATGAGGAGAGGTAGGAATCCTGATGAATGAGAAGTTCTAAGAGGTGACAGTAGCCTGTGGTCTTGGTGGATCACTGTTATCCACACTTAAATTTCAAGTGTCCAGTTTGTAACACAGCAAATTAACACACTGTTTTTAGGTGTTTGATAGAAGTAACACACAAAGTGCTACGTTTCTTTTCCTGTCAGTTCTGATGGTTATTTATTACGTTTTCTTACTTCTGTTTCAGTTTTCTACCGGGAATCCAATATATGAAACTTACTACAAACAGGTATGTTCTTAAAAAAAAGTAAAAATAAAGTGCAATTTCTTCTTCCCCAAGATTTCCTTCTCTTTCTTTTCCCCATTGCAGTGCTAAACCTGTGTGAATTCTGAGTGGTGATGCAGTTTGTGTAACTCCTTTTGACCTAGGGGCGAGAGACATTGCATTTCTTAAATTTGCTTTCACAGCAGTTGTGTTTCAATTAAATGTTAATTTTTCTCCTTCAGGTAGATCCAACATACACAGGGAGAGTTGGGGCAAGCGAAGCTGCGCTGTTTCTTAAAAAATCAGGTCTCTCTGATATTGTCCTTGGAAAAGTAAGTTGAAGGATTTGGATAATGCAGTAATTGTCTGTACACTTTTTTAAGTGAAAGGAAAAATTTAAAAAGAAAAATTGTCTTTTGTGTAACATTTTTGTTTTTAACTTGACAATTCAGTAGCATTGTATGTCATAATTTGAAAGCTGAATGAACACTTTAAGAAGACATACAGTAGGAACTGTTGAGCCGAGTTAAATTTTATTTGAAATTCACAATGGCTTTTATTTTGTGTCTGCACAGATATGGGATTTGGCTGACCCAGAGGGTAAAGGATACTTAGATAAACAGGTAAATGAAATGTTCATGTAGACTTCCTGTATTACCTTTCCTAGATTAGCCTTGTTTCAATCAAACCCTGGTACCACAAGTAGTTATTGTTAACTTTTTCTGGGTTGAGTTTTTGTTTACAAGATGAGTTTTTTTCCCCAGCACTGCTCATATCCAAGTGTACTACTCAGTGAGGCTGCAGGAGAAGTTTGGTTCTAATTTTCTGTATCTCTTTTGTTTTGTAAATAATCAGTGTGTGTGCTATGCAGATACACAGTCATCGAGTCACAAATGCAAAGTATGATTGTGTTTTAGAAGACTCTCTTGGGTAAAAAACTCTAGCATTTTTATTAAAACTGGCTTGGAATATCAAATAGCAAGTTACTTGTAGATACAGATAAACTCTTTCAAAACATTACTAGTTTTTAAGAAAAATTGTTAAATTGTTGAGGAGAGTTCTTCATAAAAACTAACTTCCAATTTTCTGCTCTTTGTTTCTTGTTACTGTAAAAATTTTCCTGACTCATCTTTAAAAGCAAAGGGGTAGTTGTCATTATGGGGCTGTACATCTTGGGGTTTTTTTTACTGAGTTGCACATGTACAGTGTTAGTAAAAATCATAAGCAGGTTATTTTTTGTGATTTGAACTGGTTTTTAACAGACAATGCAATTGTTTGTAGGGTTTCTATGTTGCGTTGCGCCTCGTAGCATGTGCACAGAATGGCCACGATGTCAACCTGAGCAGTCTGAATTTGACTGTGCCACCTCCTAAATTTGTAAGTAATATCCACTTAAATGCAGGTATGTGTTATGTGAGAACTAAGGCTTCAGTTGGAACATTGGAATTCCATTTCATAAATGTCATGGTTCTGGGGCTTCAGGCTGCTGTCAAACAGTTCCTTAGGACACAGCAGCCAGGGCTGCCACAGTCTTGTCATCCCGAGTGACAGGAAACCGGCCCCTTCCTGGACTGCAAAACCAGTGCAAGTTTAAGTCTGGTCAACTTGGTCAGGAAGCTGATGTGGCTAAACTCTGAATTTATGAAAAAAAAGGAAAGAAAAAAAGATTATTTTGGGGCTGGGTCAACAGGAGCGGGTAGTAAAAGTCGCAGCTGTGGCTTTGCCCTGCAGTAGCTGCTGCAGAACCTCTTTGGCTTGTGTTGGTTCTGTGTTTGGGTACAAACAGAATGTGCCTACTGAATGTCCTTACCCAAGTGCTGTAATGCTATAAAATGAGTGTGACTTGTATTTGGGTACACGTGCAGCCTATTTTCCTCAGTGTAGTTAAGCTTCATGTCTATAACCATCTCTAAATTAATGCAGTTAGTAAGTATTAGGGACAGAAGCGTGTGTATTTATATATTTATATATATAAAAATAAAAAATTTTCTAATTTTTAGCATGACACTAGCAGTCCTTTGCTGATCACACCACCCTCAACAGAGACTCACTGGGCCGTAAGGGTAAGTGTAAAAGAGAACACATTCCATCCATTTTTTAGAAGTAAATATTTTTCTTGTGTGTAATTTTCCCAGTGAGAGAATTTTGTATCAGATGTATTTCCCATTTCAGAAGTCATCCCTTTCTGTGCAAACTTGTGCACAACAGAGAACACGGAGGTGTAGCTTTACATGTGCAATGAGTATTAAACAACTGTTTGACAAGCACTGGTGTGATGTTTTTAAGACAGTGAATTTTAATCTTCTGCCTGGATTTCTTCCAGAGTTCTACAATTAGGCACTTTGTTTGTATAAAGGAACCCCACTGGGAACAGCAAAGTATTTCACCACATCCAGTCTGAAGTATTAATTTAAAGCTTGAGTTCCTATGTTCTAATTAGTATTCAATGATACAAGCAATATATATTGTTTGGAAAAAATAACTTTTGGTGCATATATGGGGATATTTATATTTAAGTAATTTTCAAATGCAAACATTTCCAAAATGTAGAAATTTAATAAAAATACTTGTAGTTACATGTACTTTAAAGTGGGAAGAATACATTTTAGTTCTGCAGAGTTTATCAAAATGCAGAAGCACACCTTGTCTGCTGCATGGTCAGCTGTCATAACCTTAGATTTTAGGAGCTTAATTTCAAAGCTTTCTCTATGGGTTTACATTTAAATACAGCACAGTGGCACTTGCAAGAAAGCTTGGAAATTTAGGATGAGTACATTATGGACCAGTCTTAATTTCTTGCAAGATCTCATTTTCAGTACTCACACAGATACACTTTTTTACTTATTCAGACTATTTCTTACCAACTAGGTGGAAGAAAAAGCAAAGTTTGATGGTATTTTTGAAAGCCTTTTGCCAGTAAATGGTTTACTTTCAGGAGACAAAGTAAAACCAGTACTGATGAATTCAAAGCTACCTCTTGATATCCTAGGAAGGGTAAGTAAGCTGTTAAGATTCAGCTAGTCTCTGTTTAGCTTCTCATAGTTGCAATGTTAAAAATGTAATTTATCAACATAGATCAGGTTTTGGCTGAGATTTTGCATTGTGTGCATGCTATAAAGCAGGAACATTAAGACTCTGAAGTCTTCCACTTAGAAATAAGAATAAGTGTAGTAATTTCGGCCCTAGAGTAGATTGGCTTTATTTTCTCTATTCGTTTAAGAGCTGGAAATTTGATTTTGGTTGTTTAAAACCAAGGAAAGGCTTTCCTAAACTGTAATAGCTGTTACAACATTAGATTCCTCTGTTTTGTCATTTTTACAAGTATCAGTTATTAGACATACCATTAAATCCATCCCCTGTTTGTACAGGAGAATACCTTAAAACATCCTCCTTTTATTGTAGCTGCTAAATTGTCACGTTGGTTTTTTTCTTTCATTTCATAAATACTTCCAAGGTCTGAGTTTAGTGCATCCATTGCATATTTGCAAGGGAAGCAGACCTTAAATATTTTTCTGCCTCCATTAAAAACACATTCTTTAATGCTTTGCATATTGATATTTCTGAGAATGAGTATACTCTGTGTAAGAGCTGTATCTGCATTACCTACTTTTATCTCTTCAGGAAGAACTGCCTCTTGCTCTGTATTATCTAAAAAAAAATCTAAGTAAGATTTGTTTTAAATCTGTACTTGAGTATTGCGAAGTCTTTGAAAGACTTTGGATTTTATATTGTTCTTGCCACAATGGAAATTCAGGAGGCTATTACCTCTTCCAAAAAAATTTGTGGACAAGGTAAGGGACTGAGGAAATGGGCAAAGGACTAATCGAGGAGCTTAAATTTGCCAAGGGTGCAATGATAAAGCAGAGTTCTCACAACTGAGCCTCGGGTCTTGGCTTTTTGTGCACTCCATTATCTCCAAGTCATATTGATGATTAAACAGTGCTGTGTTGGAGTTCACAAAGTTTTGTATCTCTCTAAATCTTCTGCAAGTTTCATTGGCTGTGCCTGGCCTAATAATGAACTAAAGTTGATAAATGCTTAAATTCTCTCCCACGGGAAATTCAGGGGGCCAGAGGAAGCTGCGCATAGTTTTAGTTGTTAGTAGAAAACACTCATCATGTAGGAATGGAATAGGAGTTAGAAATGTATTGACTCTTTCTATTGAACTTTCTTATGAGGAATTTGAATGATCTGCTAGCCCACACCCTTGGGGCAGTTCTGAAAGCCACCTCTGAATGCTTTTAGTCAGCTTGATGACTCCATAATTGCATCATAGAAAGATGAAAAACCTGCCTGTGTTGCAGCCAGAATTTGTTAGAGCCAGTGTTGATTCATGTGGCCGGAAAACTCTAATCCAATCTCTTTCATCAGAGAATGTTTAGATAGGTAATATAACTAATATGATCTTCACCAAAATCTATTAGGAGTCTTCAGGGGGCATGTTAATATGATGAATACATAAAATGTAGCTTGCTCTGCAAATCATTTTTAATCTTAATTGCTGTAGGTCTGGGATCTCAGTGATATTGATAAAGATGGTCACCTGGACAAGGATGAATTTGCTGTGGTAGGTTGCTTTAAATTCTCAATTCACAGCCTAGTCTGTCTGCCAAAGCAAATAGCTCATTTTTTTCTCAAGAGCTTTGCAGCTTTCTGTGCTCCAGTCAACTATTCTAATCTAACCTGTTCACATGGAGCTGTTAAATGACCTTCCTCAAATCCATCCACTGACTCTTGTCCGTGTCAAGATTAAACTTGTTGGAATTACATTCAAAATTATTTGCTCTGGTTTACATCTCTAATCTAACTGTCTTTGTTTTACTAATATGTAAATGACTTACACGGGAAGATCTTGTTGCTTTTTCTAATAATTTTGAATGTTATCTGACCTTCTTGCCTTTGCAGGCAATGCATTTGGTTTATAGAGCTCTTGAGAAAGAGTCAGTTCCTTCACAATTGCCCCCTTCTCTCATACCACCTTCTAAAAGAAAGAAGACACCGGTCTTTCCTGGTGCAGTTCCTGTTCTCCCTGCAAGTCCTCCACCAAAAGACAGCCTGCGTTCCACGCCATCCCACGGCAGTGTCAACAGTCTGAACAGTACAGGGAGCTTGTCTCCCAAGCACAGCATCAAACAAGCGCAGGTACACGTCTTTCTTTCTTATTTTTGTAATTTTGTGTATTTGTAAGCTGTAGGAAAAATAAATCTGCTTTTTGATTTCTGCCTCATGAGCACTTGAATTTGGGTGATTTGCGTGGAACGGGCGAAATGAGAGTGGTCAGACTTGGAAGAACGGAAGAACATCAAGTGAATTTTAATTGGTGACCACGAGGTAGCAAATCTTAAGGGGGAATTTTCACTTTATGTAGAAAGTGAAACCATAGGTTTTGTTTGTGTATCTGCTTTAAAACCGAAGAAATCATTAATCTACTTCTAAATCTCCTGTTATTAGTGTGAGGACTTTATATGCCTAGTTGGGTTTGTATTTCCAAAGAATTAATGCTTTTCAACTGATGAATAGCTGTTTATCAGTGTTTTTATTCAGATAAAAAGTGTGAAGTTAAAACATGCAGTGAAAATACTTATTTACCAGTCAGACTGGAGTATGCAAGATGTTCAGCACCTCCGGCTCCGGATAGTGTCGTATACACTCAGTGTGTTCATAAAGACTGTTTCTCTTCCTTTGAAATACCGAATTTTGTTTTGCAGCCAGCTGTGAATTGGGTGGTACCAATGTCTGAAAAAGTGCGGTACGATGAAATTTTCTTAAAAACAGACACAGACATGGATGGGTTTGTGAGTGGCCAAGAAGTAAAGGACATTTTTATGCATTCAGGTCTGTCTCAGAATCTCCTAGCGCATATATGGTAAGAAATCCCTACTAGCTGTGTTTTTGTAACTTGCTGATCTGGGAACTCAGATTCAGAATGTGATCCTAACATGAAAAAAACCCAGAAACAAACAAAAAACCCCACCCTGTTTTACTTGTCCGCATACTGCAACATGTGGGCTATGTGGAAAATTAAAGGAGACATAAATACTCCCTTTGCTTTTCTGGGAGGGAGGGCAATAGGTCAGTCTGTGAGTTGTGATTGTGTTTTGAAGTTCTAGTGCTGTAAATATTTTCTCAGAGTAACACTATTCAATTAAATATGCGTAATAAAATACTGCACTGTTTAATAGAACCCCAGCTAGAATAAGTAAACTCTGATGAGGATGAACCGAAAGGAAATGACCCATATATGCGTATTTCAGGCTTTTTGGTAGAGCAGAAATAAGATTTTCTTGTTCGTAAGTATCATTTGTTTTTTATCAGGGCTTTGGCAGACACGAGACAGATTGGAAAGCTCAGCAAAGACCAGTTTGCACTCGCCATGTATCTCATTCAGCAGAAGGTCAGCAAAGGGATTGATCCTCCACAAGTGTTATCTCCAGATATGATCCCTCCCACAGAGAGGAACACACCCATCCAGGTAAGTCAGTGATTTGTCGTAGGTAACACTGAACTTATGTGCTTTAAAAGTGATGGGCTTTGAGGGTGAATTTTGTATGGGGTTTTTTTTAAGTGTTATGATAAAGAATTGCCAGTATTTTTTCTTACCTCCTCTTACAAAATTCTACTAACATTTGAAAATATAGCTAAATTTTTAACAACCAAGACAGTAAGTAAAGAAAAAAGCAGCAAAATATTCCATAAACCACGGAGTAATAATGCTGAAAAAAAATCTAGCATAAAAAATAATCCTTTGTCGTAGAGAAGGTTGAGTCAGGGAACTTGTAACAGCAAATATTAAAAACTGGTCGAGCAGCCTATCCCTGACTGTGATCAGCACCAAATTCCTCCCATGAAAACAAAATCTTTTAATGGCTAAATGAGGAGTGATGACTTCCTAGTTTCTGGGACTCATCTTTTGTAGCATGCCTGTCCACACTCCTGTATCCATCACTGCTAATACCACTTTACTGTAGTATCTGATCTTTTGCTGACCCTGCTTTGTTCCTGTCCTTGATAGCATGTCAGTGCATTTCTGAAACTGAAAAAAGAAATACTTCTGTCATGTCAATACATTCGCCTTTTCTATAAATTATGATGTATTTTTCTTTACTTTTTTTTTGCTTTCCCTAACCAGAAACCTTTGGAACTCTAAATATATTTTAATTATTGCTGTTGCTGTGGTCCTCCTAAGGTTTTTCCTATATCCTTTTCCTATAGACTCTATCAGGTTACTTGACCCCTGTAGGAACTGAGATCTCAGCACTAACAGAAATGCGGCGTGTGAGTAATTGCGGTGTCCAAAGGAATGACATTTCTGATGTATGCTTCTTGTAACTTCAAAAAAAGTGTTTCTTTCTACACCTTTGCCTGTCTCTGCTCTCGGGTTCTGTGCATGGTGATAATGCCACAGCAATGTGAAGTGCCCAGCACCGGCTGCCAACCTGGTGATGTTCCTTCCTTCAGCAACTGGAGATGTATTGATCTGGCAGGGAGTTCCTGGGACAGGCAGCTCTGTGCTGTCGGAATTATTACTGGACTAGTTCTCTGCATCTGTGAGCAGTAAATACATCTTGGTGTGAGAGCTTTAAGCTTCCCACTGTTTTCAGTTAATTTCAATTTTTTTTCCATGTGGTATGTATTTAGCTGAGCGTAAGATAAAATAAACTATATGCTACTGTGAGCTCAGTTAAGTGACTCTTACCCTAACTGCTGCAGCAGCTCCATTGAACTTATTTCGTAGTCATGTTGGGTGACACCCGGCTGTGATCGTGTCCTGCATTCAGTACAGGTCTCCCAGCAAATCTGTATCTGGCCTGAGAGTATAAAAGTGATTTTTGATTTGCTACCTTGAAGAATTAGTCTGTATTGTTGTTGTTATTTGTGATTATTTAATGGCGTATTACCAAAAAAATGATCCCCCAAAAGTGAGGACTTAATTAAATTATTTGAATTGTGTATTCACCTATTGTTTCTACAAAAACGTTACATCTTACTCTGCTGGTCTTGGCTTGTTTGTTGGGTTCTTGTTTGTTTTTTAATATTTAATAAAGCCAAGCTTTCTGTGGTTATCACAGCGGTCTCAAAGTGAGCGACGCAAGCAAACTCTGCATTCTTCTTTTTAAAATGCTATATAAAAGTTTTAGGTCTCTTGGTTTGTCATACTAGCAGTGAGTTCAGTGCTGCAGTTTTTGCTCAGTTGTGGTGGTTTTATTTTTTTCGAAGAGCAATCCTTTTTATAATAACAACCAATTTTGTACCTAATGCTGACATCCTTTCTTAACTTCTGCTAGTGATGGTCTTATCTAGAAGGCAAGGGATGCCCTCTGCATCTTCCCTGATCTACACCTGAATGAATGTAGAAACAACCTACAGGAAATGGGGTATAATTGCAGAAATTGCCATTAATTTGTGGCAGGGCTTAAGAAGACTGAAATTACAATCTGATTTTGTTAAGTCCCCTGGAAAATTTACTCTTGACTATAGCAGAACTGAGTGTTACGTTTTGAATTTTAATTCTGATGTAGTCTGCAATTTCCTTGTTGGCATTGTGCCTGTCCTTTCATTGCTGTGTGTTCAACTGTCCTGTCTATTAAACAGGCTTGTTAAAAATTCTCCTGTCTCACAGGTAGAATTGTGTGGCATGTTCCCTGCTTGTTGCAGAATAATTTGATGCCTCTCATAGAATTTTGAAAACGCAAATAATGAGGATTTTGTATCCCACCTCTGTCCTCAGCCTTTGTTAAAAGGAAGAGCTTCTGTTACAACTTGACATTTTAATAGATTGTTTCATTCTTAACAGGATAGTGCAAGTTCTGTTGGATCAGGAGAATTTACAGGAGTGAAGGAACTGGACGATATTAGTCAAGAAATTGCACAGCTGCAGAGGTAATAGTTGTGGACTGTTTAACAAAATCTTGGTGTAGAGTAACAAAATAAGTCTATAGTACAGATGTGTCAGTTACTTCTATTTTCTTCTAGTAATTTTGTCATTATTTGTTGCTGTAACCGGTGATGAATTTCCAAGTGATACCCTACAGGTCTGTCAGGTGACTTCAGAAGACTGATGATGGGCACAAGATGGTATTTTTCAAAGCATAATTGATACATATGCACCTTTTCTCCTTTACAGAATACATGAGAATACAGGCTGGCGTTTTTGGCTGCGTGGTGTTTCCGGAATAATATTTAATGGATTTTTGCACATGTGTTATATTATTTAACTAATCACAAATACATTTTCTTTTTTGTCTGACAGAGAAAAATATTCTCTGGAGCAGGACATTAGGGAAAAGGAAGAATCAATCAGACAGAAAACCAATGAAGTTCAGGTAAAAACTCTGTTTATCATTAGTGGTTTTCATTTTAATCTAGGTAATATATGGCAATTTAGCATTTTTTCTGTCTTTCTGTTGTTCTATCATTCTTTCTGTTGTTCTTTCTTTCTTGGGATTTTCCTCTAACTTACAGAAAGAATTTTATTTTAGTGTTCTCCATCAGAAATGTTTTCATCTGATGTTGGCTAATATGAGCCTAGTATATGTGAACAGTTTGAAATGTCTTTTTTGTTAGTGTTTAACTAACACCGTAATTTAGGAAATCATTGTTTGGAGAGTACTGGTTTTGATAATGAGGATAACTCAATGCCATGTGCTCTGTGTCACAGTCCCTTTTCCTTCTTGTGAGCAGTGATTTATTTCCTGATGTCTTACACAAGTTCCTGCAGAAACAAAACAGGCCAGTGCAGGGTGTAGCCTATATGATGTAGAAAATCTTCTGAATTTTGCTACGTTCTTTGTCTGTGGCTGATCCTTCCTTAAGACAACAGCTAAATGTGAGTTCCAAACTGTGGAATTTTCTTCAGGAACTGCAAAATGATTTAGATAGGGAAACAAGTAACTTGCAAGAGCTGGAGGCTCAAAAACAAGATGCCCAAGACCGCCTGGATGAGATGGACCAGCAGAAAGCCAAACTGAAGGATATGCTGAATGACGTAAGGCAGAAATGCCAGGAAGAAACACAGGTGGTGAGTGTGTGTTAATTCTGGACGTGCTCAGGAGTGTTACTTCTTCTGTTGTGGGAAAGTCTATTTATTTAATGAATAAGCTTTCCTTCCTTCCTTCCTTCCTTCCTTCCTTCCTTCCTTCCTTCCGAATTCCGAATTCCGAATTCCGAATTCCTTCCGAATTCCTTCCTTCCAAATTCCTTCCGAATTCCTTCCGAATTCCTTCCGAATTCCTTCCGAATTCCTTCCTTCCGAATTCCTTCCGAATTCCTTCCTTCCTTCCTTCCTTCCTTCCTTCCTTCCGAATTCCTTCCTTCCTTCCTTCCTTCCTTCCGAATTCCTTCCTTCCTTCCTTCCTTCCTTCCTTCCGAATTCCTTCCTTCCGAATTCCTTCCGAATTCCTTCCTTCCTTCCTTCCTTCCTTCCTTCCTTCCTTCCTTCCTTCCTTCCTTCCTTCCTTCCTTCCTTCCTTCCTTCCTTCCTTCCTTCCTTCCGAATTCCTTCCGAATTCCTTCCTTCCTTCCTTCCTTCCGAATTCCTTCCGAATTCCTTCCTCCCTCCCTCCCTCCCTCTTTTCATTTCCACACAAATACAGAGGTCCAGGAAAGGATTCTGCTGTCCTAAATACCTTTCATAATGGTCATAAATGAAAGGTTGAACCCGATGATCTCCAAGGGTCCCTTTCTACAGGAATTGTTGCTGTTCTGAGAATATATGAAACGTTTATTCAGCCTAATACAGCAATTGAAAATCAGTAGTCCTAACCCATGAGACGGTCCATGGCAGTGGTTCTGGTTTTGATCACTCTGAATGTCATCAGTATTGAGTTTTCAGGTTGATACAATTGCTAATGGAAATAGGACGTTACCTTGAGGTAGAAACTTACTGTGTAAGGAAGTCACCTAAGAAAGTGTATAAGGAAGGTTATCTGCAACTCTGTAATTTTAACTCTTACTGGAGTTAAAAATGCACTTTAAACTATTTGATAAATGTTTGAATGGAACCAAGTTCTGAATGGAACAGAGGTCTGAAAGTGAACATCCAGGAAACAGCTTTTGATTACCTTTTTAATTAGTGGGGTACTTCTCTGATTTAAAATAGTATTTCTTGGTTTTATTGAGTGTGCTTTTATCAAGGATTGTAGCAGAAGCAGCATGCATTTCTTCATATTAAGTTCTAAATATTTTCCTTAGTAGTTGATAGGTTGGTTTACTACTTTCCATTACTTATTATAAATTCACACTTTAACAAGTCCCATTTATTCCAAATTTCACTCTGATTTTTCTACTGTGTTGTTTCAGATTTCATCACTAAAAATGCAGATTCAGTCTCAGGAATCAGATTTAAAGTTACAGGAAGATGACCTTAACAGAGCAAAAGCAGAGCTGAATCGCCTCCAGCAAGAAGAGACTCAGCTAGAGCAGAGCATCCAGGCTGGAAAAGTGCAGCTTGAAACAATAATCAAATCTTTAAAATCAACCCAGGAAGAAATAAACCAGGTATTCACTGTACTTCATACAATTTTTTGCTTCTTGAAATGCTGAGTTGAACATTGCCTAGAAGAATTATTTTTCAGAGGAGAAAAGAAGTCCTGGTTCATGAAATAAGCCTTTTTGACTGGTGTTTGGTTCGGTTAATTCCCAGTTTGAGTCAGGAAGCATTCAGTTCTGGTGGGGATGAAATGCAGCTGGCTGGCACCACTGTTTTAAGGAGACTGTAAGAATGATAGTGTTGTCGAGTGAGTAACATGCTAAAACATTTTTCCTTCTCAGGCAAGAAGTAAACTCTCTCAGCTGCAAGAGAACCATCAGGAAGTGAATAAGAGTATTGAAGAGTACAATGAAGCTCTCAATGGGATTCATGGTGGGAGTCTGACAAATTTAGCAGACATGAGTGAAGGCCTTGGGCAGACAGAAAGAAGCAATTATGGAGCTATGGTAAAAACAAAATACTGTTGTTCAGTATATTTTACACTAATTAAGCTTCTGACTTGCACCTAATCTGAAAGAGTTGTTTAGTTGGTAGTTGGCTCGTTGGTCTTGTGGATTTGTAACCTGTCACACGTTCAGTCTCAGTACAGAGATGGGGCTTTATTTCCAGTTCAAGTGTTTTGTGTTTTCTTGAATGCTGTCCAGTTTACTAAGGCAAAACCTTCTCTTGCTGTAAACTTCCCTTGATCATGTATTTCCTTCTTATTTCCAAAAGAAGCTCTACAAATTTCTGCTTTACACTGAGCTATATTTATTACATATCTCAGTAAAAAACATGTTCCCTTTCCAAAAGGATGTTTCTCTTTTGGTTAAATAATTCCAGCATCATCTTTCTCATTTATTAAGTTTTTATTTAATCAGCATTTTTTCCCAAATCATAAAATCTTTCAAGTTCTTAAACATTTTTTGAGTCAATTTCTTTTGGGTATCTATTGCTGATTTGGGTATTAAATAATCCTCTAAATCACAAGAATTTTCTTTTTTTTTTAAACCTATTTCTTGTCTTAAGGCAAGATAAAAGTTGCATACTTGCTTGATTCTGCTTGCATGTCTGTGGCCCTTCGTCATTATGGAAACATGCTTACCCTTGTAAGCACAGTATTTGCTATGGGTTTAGTATGAAGTTAAATATATGATGTGTTAGTAAATACTCACCAGGCATTGCTGCCTTTAATGCCATACTTTACACTTGCTCTGTAAAAACAAACTGCTCGAAAGAAGAAAAGTGTAGATAAAAAAGAGCAGTACATTGAGAAACATGGACTTAAAGGTCATAAAACACTTTAGTGCTTAGTTTCTGTGCTTGCATGGCTTGCATAAATATATTTAATTTCCAGTGAAATCTTCCAGATGTTTTGCTTACTTGCAAAACCTAGGAGCCACTTACTGGCAGAAAACAGCAGTCTATGTTCATAGCAATTTTTTTAAACCATTGTGCCACTTTCCTGTTTCTCAATTCTTCCTTCCTCTTCCTTCTCTCCCCACCTCCCTCCCCCTGTTCTGAGAAGTATTAATTAAGATGTTTTCATTTGCATCTTGTGAAGGGATGAAAGAAATCCTGTCTCTTTCTGGTGTTGGGGGCTGTGTGAGTGGGTAGCTGTTTCTGGGTATTCCTTACGTTGGTGTGGCATGGCTCTCATTGCCCCTGGAATTCTGCTGTGCAGGTGCTGTCTGCGCTTGGGGCTTCATCAGAGACCTCCAAATCAGACCCAAGCCAGGGGTATCATGCAAATGAATGTCATAAAGAGGTTTCGTAACTTCAGTTTGCTGCTTGTTCATGCAGGGTATTTTCTGCAACTTGACAAACTTAGATTTGGCCTCTGCTGAGAAACCTTGTCATCAAAATGTTGGGGTGACTCTTCCTGCATGAAGTGCTTTATCATGGGAAATCAGTATTTGGAGCTTTAAACTCAAAGATGAGTTAAAAAGAAGCAATCTAGTATTTGACTACTCAGTAGTAATTTGTTGTATTTCTAGTCCACAGTTTATTTATGTATCCTTTCCTTTTAAGTAAGTGTCTTACCTGAAACTGAGCTGTTAAGGGGGGGAAGAATTTTTTGATAGTGTGATGTTTGAGGTTGGCTTGCTTTTGTTATTTGAGATTTGAATATATTAATACAGGCAACAGTTTAACATTTAATTGCTATATGTACTGTTACCTTTTGATGTTCTGTGTGGCCTTGGGGTACACATTCCCGTCTGCTCTGTAATTACTTCTACTTAGAAGTCACATATTGAGAAAGTTCTTTAGAAAGTAATTTTTAAGATTGTTAAACAGGAACCAAGATAGCATGCAATTTCTGCTGAATATGTAACTGAGCATTTTTATCATGACCAGCTGCTGTGATGTTTCTCCTCTTAATTTTTAGGATGATCCATTTAAGAATAAAGCCTTGATGTTTACCAATAATACACAAGAATTGCATACAGACCCATTCCAGTCAGAAGATCCTTTCAAATCTGATCCATTTAAGGGAGCAGACCCCTTCAAAGGCAGTAAGTGACAAGTGCTTACCTAAGACCTTGAAGACCAATTCTTGAGTAAATTATATTTTCACAAGTTTTTATCATCCTGCTAAATAGTAGATAAAACAAATTATTTTTCTCTTCTGCATAGGTGACCCATTCCAGCATGATCCTTTTGCAGAGCAACCACCTGCTCCAGCAGGTAATAGCCCTTTTTAATGACAGGACAGGTGTGGTATAAACGATTTGTAGCCAAACACAAAGATTTACAAACACAGAGAAAGCATAAAGGTTTCCCTAGCTTCGGATTTTTGGTTTGCGTGTGGGAACATAGAAACCTGACAGGGTGTGCATTCAGAATCAATATGTTTAATGAGAAGTGTGTAACTATTAAGTCTGAAAGCTTCATATAAACATGTACTTGCTCAAACTTAGTAAATACCCTCTGTAGAGAGGTCTCTGGAAGTTTATCGGATTTACCAAAACACTGTGTGTTTGTGTAGGAAAAATTACCTCAGTGAGTGTGAGGTCAAATGTAGCATGTTTATAGACACATTTGTGCTACATTCTATTTACCTTTTCATGCTCCTTCTAGATCCCTTTGGAGGAGATCCGTTTAAGGAAAGTGACCCATTTCGTAGTTCTGCCCCTGAGGATTTCTTCAACAAACAGGTGAAGAGTGACCCGTTTACCTCAGATCCATTCACAAAAACCCCCACTTTACCCTCAAAGGTCAGTAATTTTTAAATCTACACTTAATAGATTTCTTTACTGTTGACAGGCTTATTGTCTGAAAGCTAAAAGGAGTGAAATAACACAAAATACTTTTTTCCTAACTGATGAAATATAATTAATTGTATTCTTAAAATGTAAGTATGGATTGTTAAGGCAATCTGCAGTGTTCTCTCTGGTTCCATGGTAATGAGGTACATCCACCATGAAGGTACTGTTAGGTGGATATTTTTTCTCTCTGTTGGGAATTTCAAACCAGCAGCACCCACTCATTCCCACCATTCCCTCCATCCCATAGATTTGTGCAGTCACACAGTGAGTGAGAAGGAGGAACTGCTCTGGCTAAAGGATTCCTGAGCCCTGAGCACACACTGGAGCCAGCACAGTGGGGGGACCGTGCAGAACGCGCTTGTTAGATCCCTAGTCACAGTTCTGAGCTGTTCTGATGTACATGTGTGTGCTTCTTTGGGGGGGAGTATGAATTTTTTGTTTTTGTTTTTGTTAGTGTTTTCCTCACTCTTATGCAATTCATTGAGAGTTTGCCACCCAAGACCAGTTTCAGTCGGTGGGAACTTAGTTTGTCTTGCAGCATAGGATTGTACTTAAATAAAAGCAGACTTGTCAAATGAAGAGCAACTGTAAATACCATCTGTATTTACATATACAGATTCTCTGAATTAATAATAATATAAATGCATGACCCAAATATTCAGTCTCTGTTGCTTAAAGACTAAACACTTCTGGGTGTATTTTCATATGTTGCCCTGGTAACTAATGTTGCTTGTATTTCAGTGGGATGCTCTTCTCACTTGTAGGTACCTGGTGTTGTGTTCAAGGCTATCCATAGCTAAATGCACTAATAATGTGAATTTCATACAATCAGTTGATTTTATCCTACTCTGTCTGCTGAATAGAGTGGTCTGAAATTGGAAATAATTTGTCTTAAAGCAAGAGATTTTGATAGGCATAAAAAGCTAAGTGCACAGTCCAGCAGCAAAATAATTATGCCTATCTGTTCTTATTTAGCCTGACCCTTTTGAAAGCACTGATCCTTTTACGTCTTCCAGTATCTCTTCGAAAGGTCCAGGTAAGAAGTAAACATTTTCACATGAAGATATATAAGGAGGTATCTTTTTATGAAAGAAGAATCAAATATAAGAGTTAAGAATAAAGAGTCTTGTGAACTGTTGGCAAAAAGCATCACGGTCTTGTTCCAGTTCGTGAAGACCATCTGTGGCACTATATATGCCTTTTTTTTCTTCTTGTACTTTCCCTCCAAACAACTGGTAGAAAACCTATTGTTTTGTGGAGTTCTCTTTTAACATCTCATGGCAGGTCAAAATGCAGGTGTCTTTTAATCACCTGCCTAGTTTTGTGCTTCATTGGCACCACCAAGCATTCTTTGTAACTCTTAAGTATTACTCAAAATAACTTTTTTCCCCCCCTGTGTCTGTTCCAGATCCATTTGGAACACTGGATCCATTTGGAAGTGGTGCTTTCAGTGGTGGTGAGGGATTTGCAGACTTCAGTCAGATGTCAAAGGTAAAGGTTAAAAGGAAAGCAACTGTCCTTTTAAAAATGTATGTACAGACACTTTTTTAAAGGGTGTGATACGATTGTAACTTTTCAGCTGACAAACTGGTTTTGGTCATTTTTTTCCTATCAGCCTCACCAATTACGTAGCAAAATCTTATTAAGACTGTTAGATTCAGTAGGGATAAATAAACTTCTTACAAATATTTTCAAATACCAGATCAGGAAAAGAAACTAACTTGTAGTGTTAACTCGTGAGAAGAGGTAGTTGTTGCGGATATTAATAACTGTATTTCAGTGTCCAGCCTTCCTGTAAGTTCTGGAATTTGCTTCTTGGTTACTTCATAGTAAGTATTCTGACTTGTTTCTAAGCTTACCATAAAATCATTCAGGTTGGATAAGGCCTTTGAGAGCGAGTCCAACCATTAACGAAACACCACACTACTAAATTTACGTAAACTAACCTTCCTGTAAACCCACTCCACTCTTAACAGTCAATCAGTCTCTCCCACGTTTTAGATGTGCAATTTCTGTTCATTTTAAATAGCAGATGAAGAAAAAGGTTCAGGACACACATGAAAAAAATGGATAATTGTAAAGGTCTTGGTCTGCTGTTACTTTCCTGAGGCGGAGTTTGGAATTTACAGTTAACATCAGTGCCCAACTCCTTACATTAGTTCTACAGTAATGCTTGAACACTGTAGAGTAAATGTTAAAAATAAGATAGGTTATCTTTTCACTTTGATAATTACATTTCTTGATGGTTTTTTTATTCTCCCCTAACTTTTCTTACTATTTTGGGGAGGGTTTTAGCTCTCCACTAGATGGCAACAGCCTTTACCAATAGACGTGGCTGGCTTGAGGTAGAAATTTTAGCAAAGGTTTGGCTGCGATTTTTGCCTTTGCTCACAGAATTCCTCCTTCTTCATTTCGCAGTGATAAATTTCCTTGCATGGCGGAATACTTGTGGGCTTCTTGAATCAATAGGAGAGCCCTTTAGAAAAGCCATCTGAATACAGGAAGCATTAAACCCATGCATTTGGATATTCCCTAAGGTTTTGCTAAAAAGTCAAATACCTGTGTGTGACTTCAGAACAGCTTAGAATAAAGTTCTCCATTCTGCAGTGTGCCGTGTTTTTCCAGGTTCTGTCATGGTTCTGTTTATCAGAGTGAAGGTCAGGCTGTGGTATGACTGTTCATTGCCAAATAGTAAAAAGTAGAGTTTTGCTTCCTTTTATTTTCTCATCAGCTTTTTGCTAGGACTAACAGTTCTAGAAGTACTTAAATGATTAAGAGCGTAAGTTCTTTTGAATGTGAATGGAATCTTAGCACTGCTGTCATTGGGCATTAGCCTCTTACACCAACTCTCTACATCTGCCCTCAGGTTTTGAAGTTAATGGTTTTACTTGAGTTAACCTGTAGCTTCATGAAACCACAGGTATTCTACAGTGTGCTTACATCCCTTCTCTTTTCTTTTTTTCTCGTGTAGTCAGTAGCTTCAGACCCCTTTGCCCCCTCTTTTGGAGGGGTGGGATTCGCAGATGACCCTTTCAAAAGCAAATCAGACACACCAGCATTGCCTCCGAAGAAAAATGTCCCTCCACGACCCAAGCCACCCAGTGGTAAGGAGGTTTTCTTCTTTTAAAATCTACTTCTTCCAGTTTACAGTGTATTACTGGATATAAGAACAAGTTGACAGTCTACTATTTATCTTGGTTTTACTATTTCAACCATGGAGGAAGATATGAAGTTACCAGTAAATTGACAAAATTATCAGTAAACCAGACTGGAACTCTTCAGACTGGAAAACAGATGATGACAGAGTGCTATGACAGATCTGTAAAATCACATGTGGCAGGAAAAAATGGGAAAACCCCCTATATTTTTCTAAGTAGACAACACGTAGGATTAGTAAATGGCACCTTTAAAATAAAGAGGTTTGTTTTTATATGGTAATCTAAGTTTAGGATTTATTTCTATGTTTACCAGAGAATATGGTGAATGTAAGAAAGTTTGAATGGTCTTAAAAAAACCTCTAGATAGTTCTCAGAAGAAACAGGGGCAACAGGGTGTCCCAAAAGCCAAAATACTGGCTCTAGCTGCTTTGTAGCTGAGTAGCAAGGCAGTCTGACTATGGCTGCATCTTTATCTTGTTTGTATGTTCTTCCTGAGGCATCTGCCACGAGATACTGACAAGAACAGGGTACAGGGTTAGACAGACCTGTCCTGATCTGCCTGTCCAGGTAGGATCATTCTTGCATTTGCACATTACTGCGTGAATTAAACAGAAAACACTTCCTGAATATATATATATATATATGGCTTTGCTCCTGCTTCAAGTCCCTTATTTATGAAAATCTGGGAGATACATAAATCTCATGGATTGAAAATAAGATCTCTCTTAGTGGAGCTTCAACTTCTGCCCTCCCTGGAGTTGTTTTCAAGATACTCAGCTACCAGTGAAACTGTTTAAAGAACTGAAGGCACGTAGTTTCAAGTCTCCTTTTAACAACTGTGGTAGAGTTCAGTTGATATTAAGAGGGAACTTTCAGTTGGCCTCAAAAACCAGCAAAAGCTGGATTCTGCTTATGGATAGGCACAGACTTTTGCACTAAACACATGGATCAACATCTAGTATGTTTACAGTATGTATCTAGTATGTATAAAGATACATCGAATATCTTATACTATATACATCCACAGACAGTATTAGGAAGCATCGTACAGAGAGAACAGATCCATGATTAATGTCTCCCTCAGTGTGTGGATTCTCTGCCTTTCTGTTGGTGCATTTTGGAGCAGAGCATGCAGCCTGTTTGTGATGGGTATTGTTGATCTGGCTGGTTTTGCAAACCAGTTATTCTAGAATGAACTCCTTGGATAATGTGAAAAGTGCTTTCTATTACCAAGGTGTCCTTAATGTCATTATATCCCATCAATTGATCCAAGGTATGAAAGATACCATTTCACATAGTAGACTTACCAGCAGACCATTGCAGCAGCATTAGTTTGTTCCTGTTGCTGTGATTTCATTGCTTAAGAGACGATGGTGCACCCTAAAACCCTGAAAGCAACAGATGAGGTTTCTTGTAGGTGAGTATTGATGCAAACTTGTCAGGAAATGCTCTAGGATTGTGGAACAGCCCTTGAAGCAGTTCATTCCATGCTTGCTTTGTGTATTTTCTACTACTGAGGTACTAAAGACTTACAGTAATTAAAAAAAACCCCCACATAATACGTCATGTTGACAAATATCAAACACTAGGGCAGACATGAATAAAAGGAGAAATAGAAAAGCTGAAGGGAATCTCATCTGACATTGTGAATTATGTTATTTTTCTTTATTTGGTTTTCAAGGAAAAGAGTGCAAGTGGCCATCTTTCAAAAAAATGTCTACATGAAATATTTTAGTGTTAACAGGGCCTGTGTGAAGTTGGATGATTCAAACAAATACTAAATATACCCATGTTATCTCTTGTATGTGGTTTCTCTCTATTCCTTGTTAGAAACATGATTACTCTTAGCAAATGCAGTGTAATAGTAGCAGCAAAGGTGAGTACTGACTTACCTACATGAGGGATTTGGGATTTCTGTGTCCTCATTCCCTCTTTTGTACATATTGAGGAATTTGGTGAATATTCAGCTTTATTAATATATTTTTAATTTAGCCATGTGCACTCAACCTTTAATCAGTTGGTTAAAAATGGTTTAAGTGTGTCTCTTCCCCCTTTCTAGGGAGATACAATATTTGTGAGGTTCCGCTGCTCTACCAAAAGCAAATCTTGTTATGATAAAATAGACTAAGGAGGAAACAACAGGGTTTTTTTTAAAGCAAATGAGCCTCGTGTGCTTATGCAGTTCTACTCCTCCCTTCCTTCCACAACTAAGGCAATCTTCAGTGGTTACTTTAAGCATGAGAAATTATATAGTAATATAGTGCGATTGTAGCAAGAGATACAGCCATAAAATGTGTGTTAGAATGGGCTCAGCAAACAAACAACAGACAAGAAACTTCCGTTGTTTCTTACCTTTCTTATTGGTCTGTTTAATTAAAAAACAAGTAGGTGATAAAGATCTTGCTGATGGATGAATAAATGCCAGTTATTACCAGACAAACCTGTAATTTGCCTTTCTGTTCCATCCTCATACTCTTTTTAGTAAAACTGTTCTTGGGGGGGGTGCAATTTTTAATATTGAAAAGCACTTTTGTGGTTTGTTTGCATTTTGGTAGGCAGGTGTAAAAAGCTGTAAAAGAAAACTTTACTCATCCTCAAACCTCTGCTGTCAAGTAGAAAATAGAAATACTTCTGCAGAGCACTGGAAACTGTCTGATTTCCCAGGAAGTTGATAGTGGAAACTAAACAGGATCCACCAGGGATTATTCCTGATTATTCCTGATTTGATGCTTTTGTGTATGTGAAGCTTTTGTGTGTGACGTGCTAACATTATCTGATAATCCATTGAGGGATTGCATGATGTCCTGGACCAAAGTGTGCCACAGTTCTCACCTTGCCCATGGGTCTCTGTTTTGTCCAGATGAATGAGGAGTTTGGCATCAAGTCTCATTCCTTCATGAAAACAAAGGCAGAGCAAACCCTTGGAGCTGAGCACAGGATCAGGGAAACACTTAAAATCATGGCATGTCCTGAGTTGGAAGGGACCCACAAAGATCATGGAGGCAAACTCCTGGCCCTGCACAGGACACCCCAGCCATCTCACCCTCTGTCTGAAAGCATTGCCCAAGCACTTCTTGAGCTCTGGCAGCCTTTGGGCTGTGACCCCTGCCTTGGGGAGCCTGTTCAGTGCCCCACCACCCTCTGGGGAAAGAACCTTTTCCTGACAACCATCCCAGCCCCCTGACACAGCTCCAGCTGTTCCCTGGGTCCTGTCCCTGTCCCAGAGCAGACCTCAGCCCCTGCCCCTCTGCAGACCCTCAGGAGGAGCTGCAGCCCCTTGAGGAGTCTCCCTTCAGTCTCCTCTGCTCCAGCTGAATGAGCCAAGTGCCCTCAGCCGCTCCTCAGACCCTTCCCCATCCCTGTGTCTGTCCTTTGGACGCTCTCCAACAGCTTTAGATCCTTCTGATCTTGTGGTGCCCAAAGTGCCCCCAGCACTCAAGGTGTGGCCACCACAGTGCAGAGCAGAGCAGGAGAATCCCCTCCCTTGCCTGGCTGGTGATGCTGGGCCTGGTGCCCTCCAGGACGTGGTGACACTGAGGGCTGCAAGGGCACACTGGTGGCTCATATCCAGCTTGCTGTCAGCCAAGGACCCCCAGCTCCCTTTCCACGTGGCTGGTCTGCAGCCTCTCGTTCCCCTGTCTGTCCATGCATCCGGGGCTGCCCTGGCACAGGATCCGGCGCCTGACGTGTTAAGTTGGGGATTGGCCAGCCCTTTCCTTTGTGAAGATCTCTCTGCAGCACATCTCTGCCTTCAAGGGTGTCAACAGCTCCTCCCAGCTGTGTGTCATCACCAAACTTACTTAGTCTGCCTTCCAGTCCCACATCCAAGTCCTTCAGGAGGAAGTTGTAGAGCACTGGGTCCTGAAACGGAGCCTTTTGGACACAACCTGTTTACCATCTAGTGATGGTGAGAGCAAAAGGCCTTCAGATGTACCTGGAAAGACCTTTAAAAGGAGTTTGTGGTTCAGGGGAGCTGCTCTCGTGTCCAGGCTCTGGACGCAGTCTTCACCCAGCATTTAGAGAAACTCGTCTGCGTCTGCCAGGGTTGTCAGCAGCAGGATTGCAGTGGGTCATCAGGTCTGGTCCTACACATCCTGACTTGTTTGCTGGCTGCTTGTAAAGTGAAAATGGGTTGGTTGTTTTGGTTGGTTTGTTTGTTTTTAGTTAGTGTTTGGGTTTTTTCACAGCTGGAACATTGAGGAGCAGCTGTGATCTGAGTGTATTAGCAGATCAGTTCACAACTCTCTCTGGTTGGTAATATCAGGCAGGGATAGGCAAACCCTTTTTGTGTGGCGTGGATTAGGCACCTTTCAGATCCATATCTTTCCCTTCTTGAATACTGAGATTAAGAGAGGATATGACAACCATGAGATTATTTAATTAGGGTTGTATCTTGGGTAGAATCTCAGCCTTATACTTGTTTTGTTCATCATAGATAATTTCCTTCTTTCTTACTCTATTTTTGACCAGTCTGTCAAGATCTTTTAGACGTTTCAAAGTCCTAATCTGATCCGTGCTTGGTCCAAGAGAAATCTCGTGTTTGTTTCTATGGTGAAATGCTCTACTGAGCGTTTTTTTCAGTATAACTATTCAGAGGTTAAGTGCAGAATCTTTAAAGAGAATTGGAGGAAGGTTAATAACTCAGTGAATCCCAATAGAGAATAGCAAGGAGAAGGTGCTCCAGAAGCAGCAAACCTAGATACCAGTGTCCCTCAAAACTCCACCATGCTGTTTGTCGTGGTTTGAACGCAGCTGAGCGTCAAGCACACGAAATCTGTTATTTTCGTAAGGGGAAAATAAGAAAATATTGAGGAAAACTAGAAAGCTGCAAGGCCGAACAGGTTCAAACTTAAACAGTTGCTGTACAAAGAAAAAGTTTATTACCAACAGAATTAAAAGTAAAAAGAAATAACAAGAAAATTAAGGCAAACCTCCCCTCTCTTCCAGCACCTCCCTCCTTTTACTCAATTCGCACAAAGGATAACAGAACATGGGATTTTAGTCAGTGTTGCAGTTCTTGAAAAGTCTCTTTCTTTTGCTTAAGGAAAAAAAGGGTTTCTTCTGCTTCACGTGGTTCCCAAACTGCCACCAACAGCAGACCCGCCCAGAAAGAAACGATCTGCTGTGGTGTAAAACATCTCTTCCATGAAAAATCTCACAGTTCTTCACACTGCCAGACATGGGCCATCACATGGGGTTATTAATCTTTTTAAGGATGAGTTATTTTGGCCTGAACACAAAGGCTTTCTTCGCCACAAGTCTCTAAAAGCCTCTCACTGCTTCTCTATAGCCTGGCATAGGCACTCTTTGCAATCTTCACAGGCCACATGTGAATTCTCCATCCCCCCATGTACTTCAAATGGATTAAAGAGACAAACAGTTTGTGATATTACAGTTTCTTACAGTTCAACCCACTCCACTGTTTCATGAAAAGATTCGGAAAATCACCATCTCTGTCCCATACATGGTTTAAGATTCTCTTTAGGTTGAGGAAGATCAGCCAAGAAAAAGTTCTTTAGCTCTTCTGACAAGACTCTTCTAATGAAAATCCCCAAGAGAGTGCGTGCATGTTATTTTTCTTCAGGAAGGTATTCATATCCATGAAGTTCCTAATGGACATTAGGTTTCATAGGGCTTCCCTAGGACTTGGCTGGAGTAATTTGATGTTCACCAGGTGCTACTGGAGAACTTGCAGGTTTCTTTGGAGAGGAGTGGAATGTTTTGTGTATTTATTGGTTATATCTTGAATGATGTTCAAAAAGCACCAAAGAAATTCCAGTGCTTTGTGTAATGAGCTGTGATAAACAGAAAGCAAATAATAGTGAAGTATCTCAACATTCTTAAACAAAGGTGCCCTGTGGCAAGGGTCTACATTCCACTGCACATTATTTTCTCAAACTCCCCTAAAGTATAGCTGAGTTTTGCAGATTTATAAGTACATTTTATTTTCTGGCAGAGGACTGCCTGTGGTGTTCAGCACTACCAGACTTCTGGTCACTTTATATTTCTTACGCAGCTTCTCAGGGTTTATGGGACTTGTGTGTAATTAACGATAAAAAGTCTGAAAGAACTGGTAGACTGAAACCTGTCAGTTAAAATGGCTCTTGTAAGTTCTCACAGATTAAAAATTATGTTTTCTGCTGTGAGCTGCAGATTGAAATCAGTCAGAGTTCGCTGCTAACTAGTTTCTAGGTAAAAGTTGTTGATTACAGAACGAGAGAAAGAGATTTTTTTTTTTTTTTTTTTTTTTTTAAAGTACAGGAAGTTGCTGTGTGGGTGTCAGTGATTGGGTTATAAGTAAAATGCTCTAGTGCTTTGATCGTGGGACCTAGTGCTTATGCCCCACCCTTACCACTTCCTTTCAGTGCAGCCCCATGCATTCCACATTGCGGTTATAGCAGCGCTGTTAACCAGTGAGATTAACCACTACTGACAAGCATCTGACACATTACTCTCTATGCTCTGGACTCCTAGTCAGGCCCTTGAGTTCCTGAAGGAAGCAACTCTATATCCTAGGTAGGACGAGCAACACTTGACCCCTCCTAGTACAGAAGGTAGTGCCCTGCCTTACTGATGCTGTGCATTAAGGATGTGAGGAGAAGACACAGGCATTGAACTGTGTGATGCTGTTCCTGCCTTTTGTGGGCCCTTTCAGACACAAGAGTTCCTTCCCCATAAAGTTAGCACCACAACAGGAGTGTGTGACCTGGCTTTCAATGGGACAAGGCACACCAAGTTGTAGGATACAATCAGTTCCCAATTATGCTTTGCATTGTCTTGGGTTTTACCACTGAGTGTTCCTGTAGGCCTCCTTAGGAATGGGAGAGTTAACTCACACAGACAAATGCCAGAGAGATGGTTTAATGCCTTTAAGGCTGCTGGTGCATTCAGTGACCCGTGCTCCTTATCCACCACTCAGTATTCCTGCATGGTACTAAAATGACGGGATATAGTTGGTGTCACCAGGTACTAATTGGCATCCTCCAAACAAATGTTACTGGCCCTGCTCAACTAATGATGGTCCAGGTGCGCATGGTTGCCAGAGAAGCTCGGAGACTTTTTGCCATCAACAAGTTCTTGGATGAATGTGATTCTGCCTTAATCCTGATTCCAGGAGTGATGGATGAAGTACCCAAATTTCCGGATGCATGGAGAACCCTAGAACTGGCAGTAGGTTCAAAATGGCTTCTCGTGCAAAAGTCACCTTGAAGCGTCCAAACTGGCACCCTCTGTGACCCATGACTTGCATTGGCAGCACTCTTACCTTGCTGCAGAAACATGATTCCAAGTTAAGAGAAGTATTTAGAAAGAAACTTGAGCATAGTGGGCAGGTAATGTTTACTGAGGAGCAGTGGAGGATGCTTGAATCATTCAGAATCACCCAAGACGCAGGGGTCGAGACTCTCAGGAAGAAGAGCTTTTGTGATGAGTCCTCAAGCTCAAGGACCAAAAAAGTATCCACCTCTTGGGTGCCCAGCAGAGGCGGGACATGAACGTGTTGGAGTGAGTCTGCGCAAAGCACAAAGATGATCAGAGGGATGGAGCAGCTCTGCTATGAGGAAAGGCTGAGAGAATTGGGATTGTTCAACCTGAAAAGGAAAATCTTTGGGGTGACCTAACTGTGGCACTCCAGTACCTGAAGGGAGCCCACAGGAAAGATGGAAAGAGGCTATTTACAAGAGCCTGGAGTGACAGGACAAGGGGGAATGGCGTCACACTGACAGAGAGTAGAGTTAGATGGGATGTTGGAAAGAAATTCTTCCCTGTGAGGGTGGTGAGGCCCTGGCACAGGCTGCCCAGAGAAGCTGTGGCTGCCCCATCCCTGGAAGTGTCCAAGGCCAGGTTGGACAGGGCTTGGAGCACCCTGGGATCGTGGAAGGTGTCCCTGCCCGTGGCAAGGGCTGTTACTGGATGAGCTTTAAGGTCTGTCCCACCCAAACCATTCTGGGATTTTGTGATATTAGTGGAAGAACCTTCACCACAGAGCAGTGTGAAACCTTTGACCTCTTCTAAATTTTTATTGCTTGCATGTAGTGGTTTTCACCCTTTTAACCTTGAAAGAATGGAAGTCCTAAAAGCACAGGAAGAAAATACGCTTTTCAATTTCAGTGTGCTGCTTTCTTGCAATGATTCTTTAACAAACGCAATTACTTTAACACTCCTCTACCTTTTTTTAGCTTGTGTAAATGTTATAATTTATATTATGTTATTGTATATTAGTGATTAATAGAGGCAGTGAATATTATATTAATAGTGAACTTCTTAAATGCTTAATGCACTTTAAAAATTCCATTTTTCATTGGGGTGCCAATACATAAATAGCAGAAAAATACAATGTAACTTGGAATGTATAGAATCATAGAATCTCAGACTCATTGGTGTTGGAAGGGACATTAAAGACCATCCAGTTCTAACCACCCCTGCCTTGGGCAGGAACACCTTCCACTAGACCAGGTTGTTTCAAACCGCATCCAAACTGGCCTTGAACAGTTCCAGGGATGAGCACTCCACAACCACTCTGAGTAAATTTAAAGGAATAACATATTTAATTCATCCTATATAAGAAATAAATTAGTGGAGTTATTTAGCTGCTATTTGAAATACAGATATTAAAATAATTTACATTTTACAGTAAATTACTATTCCAGACTGCACATGGGGAGTTTGTCAAAAAACTTCAGCTTTGTTTTGTGATCCATTTATTTTTGGTAGCTCTGGTCTGTGATGGCAACTGAATATTGGCATTTCAGAGGTTAGTGGTTAACACCTCTCTGTTAACTTTTTTGAGTTAAGGGCTTCAGTTCTGTTCTCACGGTGTTTTTATTACTTTTTATGGTTTTGAAATGTTAAAGTATTGGAAAAATATAGGTGACAGTAGCCTGCTGTGGGTTAGGAAGCATGACTCTGGTCCCTCAGAGAGGCCTGGTCCTGTGGAGCTCCAGACCTCAGTGCAAGCACAAAGGTCTGCACAGTGTTTAATATGAGTGACTAGAAATTATTACAAAATAATAGTAATGGTGTTACTGATAATGAATTTAATCAGTCAAGGTATTAGGGTTCAGTATTTCACCAAATCACTAATTGCAAGACTGCTAGGTGTATTTCGTTGTTCTACCAACAAAGACAGAAAAGGCTGATTTAAGCAAAATCTGACTGATCAACTCCCATTTTTTCATCTTGCCAATTGGTTGATAAATGATATCTGAACCTGTTGGTGGCTTAAAAAAATGAAAAGGGGCAGGGGTTTAAGAGCTTAACAGGTCTTCAGGATCTTAATATTGTGTTTATTGAACCAATTTGAAAACTTACAGCTGCGCTGGATGCTGTAATCCATCATCTACAGAAACACTAATTCCCTAATTTGGGGTGGCCATGCTTTGCCTATTCTTAGAAGTGTGGTTGCAGGAGGTTGTTGTCAGCCCCAGGGAAGCTAGAAGTGCAAGAAAAATTACCAGCCAAGTCCCAGAACATCTTTTTGTTCTGTTCCTGTGGTGCAGGGAGCTTGCAAGGAAAATTGCAGATAGATTGGCCCACTCAAGTGCTCACGGTTACGGAGGGATCCTGAAAGAGCGTCTTCTGCTGGCACTTTGACCTCAAAGCTGTAGTGAGTAGATACCCAGATAATCACCCATATGCAGACATATTCCAGGTTTCCCTGGACCAGGATTGTCCAACTGAAAGTTTTAGATTCACTCTTTGGAGGTGTCTTTTGTACCCCTGGGACCATTTCAGAAGCCTCTTGCTCCTTCTGTGTGTAACCAGCTGCTGGCCCAGCTCAGGGCAGTGCAGGCAATGTTTGTGCAGCTTCTGCTGCTCCCTTCCTTTGTGTTTGATGCTTCCTCCTCCTTCATGTCAACGATAAATATAGTTCTTTTTTGTATGTGTCACTTCTCTAAATTTAAGGCATTTTATGGTTTAACTGTTTTTGCAATTTTAGACTTATTTTTCATCTTTAAGGCAGCCCCAGAGCACTGTCAGTGCACATTGACCTCATGCTGACACTTTCCAGTGAGGTAAAGAAGGCTTAGATCTTTCTTTGCTGCTTTTTGAGTTGGACATATAAATGGGTTTTAGTAGTTCATTTGCCTAAGATGTGTCTTCAGTGTCTCACTAGACCAAAATTAAGATTTTACAATTTGTTCAGTATCTTGCTTAAAAATGCAGCCAAAGTCTGAATGCTTAGTCTTGTACATTGACTGAATTCAGTTCTTGAAAGAAAGTGATGCCTTGTGAATACTTAGTGTTTAAACACATTACGTTTTTGTGGACCTTTGTTTTTTGATTTGCACCATGTACAGTGTCCCCATGTAGAAATTTGCTCTATGTATTTAGTTAGATAAATTTTAAAAGAAAGAAGCCATGTTAGGTATAATGGATGTCATCAGGAGTTAGCAACAAAAGAAAGGATTGTGTTAATCAGCAAAAAATAATGTAAAATAATTCCCTTGATTTAATTTAGATTTAACTCTAAATTATGTAGATTCATTGAAGTTGTGGGGATCAATCATTTGGTCTAGAGCAGGGTGTACAGAGTTCTGTTCTTTACTCATTGTGAGATCACAGGAGTGTTGGGATGTTTACTTCTGCGTGATACCACACACCTGTTTCCTTAGAACTTTTTAAGCACCCAGAGTTATTAACAAGTACCATGGTGCCTGTTTACCTTTATTTTTTTCCCCTCATCTGCAGCCAAGAGTGAGAAAATCAGCCTCAAAGTTGTGACTGACAGGAAAAGTGTTTTTATTTTTCATGCCTTCTAGAAGACCTGACAGTTGCAGTAGAACACAGGCATCCCTTGTTGTGTAGGATAAGTGACTCATGGGTGGAGCACCTGCCTGGCCACAAGCTAAAAATTCCATTCACGCTTTGATTCTCTTGTTTATGCTGACCTCTCACAGTAAAGATATCTCACTACTGATGGTTGAAAGAGGTTGTTCAGAAGCCGTTTCAGAGCAGATTGTTGGGCTGAACATGTAACGATTTCTCACCTTTCAAGAAGTTTGTAGATTGTCAGAATATTTCTCTTAAGCAAAAGTTTTCAGTGAACTCAAGGTGCAAACTTTGCAAATATTAAGCAAAAACAGTTCTGAGGGGATTTTGCATGGGAAAACTTCTCCATTCTGTTACTAAAAACATGTTGTGATTTTTTGCAAAGAGCATTATCATCAAATAGTTGAGTTTGAAATACAGCGCAGAAATAGCCCCTGTTGAAGACAAAGACCTCTGGGTATTCTATAGAAAATTGGGTTTAATGTAACTAACCTTCAGCCACAGTTTGAAAACTAGTAATCATTTTTCTGTGAGTTAGTTTGTAAAGTTCAGTTTATGAAGGTTTTACGCTGCATCGCTGGAGGAGCTGAATAATCCTAACGGGATGGTGGAAAACATGCTGAGTAAGTTGGGAATTAGGTGTGAATTTGGTAAACCGCCAAGAGAAAGATGTGCTGGGAGGCACCTGACACTTCTTCTGCCACATGAAAGACAGGAGAGGTGGAAACCCTGGGATTGTATGTTCAGGTATAATCACAGGTATGGACTTAACTCACCCTATCGCTCCTTACCCTCTGCAGCACAACTCTGACTTCTTAAAGGATATTTTTCAGTTTAGAAAGTTTCCTGGAAAGGAAAACCCTTGTTTAGTGAAAGTTTAAAGTTGTGTCATTTCCACTCTGTCCTGTTTGCCCATGAGCCTGATCCATCCAGGCTTCAAAGGCAGGAAAAACGCTGCTTCTCATCATTCAGCAAGATCCTCCTCTGTGCAGAAAGTTGGGCCCAGCATTGAAGCATAGAATATTGAGACAGCTCTAAATGGTTCACTTCATTGTCAATATCTTGTAATTCAGTAAGACGAATTTTGTGCTTGCATTCTACCAGTGAGGTTGTATTAGCTTTGAAATATAGATCTCAGCCCTCCAAACTCAAGTTTGCTGTGGGGTATGAAATTAGATAAGCCCTTTGTATGGGTGGAGCTCACTCTAAGTAACAGCACTTGCTGTGGTAAACCATTTTGTTCATCATCTCTTTTTGCTGAAGTGAGTCCTCGGTGTGGTTTGGGTGCACCACTTGGGTAACTGCTGAAACTGCTGTGGTTTCAGAATAGGACCTGTTTTGCTTTTTTCTGAACTTTTTTCCCCTGCAACTATTAGCAGAAAAATCGAATAAGGGTTAAAACTGTTTGCCTGCCATACCTCAGAATGATGAGCAGAGTCATGTAAAAATACAACATTTTCCAGCAAATGGAAGATTAATGCAATCTCAGTTATGACTATATTTTGCAGTATTACAATTTTGCCAATGTCCTTCAGTACAGCTGGTAACCTTTTAATGTGGTTTGGGTACTTTTGCTTTACATTGTAGAAATCCTGTACCCACGTTTTTGACACACTAAACATGGGACTACAAAAAGCCCTGTGTACTTAAGTGGGAGACTTGCTGTAAGTCAGCAAAGACATCCGAAAGATAATTCTGGTGTTTTTATTACTAATTTATGGCTAGTAAATGTGTAAATTCGAACATCTGACTGAACCAAACAAACTCTGCCAAGACCATGTTTGGTCTTCTCAAGACCACGTTTGCAGAGTGTGGCAGAATAAAGCAAACCATAAGCTATGTACAAAGGGCACTAAAAGACTGATTTGGACTTGGATGGTCCTCATGGATCTCTTCCAGCTCGAGAGGTTCTGTGATTGTAGGGGCTCATTGAGGACTCTTTTGAGTGCTGAGGTTGGTGTATTTAGAGTAGGTGCTGCCCTTAAAATTGCTCTGCAAAAGATAAACTTGATTGCATAAGGGTTTCCTTCTCACTTTTTAAAAATTTTTTCAAAATAGAAAAATTATCACCCTATTCTATTCTATTCTATTCTTTAACATCTAAAAATCTGAAGAAAATGGCACTCAGGGTGTAAAATGAAAGCTTTCAGTATCATTAGCAATAACTCTCATTACAGGGTGGCATTTCCTCTACAGCAAAGTGATTCGTTGTGATCTTTTGTGAAGATGAAGCACAAGAAACCTCGATGCTCTGTGCAGGTTCAAAACCACCTGGGGCTTTGTGCAAAAACCTTAAGCGGGCCACCCAGAAAAACCAGGCTTGCTGAACAAATACGTTGCAAACCCGGCTTTTGTGTTAACAGTCACCAATTCCACAAAGTGGTTTCGCTAGCAGAAGATTTAACCTAAGAAAAGGGCAGCTTTAAAATGGGTCAGTTTTGCCTCCATCAGTCCAAATTGGTTTTGGGTGATACAGGGTGAGGTATGAGGGGGAATTTCCTTGCTGGTAACTGGCAATAGAGGAAGGAGAAATAATGGAGAGGGCTCTTGTTTTGCCTTGACCAGAAATTGGAAATGCAGATACTTTAATTCTCAGTTTGGATGGAGCTTGGAGCAACCTGGTCTAGTGGAAGATGTCGCTGCCCAAGGCAGGGGGTTAGAACTGGATGAGCCTTAAGGTACCTTCCAACCCAAACCATTTTGGGATTCTATGACTCTAATTTAAAACAAGTTAAAATAAGTTGCTCTTTTATGTGGAGAATTACATACAAAATGCTGAGTTGCTCATCCCTTGCCAGGTTTGTATGTCCCCTGGCATGGGATGGCTGTGGCAGTGTTGAGATCTGAAGGCCACGGGGATGGGCAGGATGGGAGTGCAACACTCCATTCCAGAGAGCAGAACGTGGCCTCTGGAAAGGCAAGTGGGGGTGAGGGAGGGTCCGTGCTTGGGAGGAGAAGAATTTCCTGTATGTTGTGTCACTTCCTTCCATGAAGGACAAAGCACTGGCCTGATCTGCTTCTTTAGGAGTCACACAGGTGGTTTCCACCATGGGGATCTGTGTACCTGTGTCACATACGTTATCCAGGATGCAGCATGTACTGAACCATGGAAAAGAGTACTGGGATGAGCTTTAAGAGATCTCCTTCATCTTCCAGCTTCAAGGCAGCTGAACCTGTGTTGTTTCTAGGAACTTTCTCAAACCTCATGGATGTGTTGATGAAATGGCTCTCCAGAGCAATGGTTGTGGCCCCAAGGCTACCAGAGCTCAAGGAGCATGTGGACAATGCTCTCAGGCACAGGGTGGGACTGTTGTGGTGCCTGTGCAGGGCCAGGGGTTGGACTGGATGATCCCTGTGGGTCACTTCCAACTCAGGATGTTCTGTGATTCTATGAATGTGATAAGTTCCCTGGGCAGTCTGGAGTATCCTTAAGTCTTAAAAATGCTGTGGATTGTCTGATGTGAATCTCTTTTGGTCTGGTCTAAATCCATTCACCTTTTTCCTGATGGAAGACTTGCAGGACTATGATCAGGTTCCCCTCAAAACTCAGGTTCCCCTCAGGACTAAACAAATCCAGTTCTGTCTCTTACTGCATGTGCTTTGTTTTCCATGTCTCTGTTTGCTTGTGCAGCTGGGGGCTTCCTTGCTTCCCACTTTCTCTGCAGCTCGATGCCTGCCAGTGGTGCCTGTATTGCATCAGAGTCTGATGTTGACACTGCACTAATGAGAGTCTGCGGGATTTCCTCAGCTCCCTGTAAACCTGATGCCCTCAGTTCCCTGTGTACCAAACTCCTTCAGCTCCCTGTCCATGTGTGCCTCTGACTTTGGGGAATAGAGGCCAGCGGAGTACAAGGGAGGATGGCCTTTTGGCTGGCCCTGGGGTAGGAGAGGCTGAGCTGGGATTTACTGGAAGTTGCTGGATAGGTCATTTACTTAGTGCAAGTTTGCTAATCTTTATTTCCCTTTGATGAAAGTATTTCCACAGAGCTGAGCATATTTTATGACATTCATGAGCACGTATCAAAGTACTTTCTGAAAAGCTCCCAGGCTATGACTTAGATGTGCCAAGTACACTCTGAAATTTGGGGGTTGATCCCATTTCTCTGTGCTTTCCTAGTATGCGTATCATAATGGGAATAAATTATAAGATTCCTATTAAATTAAAGAATTGGACGTTTCGAAACAGATAGCTCTATTACTGCAAATAATGTATGGAATTCAGGTTATTATGCAGGAAGTTGTAAGTATTTGTTTATTTTAAAAAGGTTTCTAGATTTTCCTTTATCAAGTACGCATTGCAATCAACAATGTTCATCCAAGGAGTATTTTCCCTGGAAGCTGGATGAGTACTTGTCAGGAGCAATCTTTTTTTTTGGGGGGAGGGGAGAAATACATTTATCTGTTTAATTATTTGACCTCACAAAATAGTCTTTTGGCAAGGGGAATTAAAAATTAACCATTGAGGCTTTAATTGCAATGTATGAAATACACACATATTATTTATGAGCATACACAATAATTCCTGTGATATCATTTGTTGTTGGGGTGGAATATAAGAACAGTCACCTACAAAAGGTGGGTTGTGGAGCAAACACCCCAGAGCAAAGTGATTTCTAATCAGCCTCTTTTTCTTTGCATATGTGGTGGTAGAAGGATAAACGGTTCCAGGAAAAAACGTAGAATGCAGGCATTCTGTAAAGTGATGGCTAAGTTACTCTTTAATCCTATTTAACATGACTTATCTTTAGTGATACATGTTTTTACGTATTTTGTCTTCTATATAATACCAAACTTGAAATATCTCTAATCCTGGAAAATCAAAGTCATACTTGTCAAATTTTTCTGACCAAATGTCTTTAAAATGGGTTTCATCATTTAAAATCTTGATGGTATTAATATGTTGGTATGTATGAGATAAATAAATCCATTTAAATAAAACAACTGTTTTAGATTATTTGCATTGGGAAATGAATACCATTATATTTGGTTAAATTTTCACCCACCCCAGGAAGGATGGATGATGCTAAAGTGTATCAGCACAGTTTCCGATTTCAGGGCTTTGCATTGTCCATGGTAAGTAACTTCTCTTTTTCTCCTTTTGTTTTTTTTTCCTAAACTTTCCAGGTAAAAGTACTCCTGTAAGCCACCTTGGGTCTGCAGATTTTTCCAAGCCCCATGATCCATTCCAGCCATTTGGGGCTGGCAGCAGTGACCTGTTTCAAAGTAAAAAGGGGTTTGGGGACCCATTTAGTGGAAAAGATCCATTTGCTCCCTCCTCTTCAAGTAAAACTTCTAAAGACTCTTCCTTGGGGTTTGCAGACTTCAGCTCTGTAAGTTAAGTTCCTTGTCTCTGAGCAAACCACTTTCTGCTCTGCTTGCAGCAATCTCTGTTGGGTTTTTGTCTTACCTGCAAACCTACTGTTCCCTGGCTTCTGTCTCTCAGTACCTTCATGCTGTCCTCATTGTTTTTGTATTAATATTTCTGTAATAAAAAGGCGTTATTTCAATAAAAAAGAAGTTTCCTACTAAATTTTCAAGGGTTTACTTGCATTTAAGTTATTTTAGTACAGTGTGCCTTTACTCTCAAATTCTTTGTAGCAGAATCTGTGTATTGTTTTTGTTTCATGGAGGCTATTTTGTAAACGGATTTTTGGGAGCCAATGATGTAAAGACTCAAAAACAATTGATGAAAACGTTTCTATAGCAATTTCACCATATCCTGAGAAGCAAATCCTTAAAGGGAAAGTTTCTAAAAAGTACTTGTAACTGTTTGTGGAGAAAGTTCTGACAAATTTGTTGCGATGCTTGCTGTATATGATGGAATGTGGTCATAGAGAGACACAGATGAGAGAGAGATTGAAAATTTAGCTGTTGAATTTTGTTCCTGTTACTGATGTTGTAGAAAAGACAAAGAAAACAAAATGGTTTTGTAGAACCAAGACAGAAAGGTCCACACTGCACTCCAAAAGACAGTCCCAGAAAGTTTGAAAACAAAGCCAGGTCCCCATTCACTGAAAATGTCGGGGTTTCCAAAGCCTTTGGTTTTAGTGCTGGAATTGGGAACCGTGGTAAATGCAGTGGTGGTGTGGTTCTTATTGCTTCCATAAGTGGATAGAATCTGTTCCATCCCCAGCCTCAGGCTTCTTCCTCCTTTCACATGTTTTTGTTCTCTCATGTTGCCACGCAGTGAAGTTGTGAACTTAATCTGTTTCCTAACTCTGCTGGACACAGGTCAGCGTTCAACAAGGGGAGATATTTAAGCTGAATCTTTCAGGTTGTTTCTTTTAAATGTTTGCAGGGTTTTTTTCCTGGTTATTATTTAATATTAAATGTGTATCACTTTCCTATTTGATATTGTTAGCTGAGGTCATCTGTGCAGACTTTAGTTGGCCTCAGGGCTTTAATTTATCACTTTCAAAACGTCCAAGTTCAAGATTTGATGTATGTTTGACCACAGCTAGTTGGATTTGCACAGTTAAATTCTGATTGTATACAAACTGGTGACATTCTTAATAAAAATAAGACACGAAACCTGCTTTATCTGAAGTTTCTTCAACAACATCTAATTTCTTCCTGCAGTGAAAGACAAATGATGGAATGGAGTGACCGTTACCCAGTTATTGTCATCTTACTTTCCAGACTGTATTTCTTAAGTTAAAATGTGGTTTACTCTGAGTGATTGTATCAAATGATTAACCAAAATCTATGATCCCAATCCTGGTGGGTGCTCCAGGGTCACATTTGCTGTGCCATCAGGTTTTCACCTCAGATTAACTTTAGAAGATAAGGAAAAGTAGGAAAAATGAGATAATGAGCAGTAGTCACTTAACGATTCCTGTTAAATGGCATTTCATCAAATGAAATAAATTTTAAAATCAGTTTTCTGAATTAATTTCTCCTCCTGTAAGAAAAAAAGAAGTGTTGACTGAATTTGGCTGAAAAGACAGAGATTTGATCCCTTTTCTCCTCAATTTATGGGGGTTTTTCCTTTCCTATAATGCAATTTTGCTGCTACACTTGACAATTCTTAATCCTTCTGTGTGATGTTTTAAATGTACCAGTTACCTTGAAGTCATTGAGAATACTGTGCTTCTCTTTGCCTCTTGGCTGGGAAACTTTGTTCGTAATGGAAATGAAAATCAGTTCTACTTACAGAAGGTTTTTGACATCTACTTCGAATCCATGGAATCTGAGAACAGAGTCATGTAGGACTGAATAATCAGATAACCTGATTTAATTGAAATCCTTGACTGTTGCAAGAAAGAACATGAGAACCTTCATTATATTTTAGTAGGAAAATCTGGTGCTTTTTTGACACACTGTTCAATTCATGCACCCAGAGTTTACGTATATTTTCATTGCATTCTTAACTTTGTTGCTGTCATTAAATACGATTCATTGGAACAAAACAAAGTCTTTTGGTAGCTCAGATTTCAGGTATCTCTGGGTTCCAGCTGCAGTTTACGGAACAACAAGAAAAATCACTTTTTTGCCAACAGAAAGTGTTTAAGTTTCCAAGAAACAGAACACTTAGAACTAAGCTTTTTGTCTCCATACAAGCTGGTAATTCAGTACACACAAGTCAGTGGAGCTTTTTGTGATTTGATTCATCTTGCTGCAGTCTGCTGGTTTCCTCATCTATGCCTTGGGTCTGTACTTCTGAAAAAGAAAAGAAAAAGAGGAGTTTAATGCAGTTATACATGTGACACATTTATAGACTTGGTGAAACCTGGACATATGCAAAAAAATGTTAGTGTATTAAATTACCTGTAAATTACCTTTTTATAGACAATCCGTGCAAGAATCTGTGGCATTAATTAACTGTTCTATATTTATTTCACTACTCAATGGTGAGAGTTACCGCCTGAAAATTGTACTTTGTGCCAATGTCTTATAGTAAGGCACATCCAGATTTGTTTCCAATGAATCACTTGCCTATTTTTCCTTTTTTTTTCCTCACTCAGCACTTTTAACCACAAAAATATAACTTGTGTCCCATAAACAAGTTATAATTGGGGCTCTCATAAACTTTGGAAGCCTTATCCTAGAATGGAAGCTATAGAAGTAAAACTGGTTTATCAACATTAAAAAAACATCCCAGATGGTTTGACCAAAGCTTCTTGTATTTCTGAAGATAGTAACTGTTAATTCTCCATCCCAGCTGTAGGATCTACCTGAATTCCTGGACTAAGTGGAGAATTCCTGCTTCCATTTGAATCTGTCTTTACCTTGAAAAAAATAATCTATTTAAAATTTAGTGAGCTTTTCAATCTTGCCTATCAGCTGACATTATTTAAATGAGAAACGGTAATAGGGTCTCTCCATTTTAAAAGTAAAATACCAAAAGGTGTTACACTTCTGTTGTATTCCAGTAATATCCAAATGCAAAGATTCTCATCTGAATTTTTATAGCAAGGAAAGCAGAGAAAAGTAATTTTTTTTTTTTTTTTTTTACATCAAATAATCTCAAAAGTCATGTGGAGAGAAATAAAATGAGGAATGATGGGCATCCAGGGGCATAATTAAATTATGAGTAAATGAAAGTTGGGCTTGAGTTGAAAGAAATTCAAATAGGCATATTTATTTAAAAATACATAAAAAAATAAAAATTACAGATACAGTGCAGGGTGGAGGAGGAGGCTGGGGTGGGGCCATTACATAGTGTATATGCAGCTAGGCAGGGTTTAGCACTGAAACTTGCATTTTAACACTCAGTTCAATATTTCAGGTTGGTCTGGGCAGGTTTGTGCCATGGCACAGCAGGCTGTGCTCAGAGTCACTGTGTCCTGGGCCACAGGGAATTTTTGCAGTATACATCCAGCTGAAATTTTTCTCCTCAAAAAAACCCTCAAATAATATGTTTTCCTGCATACAAAAAAAAACCTCCAAAACAAACAAACAAACAAAAAAGGAAACAAAATCCCCCAAAAACAAATGAACAAACAAAACTCCAACAACAACAACAACAAAAAACCCCAAACCAGCAGAAGCAGATTTTAGAAGTGGGCTTTAATGCAAACATTTGCGTGCAGCTTTTTCCATCCTCCTCCTCCTCCTCAGCAAATGCTGAAATTAACTGGGAACAGATAATATTTGAGTTTAAAATTGCTATGATTTCAATAAAATAATTTAAGATTCTGTGCAAAAAGTTCAAACAAGCAAACTTCTGCATCTTGCAGTAGTAAACACTAGAATATAATTTTGGACAAGTTTTGCTGCACTGTACTTGTGTTTTGGGAAACCCAAACAGGTTTAGGAGCTGAATGTTATAGAGTGTGGTACTTTCTTAGTGTTCTCTGCTGAAGTAAGCTGGATTTGCTGACATTATTTCTTACTGGAGAAACTCTGTGTGTATTTTATGAACAGCAGCAGAAGCACTTTCGGTAACTTTTGATTTGGTGATGAAACTTCCCACATGTCAGCAGTGTCCAAAATCACTTAACAAACCCCTCACCCTTAGCAGGTACTACCACAATAAAACTTTCTGCTGTGCAGTTGCACAAGTATAAATAACTATTAGCTTTACCAACTATTTACCAGCTTTTACCAGCTATTTCTTCTTAAAAATGTCTGTAGTTGCTGTGCTTCCAAACCATTAACTTCCTTTTTTTTGTGTTTGTGGAGTTCTTGTTTGGCCGTTTTCGTACCCAACTGAGCCACAGATGCAGGGACTTGCATCCCATGTGGGTTAATTTCCAGGTGGGAGGAGGAAGAAACTAAGGAAATAAACTAAGGAAGTAAAGGAAGGAGGAATTAAGGAAATAAATCAAGGGAGGAAGTGAAGGAGGAAGAAATTAAGGAAATAAAGGATGAAGTGAGGAAACCAGTGAGTGAATTTCTATCTCAATCTAGAACTGCCCTAAGACAGCCTGATGTACTTGACCTGTATATTTAATAAGTCTGATTCTTTGTATTTTTTGCATAATTTTTTTGAGCTGGTTGGTAACTTTAGTAATTAATTTTCCGTTTTCGTTTTTTAGTTTGGAAATGAGGAGCAGCAGCTGGCCTGGGCAAAGCGGGAGAGTGAAAAAGCAGAGCAGGAAAGACTGGCTCGGTTGCGGAGACAAGAACAAGAAGACCTCGAGTTGGCCATTGCACTCAGTAAGGCTGACATGCCAGACTCTTAAAGGGGGTCTCGGGCTCCACCCTGTCTAAGAGAAACCTTGGAACAAGGCTTTTATAAAAATACTAAATCCTTGGTTTATATTGTGAAAATAATTTTAGTCACCTTCAGATGGAAACAGGACTGGCTGGTTGTGTCCAACCAGGCCCTGTGTGGCTTCTCAAGTGCATAATCTGCAGGAAACACTGTATAAGCTGTATTATATGTTCTAGATAAAATTTATTGCTTATAAGGAATTTAATGTATAATCCTAAGGTACTGAAAGTTTCTTTATCTGAAACACAAATGTTGCATAGAGTAAACTGCAGCTTGTGAATCTGGTTTTTTATAACCTGAATTCCACTGGGCCTTTGAGGCTGCAGTATGAATTTCAAAGAAAATGTCATAAAAAGAGAATATTTATAGAATTAGCTTTCACTTGTTACATTTATTTAATAATTCATGGTAGGCTAATCAGTACATCTTCTGTATCATCTATGTCAAAGCATAAACTCATTATTAGATGGTCCCTTTTTATCTAGAAGTTGTGGCTTTTACAAAAGAATCTGACAATTTATGTATGGTGGATACAAACTCTGAACTCCATAAAACAGTACAAATTTGAAGACTCCAGAAATTAGTAGTACTTCTAAATAAAACATTTGTTTGCATTGAGTTTTAGTAATTGTATGCGACTAAAAGAGGGAGCGAATTCAGTTGTAGTAAATGGGATAAATAACTTAGCAGTTAAATTATGAAGTAAAATTTTGCTTTATTGTAAGCGAACAGATTGCAGGATGGTGATACACATTTGGGTGCTGCTTTAATGTGACATCAAGAAATCAAGTGGTGGAAAAGATTGTACCCTCATTTACTCCAACTCTGAGCACACAGACTAGGTTGTGTTACCCAAGTGACTCTGGTACAGTCCCTACCTCTGCTTCTTTAATTCCACCTCTTTGGGGTTACAGATCAAGCAGATTTAGCTGAAATCAAGTCAAGTTGAATCAGATTTTAGTTGCCAAATACACATTCACACATCAGTTCTGGCAGCACTGTCTGGGTTGGCTCTAAAATACCGTTTGCAGTACTCAGACCAGGTAGGAACAGGTTTTATATGCACTGAATGCTTCCACCTGGAAAAGACAACACAGAATGTGTTTGACATCAGAAAAATGAGTCTGTGAATTTAATTTGCTTACTAGAAATGCCTTTTCTGATTACAGGAATTCTAAAACTTCAGTTGTGTTTGCCTTGGAATTTTCTGTCTCATGGAGTAGGGATCTAGCACAACATTTTAAAATGTCCTCAGTCTTCTTTCCTGCCCTTTGTTCTCTGGGTATGCAAAGCTTTCCATTCTGGGTTTTTACTGATGCAGCGCTTATCTTACAACATCTTCTCTATTGGTTTTTTAATGTGATATTCCTTCATCATCTTTAATGTGTTTCTGTTTTTTACGTCCTTGCTTCCTTACTTTTATTTTCATACTACAATGATAGTGCCTGCTCAGTGAATGAAAACAATCTTTCCCTGTTCCGTTGGGATTGCCTTACCCTGAATGCTTTCCTTACACAGAGGAGTCAGATTGGATCATTTTAAGCATCTTGGTAGTTCTCAGCTCTGGAATTCAGCCAAGATGTGGCATTTGTACTCTCAGGCTTTTGTGGGGAGGTAGGTGGGTGGGTGGGTGTGCAGACACACACATCCATCCATGTTTAGGATGTTATTTTTAGGAGTCAAAACTCCCCTTTTGCTGTGTGTCTGCTGTGCTAATGGTACCATGTGAAATGATGTGAACCTTTTATTCTCCTCAGAAGGGAAGAAGATTTATTTCTTATACCAAAACCAACCGTATAATGATCTTTAATACTGTCCTTTAATGAGCCCTTTGGGATGCAATAGAAGCTATTTCTAATTGTGCAGAACCTGAATTGAAATCCCTTCCTGTTGCGATGATTTTTCGCTAATAGATGTTTGATTACATGATCAAGCATACTGAAACATCAAGAAATTCTCTCTTCTGTTGGTGTATAGGACTTGAAGTCTCTGAGAACTAACTTAGGTCTGTCTTTAGGTAACATGATAAAACTTTTGCTATGAAAGAGCAATTTTCAAAAGCAAGTGGCTGCAGGATTCTCAGTGAAGTTAAACACGCTGTATCCATGTGTAAGATCCTCCTGCTCACTTGGACACAAGTCCTTGTGGTGTGTCTTCTGCTACAGTAAAATTTAGAAAGGAATACCAGTTCTGGACTGGATACTGTCACTCCAGAGGGACAGGTGGATGACTAAGTAGCTTGATGCAGTTTTGAAGTTCTGTACAAGACTTTCTGCTGCTTTGTAATACTGAATTTATAATGCTTCTAAGCCAATGAGATGGTGTTTTCAAGATGTCCAGCAGGGAGGCAGAAATGTGAATTAATATTCACATTCATTCTATACAGAGATAGGGCTTGTTTTTGTATTTCCTTATTGACTCTCCCTCATATTTGCTTGGACAGTAACTGCAGATGAACAAATGAACAAGGACGGAACACAACATGTTGTCTATGCACAATATTAGATTTAGGAACCTTAAGTTTTCTGAAACACTCTTGATTCAAAATGTTGTCACTGCAGTAGAAGAAAACCTAGCTGTGATTTCTCACTTTGTATTTAATCTAGTTTTCCATATAAAAAGGAAGATTCCCCACATTCTTTCCCTATGCTGTAACTCAGTATTTGTACAATTCTTGCACTTGCTCTTTGAGGCAGAACTTTATCGCAAGACATCAATCTTCTTCCTCCAGAACAGTGAAATTTAAAGCACAAACAGACCTTTTGCTATTTGGGCAGAGAAAATACATACAGTGTAAGATATGGCAAATGTGAATACCCCCAGTGCATATACAGTGTACAGTGAGATCCATATTATTTGTGTCTATGTGTGTGTATATATATATATACATATATATATAGTATTGTATAATGTAATCATAGTGTGTGTATATACTCTACATGTCCACATGCCACGTCCAGTATATAGTTCCTTGTGCTGTACATAAAATGTGTATATACAATGAATATGTAGAATATGCAGATATATTCTATATATTAAAGCTTGTGTGTATGTATAAATTCTGTAACCAGAGATGGATACAGAATTGGAATCTTTACAGAAATATAGATTAGCTCATGGCTCTGAGAATTTCAAAGTCCTGGTTAAAGAAAAGAGGAGAAATGACTTCTAATCAATTTGTATCAAGATTTCTTTCATTGACATGAAAAACTGTGTTCATTAGCTGTGCCAGGTGTAAGAGAACCCTGGCAGAAAGCAGTAATCATCTGTGCTGGATGTAATTTCACATTCTTCGGAGTTTTTAAAGTATCTGTTTGGAATGTAGGCTCAACTGCTGATCTTGCATGTCATCTTTCTTCTCTGGGCTGAGGCAATGAGTTTTCTCCTATGTTTGCTTGTAGTTTCACTTCCCTCTTTCCTTTTTTTGCCTTTATAAAAAATGATTTGTAAGGAGCTCTTCTCATACACACACCCCAAACAGTCACAGGCAAAGGTGGAAAGCGTGTTTTTTTTGCTTCATTCCATTTAGATTGGTTGTGCATAATTGTCATTTGGATTCCAGTTCTGGTTTTCCTCCATTTCCACCTGAGCTTTTACTTCAGGAGGAACGACTCTCCATTGCATATTTGGCTTAGATGGAAGAGTGGGGGTGATTCTGCTTTCTACTTAGATAAATTATTAGACTCTGTTGTACCTTGAGCAATCACTAAGAGTTTAGCAGGGTTTTATGGTGGCATATGGTTTTATGTATGTTTTATACAGAATATACACTACTGGAATGACTCATGGAAAGCCCTGGATTGCACAGAGCACTGAGGCACAACAGTTAAACAGGACAGACAGACAATTACTCATGTTGAACCTGCACGTGCAGACAGTGCACGTAGGACACAGGTACTGAATTACTGCATTACCCTTCACAGAACTGTGTTCACATTTGCCTTGAGTGGTTTCCCTCAGTTACCTTCAAACTGTGTCGCTGTAAAACCTCCCAGTCACCTTGCAATAAAACCAGATGCTCATAAAAATCATACTTCCACAATAATGCTGTATGAAATATTTTTATATAGGCCAATTTTTCCTTATGGAACCTCTGCCCTGTGAGGGTCATCAGTCCTTCCTATATCTTATTCCATGTACTGTGCTCTCAAAGTGTAAGAAATTCCAAGCTGTGTCTGTGTAAGCCTTTTGGTTTTTTTTTTAATTCCCATCTGTGAAATCCGTTAGCAGTATTGTAGAGATTATTTTGTCATCTTATGCTCAAAGATAATGCACTTTTCTTGGATTCTTCTTATAATCCTTCTGGGGTTACTGTTTCTTCTTCAGTGTTTCTCCATTGAGAAGAACATTTGTTCTGTAGAGCCGTGGCCCAAGGAGTTTTGGTCCAAGTAGAATTGTTGCTTTCCCTTGTGTAAGAGTTTGATTTCTCCTTTCTTCTGCATTTTATTCCTCCCTCTCAGGAGTTTCATTTCTGTTTAATCCTCATTTAGAGCTGGAACTCTGTTGAAGGGAATTGATCTCTGCTATTAATGATCTAATTCAATTATCTTCCTTACTAGTGGAACAGCCAAGTTTTTTGTTATATATTTGGTTATATATTTCATCTATGTAGACTTCACAACAACCATCTTTTCCTAGAAAGGAATTTTGCTTGCAGTATGATGGAATCATAGAAGATTTATTTTTAGAGTAAATATGTTAATTATAATTCATTGACACACCTGTTTGATCAGTTGATATACTGCTCTTTTTACTTGAAAGTTTTATAAATAAAGGCTAATTTGTTATAAAATGGAATTTTCATTTTTCCAACTTCTGCCTCTCCCTTTAAGTTTCAAAGGAAAACTCCTAGTGACTGTGGTTCCTTCTGCTGTTGCAAGTATGGAGTGCTCTTCTGGTGTCCCTTTTAATATACCATTATTCAGTCTGATTTGAAAAAGGTGGAAACACAAAGCAGAAACTGCAATGGTGACCTAAATCTGACTAATATCTCCAAATATGTACATTATTGTGGTTATATTTATCTTTCAAATGTTATAACAAATTGTGAGGTATTTTAATTTTAACCCATCTCATGTGTTTATTGTTTAATATAAGAGAAATGTTATTGTTTAATATAATAAATGAAAAGTTACTTTTTGGAGCTCTGAGATTTCAGCACTCTTTCTTTACTTTTTTTTTTGTCCAAAATTTCCCGAGTTTTTATGTTAAATTTGTGAATCTTGCTTTGACCAACCACTCTATTCTCTGCACTGAAATCTTTTCCTTGTTGGCTGGTTGCCTTGTTGCCCTCTGCACTGTTTTTCCTCCTGTCCTTCCCTTTCTTCCTTGTCCCAGCCACACTTGGGCTGAGCAGACTAGTCCCAAATCCAACACCACACCCTTTCCAAGCAATTTGTGTGCAGCAATGCTGGATGTCCTGGCAATTTACGCCAGGAGTGGTTGGGGAGATCACCAGAGACAACCTTTGGCTGGCTGGAAAAACACACCTCACTAGTGGGCTGTTCCATTTACTCACTTTGACTCATTCTTCTCCCAGCTGTTCACTGGCTGTTCCTGCTCACCTGGACAAAGTGAGTAGCTGGTTGCCAAGGCAGGTTTCTCTCCAATGTTTTAAGTATGTTGACATTTTGGAGCAGGATTTGACTGCAGCATGTCACAGATGGGCACAACTCCCTACCCAATTCCTCTCATCATGTCGTGCTTCTCATCTCTTACAGAAGCAGGGCCCAGTGCTCCGTGTGTTGCTCCCACTCACATTTTTGGGCTCTGACATACACAGCATTCTCATCCCTTTGCTTTCCCAAATGCTTTCCTAATCCACATTGTCTGGGCTTAATCTCAAAGGACTCCCCTGTACCCAGCATGAGCTGAGAGCCCCTTCACTGGGAAGGGAAGAAAAGCAACACCATCCTGTTCAGGATGTGGAAATTTGACCCTAAAGGCTGTCCAAGTCTGAGCCCAACTCTTAACCTCTAACACAACCGTAGCATTTATTGACTGTACTTAAATATGTCCCAAGCCCAGCTCTCCTCGTGGAATTCTGAGCTCCCGGAGTTGTCAGTGCCGCCCCTGTGCTGGAAGTGCCATCAGGTTTATCTCTGCAATTGCTGAATCTCCCATCTGCTGGACGTGACTATCAGTGTAGTCACTCTTGAGTACCTTTTCCCTCCTGTCTGGTTGGCTTTTTTTTTAATGTAACGACCACAATTAAAGCTTTTTATTGGTGCTGATGCAGCGTATCTTAAAATTGCTGTAGCCTTCCTTATTGATGAAATATCACAGGACTTTGCCAGAGGCAAACATAATATATTTCTGCTTTAACTTCCCATAAAGGTCCTTGATCACAGTTTTCAGAATGACAAAGCCCTGTGCTCTCTGCCTATCCCTTGCATCCACAGAGAGGACATCCAGGCATTCTGTATCCCTTATTTTGCAGTATAATATGAAATCATTAAGATAAAAAAACCCACTTAAGGCTGTCATTACACACAGGCTGTAAAAAACTGGATGTTGGGATCTGAGGATATTTTTGTGTGTGTTTTGTTTTGTGTTCAAGCCTCAGGCTCAGTAGCTAGTCACCTAATAAATGACACAGGAGATCATATCCAATATGATATTCCAGATATTTCCTGATGACATAATAAGTCAGAACTACAGGTATGCTCTGAGCTGTAAGAAGTGCAAGAAACCAAAGTAAAAGTGATTTGAAGTGATACCCCATTTAGTTATAAACCTGTACCAGGTAAGTTCACCTGCAGTTTCTGTGTTGCTGAATTTATGCTCACAACAACAGGCAGAAAACTTCTGATTTGCTAAAAGGACTTACAGTGGGAGCAGGTAAATAAGCAGGTAACTAATGCTAACAATGGTTACAGAGTAAATGAAAACTTGGTTGCTTCTGCTCTCCTTGTGCTTAGAAAGGAGGTTTTGGTAAAGTTAACCCCTCTTCATTCTATAAAGCAGTCCTTATCATTCCTCTTTAGTGTCTGCACTAAATATTATAAGATCAAATAATTGTGGCTGAAAAATCAGACCTCAAAAGAGTAAATCAAATATATTTTCTACCAAACAAGTTCAGGATAAATCCCTGCATCCTTTGCGTGCGGCAAGTGGAAGGTGCTGGTTTGTGGCAGGGGCTGTTCCCAATCCCAGCTGAAGTGATGGGGAATGGATTGTTTAGGATCAAATCATACAGAGCTTTAAGGAGTCTCTGGGAATCAATACGTTGAACTAGTTACCTCCAGCGCCTATGGATTGGGCATGGCTATGTGCTTCAGGTTACCAGTGTTTGGCTTGTAAACCAATTACTTCTCCAAATCAGTGGGAAGCACATTTCTACCACAGCCTGGGCCACGGCAGAGGAGCTGCTGCAGTGCCAGAGTTCGGAGCTCTGACTGCTTCACTCACAGCACACAGGACATGTCTTGGGCAGGTGGCATCTGGGACAGACCCAGCTGCTTCAAGGACACCCAGGAATTTTCAGGTTTGTAGATGCCACCAAGTAGGTTTTGGATGCTAGCAATGGGGATGGATTTCTCCCTGTTAAATTACATGGGGTTTGTTGAATTTTTTGCTAGCTACCATAGTGATGGCTACATGACTTTGTTGTAGTTGTTCTATCTAAATATAGCAGAAGAAATTGCTAGAGCTTGGGGTTCTGGCTTCAAAAATTCAATTTAAGCGAAGCCTAACAGCTACTCTGTGTTAGAGGCGCACAAAATAGCTTGAGAAACCACAGAGCTTCTACCACAGAAAACCACAGAACCATACAATCCTATAATTTGAAAAGTGGACAAACTTATTTTGGCGTTCTTGTGGATGGAAGACCAAAGTTTAGAGCCAGTCAGTGTTTTCAGGCAGTTTGTAAATGGCTGTGAGTAACCAAGGGCTCGCACAGGTTGAAATGCCCCATCCTGCACGAGGTGAGCCATGGCCAGTACTAAAGCTTCAACTCTCCCAGATGTGATCAGCTGCTAAACTGAATCTAAAATAAACTTCCAGAAAAGCCAGTGGGTTTCTAGTCCAGTTTTCCACTTCAGGGTTGAAAAAAAGAGAGTTGAAAGTGCCCTGCCTGCTGGCTTGCCGGGTGCTAGTTGTGCAAAGGGTGCTGGTGCAGTGCTGGTTGTGTGCAGGGTGCTGGTGGGGTGCTGGGCTGTTTCACAGGGCACTGCTGTGGTGCTACCATGGTGCTGGTTGTGTGCAGGGTGGTGTTGGTTGTGCACAGGGTGCTGGTGTGGTGCTGGAATGGTGTTGGGATGGTGCTGGGTGAGCACAGGGCACTGGGGCACCTTCGAGAGCCAAAAGGCGACCGAGCCAAACAGCCCTGTGGCAGCGGGCCCTGGTTCTGCTCTGGGCCGTTTCAGGATTACGGTGTGTTCTGACAGTGAGGTCCCATCTCGGGGGAGTTTGACTCTTCTCAAGTCAGTGGGTGAGGAAAAACCATTTTCAGCAGAGTGAAACACAGTGCTCTGAAACTCCATGTGGAATGAACAGACTTAGAGCAGTGACTGCTCTGGATGGTTCCTGAGTTTGGCAATATTTACTAAAAATTTCACTAGGATCGTTGTGAAGGACTTGCCTGTTTCTGCACTTAACCTGCTCTATCTTATCTCACAATCTTATCTTACAACAATAGTGAGCCCATGGCTGTGGTATCTTACATTAATATGTGTGAAAATCTTGTTTTCAACGGACTCTACATTTCCTCCCCTCAGGTTTAACTACAACTTCTGTAGTTTTTTTCTTTCCCTGGTATGTCAAAATCAAATCTGGGATAGCTGCAGGTTGTGGTCGCTGGATGCTTCCTGGGAGGCAGATGGTTAATTAGAACAAAATTACTTAAGAGATAACCTGATGGTCAGTTAGTAGAAGATGTGGAGCACTAGTGGTTTCCTGCTAACTAGGGGAGGCTTGGTAGATTACTGGAATTACAGCGACACATCTTTGGATGTACTCATTTAAAACAATTAAAGAGAGAAAAAAAAAGAGTTGACAATTACTCATAATGGAATGTGAGAAGAATAAGATCAGCATCTCTTTTTTTCTGCTACAAGATGATCTCAAGATTCAAGAACATGCAGTTTCCTGTAAAGACCACATAGCAATTATCACAGATGCCCTCCCTTGAACAATGACAAGAAAGTTTCTTGTGAACTTTTATTAGTGCTTTGTCCCCCATCCCTCCCCACTTTCAGAGGCCTGTCTTTATATATTTTTATATGAGGTCTTTTACATTTATGCATGGGGATTCCTCTGCTCTCTTTTCAGTTGAGTCACAAATCTAAAAGCTCAGACACCAACACCTGCTCCTCTTTCCTTGTCTCCACTGCCCATTAGGCTCTGAAAGCTATTTGGTACCACGCTGTCAGGCAGATACCAACTGTCTTATCTGAAGACTTTCTAGTGAGCAGCAGCAGAGGCAGCAGAGGTGATAACCCTCACAGCCAGACTCTTACCTGGAGCAAAGGCAGGTTTGGATGCTCTCATGCTGAGGCGATGGAGGAGGAGCTGGTGGAGGAGGAGGACGAGGAGGACGAGGAGGACGAGGAGGAGGAGAAGCACCCAGTGTGGTGGTGGGTGCTGCAGAGTAGCCACATGAGGGTTTTTTAGGGGTTAGTGACTGTGTTATTTCTGCACAAAGGCCCTGAGCAGCACACAATACCTTCGTACCATTCAGTGGCTGCAGCTGACTTGGAATCACAGAATCGCAGAATGGTTTTGGTTTGAAGGGAGCTTGAAGTCCATCCTGTTCAATTCAACCCTTTGCCATGGCCAGGGACACCTTCCACTAGATCAGGTTGCTCCAAGCCCCGTTCAAGCTGGCCTTGAATATTTCCAGGGATGAAGCAACCACAATTTCTCTGGGAATTCTATTCCAATCCCTCACCACCCTCACAGGGAAGAATTTCTTCCCAACATCCCATCTAACCCTGCCCTCTGGTAGTGTGAAAACATTCCCTCTTGTCCTGTTGCTCCAGCCCTTGTAGAGTCCCTCTCCAGCTCTCTTGGAGCCCCTTTAGGCACTGGAAGGGACGCTGAGGTCTCCTTGGAGCCCTCTTCTCCAGGCTGAGGATTTGGAAGGAAAGAAAACTGGTCAGACCTATACCCAGCCTCTACTTAGAGGTCAGGAGAGGACTGGGGACAAGTCGAGCCAGATAAGTGCATTGTGATGCTGTGATGCTTCCAAGATCTTCCCCACCACTGGAGAGCTCTTGGGCCCTTCCCAACGCAGATATGGGGCTGAGCACTGAGATGTCACACCTCTTTGTCTTTTAAATTGCATTACAAAAAGCAATTGTTTAAGCTTGCACTCTATTACTGAAACCTGGGTTATAACAAAAACTGGGAGCACTGAAAACTGGGAATGACTAAAACCATTTCCAGTTCTTCAGAAAGAGCAAGGGAAAGCCAGGTGAGTGTGAAGAGATGAGAGTAAGAATTTAAAAAGTTGTTTTCTTAAAGTTATAAACACCAAAGGACATGCTGAAATATGAAAATATTTGGCTATGGGGAAAGAGAAGGAAATACCTAGAACTGTTGCAACAATGAATGTGCCAAGTTTAGAACATCTTTAAGTCATCCTCACTTTCTGGAATTAAGATTGTGCAATTTATTTTTTTTCTAGCAAATAAATGGGTTTTGTTTTTGATGAAGAAACGTTAAAGCTCCCTTATATTTCACTTTGAAAGAGCTATAAAAGTGAAATGTGGAACTCATTCTTCCATGCCAATGATTAGAAGCCCAAAATACATCTGTTCCACATGAACAACTTCAGCCTTTGCTTTCACAGAAGAACAGCTATATTTGTAGTTGTTCTAAATGCATTCCTGTTGATTTCATTCTTGTGTATTCTAACATGTAAAGTCAGAAAGGTCACTATCTTGATTAAAACCAAGTTCCAAGTATCCAGATGTTAAGGAAAAAAATGCTGCAATATTAAGCTGAATCTGCAGATTTGATTAGCAGTGATGTACAGGTATCCAGACTCACCACAAGATCAGAGTTGTAAAGACAGAGGATGCCCATCAGACTGTCAGAACAACTGCTTGGATTTACTGCTTGGAATTCTGAGCTCATTTACAGCTGAGAAGAATTTTTTTGGGGCTCAATTTGACTTTTGCAGCTCTCTTTACCCCTATAGCTGTTGCAGTATCCAGTTTATTTACAATTAGTTTTCACAGTCTCAATTCCTGGCTGATTTCCCCCCCAGAAAGTTAATAACTTTCTTAACTCCTGAAATCTAGGTGACACTGCAAATTACTAGGTGAATTTAAGTTCTGGGGAATGAATTATGGAAGGTATTTTAACCTGTGTTGTGAATTCATGCTTGAATTCCACTACTGTTCTATTGGAATTCTGCACTGAGCTCTTGAGAACACTGATAATTTATGTACAAGAATGCCTTAAAATAAGCCTCCATAATTACAAAAATGCAGTGTTTAAATTTATAGTAAAAACCCACACACTGCTGGCAAAACTATAACTGCATCTGGAAAACATTAAGAATGCTATTAAAATAGTCTAGCATAAACTAGAAATGAGACTGAAATTACAGTGTTGCTTACTTAACCATTTTAAGGAAGTATATTTTGAATATGATCTACTTTCCTATTTGATTTTTTGATAAAGCACTGTACTGTGTCTTATTTACCACTGAGAATAACTTACTTACTCTGTTATCTGTTTCAGAAAAATCCATGGCTCAGATTTAAGTGTCTTCCTACAGTTGTCGATAATTTAAAACACAACCAGGTGGTTGCTGGTCCAGCCATCAGGGGAAAAGTAACAGGGAGATCTCAGAGGAGAATGAAAATCACAGCAATTAACAACTTATTTTATTAAAAAGATGAAATGTTTTCAAACATTGAAAAATTATGTTTTTATAAAAACAGAAATAGGCAAAATACCCATTTGTCTTCTATTTACATATACAATATTTCTCATTGTATAAAATTATTTACAATATATAAAAAAATTACAGTAAATAGGTTATTTTCTTACAAGACATCAAGCCCTGTACTTCTAGTGTAGATCATGGCAAACAAGAATATTATTGCACCTGTGAACCAAACAGTCTAACAAGAGGAGTGTTCTCTTAGCCATGCCTTCAACTGAGATCTAAACTAACATTGTTAGCTACAGTAACATTCATTTTTTTATGCCTTCTAGGGTCAACTTCAGGCAGTTTCCATACAAACATTGTCTTGTAAAGCTTAGGAATGGGCAGTTAAAATCGGGGGGAAAAACCGTATTTACAGCTTCTTCTATACAATCTGTATGGAGTCTTACGGAGTTTACCCTTCACAGAAGCTTCATAAATAACCCCTGTTCTCCTGACCGGGACGGGCAGGTCACTGATTCAGTCACGGCAGATTCTCTGCAGGAGATGCCTGGCTAAGGCTCCTTGTGTCAGATCCTCAGTGTCCGTCCTGGAGCGTCGGTCGGTGCCTCCCTATGTAGTACCAGCTACAGGTTTTTAACGCTTCTGCACCTGAGCAGTTAAATAAGGTCCACTGTTGGCAGGGCAGAGTCCCTGGGGCTACATGTGCCGCTTCATGTGCAAAGCCAGGTGGTCCGACCTGGAGAACGCCCTGTCGCAGAGGTGGCACTGGAAGGGCCGGTGGCCCGTGTGCTTGCGATAGTGACGGGTCAGCTCATCAGAGCGCGCGAACTTCCAGCCGCAGCCTTCCCAGTTGCAGTGGTAGGGCTTTTCACCTGTTTGGGGAAATCGGAGAGCATGACTCAGCATGGCACCATATACCAGGCAACCTGCTGAGTTTTATCGTAGCTATCCCTTTATTTGCTACCAAGTCCTTTCACAGCAGGATCCAAGTGCTTTTAAGCTAAACTACAAGAAATTCCTTTACTCACCCATACCTGCAGTGAAAGTCTTTGGAGAAAGGGCTTTAGAAGCCCTTAGAAAAACTTTGACTACATAGGTGAACACTTAGGTCACAGACCTGACCACCTGCCGTAGCTCAGCTGCGAATTTAACAGACTACAGGGTAAAAGCCCAGGCTGCAAACTGTTTTACACAGGGCTATCCCCTATCCCAACCGGCACACAGCACATCTCCGTATGAAGGCCATCAGCAACATTTACCTGTGTGTGTCCTGAGGTGGGCCTTCAGGTGTGAGCTCTTGGTGTAGGTCTTCCCACAGCCGGCATAGGTGCACGTGTGAGTGGCCGTCCTCTTCCTTGGCCAGGACCGGCGTCCTCGCTTTGGTTTGGAGTCCAGCAGCTCCAGAGGGGAGGAAGGAGGGGTGAGCATGCCCCTAGGAGCCGAGGGCTGTAAGGGCAGGCTGTCCTCGAAAAGGCCAAACTGGGAGGTGTTCTGGTACTGGAGGTGGGTCTGCGGGTGGTGGAAGCCGGAGGCCGGGTGGTAACTTTGCTGGAATGACACGGACGAGGGACACATCATCTGTGTGTGGCAGTCGTTCACCATGAGATCGTCGGGGCTAAGCGGGGGCGTCTCTGCCCCAGGGATCTGGGGGGAACTGGCCACCCGGGGCTGCTCGTAGGCCATCATGCAGGTCGCGTTCCCCTCCTGCTTGATCTTTGGGCAAGCCTGGGGCACCAGACCCAGGACCGGTCCATAATTGTCCATGTCGGGTTCGGGCTTAATGTTCTCAACGAACTGCGGGCTCCCGAAGGTGGGTGTCACAAAGAACCGCCCGTGGACGCTGCCAGAAGGGCAGTAGTTGGAGTCCATATCGGAACGCATCATCTCCGGCACGATGCCGGCGTTGTAGGGCGGGGGGCTGCCCTGCTCCAGGGCACTGTAGCATCCCGGGGACGGGTTTGTCTGGTAAAAGCCACCGCTTTCGCCTTGGGCAGGGGGATAGTCCCCGCCGGCAGTGCCCTGGCCGTAGCCATCGCTGCCCATGGAAAGGATAAAATCCAGCACGTTGTTGAGATCCTCGTCCTCTTTGCGTGGGGAGAGGCCGCCCCAGGTGCCGGCGGGGGTCTTGGCCTCCTGCTCGCACTTCCACCTCTGGGGAGAGAGAAAAGGGAGAGGGTTAGAGGTGCCGCTCGCCTTGGGGAACGGGGCTGGGGGGACGGACTGGAGTCGCAGCGGGGCGGCGGCTCCGCGGTCACTCGTGCGATGAGCCGTCGGTGCTGAGCGCGGGGGACACTCACTTCGTGCAGAGCTTTCTCGCGGCAGGGGCTGGCGAAGGTGGCGAAGGAGGGTAGGGCGGTGTCGCTCAGCGCCATGGTGCGGGACGAGCGCGGCCGGCCGCTCTCCGCACCTTATAACGCGGGCGCGGGCGGCCTCAGGCCAATTGCAGGAGCGGAGGAAACGCGTCCCGGACGGGGCGGGCGGGAGGCAGCGGCTCGGGCGCAGCCTAAATTTAGCCCCGGTATAAAAGGACGCGGCGGCGGCGGTCCCAGCCCGAGCGGGGCGGAGCGGAGCGGGGACGGGCCCCCTTCGCCGCCCTCCCCTCGCGGGCGGCCGAGGAGCCGCGACCCCCGTCTCGGGCAGTGGCCGTGGAGCTGTGACCTCCACATCGGGCAGTGGCCGTAGAGCCGCGACCCCCACCTCGGACAGAGGCCCGAGACGGGACGCTGAGGGGTCCCTGCCCCGAGTGAGCTGGGGGGACGCCAAGGGGTCTCTATACTCCTGCTCCAGGGACACGGAGGGGATCCTGTCCTGTGCTAAGAGAGACTTGGAGGGACTTCGGTGGGATGAGGGTCCACAGGGTTTTCCTTGCCCTGGGAACACCTACAGGACCCTTCCTGACGTGAGGGGACCCTGTGCTGAGACATACTGTGAGCGACCTGCTGTGGGGTGGAGGGCATTGAGGGCTCCCTGACCTGGAAACACCAAGGGACCACCTGTGACACGAGGGGACACTGGTAACTACAAGCTTCAACGGAGACTTTGAGGGACTCGCTGTGGGATGGGGAACACTGAGGCGTGCTTGCCTTGGGGACACTAAGAAAGACACCATGAATTAGGGGTTTGATCCCCCCCACACCTCAGAGCAGCTGCCCCATAACCCGGCCTCATCCCTGGGGCATGTGGTGCAATCAGACTCAGAAAAAGAGGGTGGGAGTGGAAGGTGTCCGGAGCACAGTGAGGGAGACATGCCCTGCTCCCATGGGTAAACTGCTGAGCTGATGATGGGGCCCTCTGGCACTGGTCACCCTAAAGGTCCCAGATGCATCTTGGTGCTGACAGAAAGGTGTTCGATGCCACTCTTGTACAGTCTTCACTGAAGTTTTACATTTAATGGAAGTCCAGATCTGTAGCAGAATTTCCATTGCGGCACAAAGATTGCCAAAATCAATGTTGCAATGTGACATCATGAGAGAAAAAATGCACGTAGCTTCTGTGATCTCCTCTGGATGTAGGCAATTTATGGTCTTGGGCTTGATTTTTCAGAAGGGAAGATTGTTCTTCTCCCTTACCTTGGCCTCTAGCTCAGATGCCAAGTCTGAAGGAGCAATTCTCCAATAATTGCTGATAACATGCCCCAGACTCCTGTTTTTGAGGATCGTGGCTGCTTGGCCATCATCCAGGAGCAAAACTGGCGGTTCTGAAAGGGGGAAAAACTGTGATGTATCAAGGGACAGACTGATTCTTTGAGAGCCTGTTCAAAGAAAGAGCTATGTTTTCTCCTTTCCTCGTCCATATTTCCTTTGCAATCACTTCTAAAAGGGTTTCTAAGTGAGCTGGAAATCAGGAGAGTGCAAGAGAGAACATCTCTCACTTTTATGCATGGTGTGCCCCAGGAGGGGAAGGAGCAATGCCCTCGATGGGCTCTGGTTCTCCAAAGCATTTTGAGCCTGTTCACCAGAGCCCATCCCAGGTTTGTGGCTGTGTTTAGCCGCCTCGGGAAAGCTCAGTTGCTAGGGTGAGTAAATGATCTTTTCAATAGCTACACATGTTTTAAAATCAGGAATATCTCTTTTGTTTAACTTTCTATAGTTTTCATTCTAAAAGTTCACAGGTTGGCCAGAAGGAGCAGCCAAACTTCTGTGACTGGAGCAGAATCAATACACTGAATGCATGGTAACGCTGTACACAAAGATGTGTGACTCATGGCTCTGTAATGTCACACTTGTGTAATCTTTCAATGTAAACTCTTTTCCTCTAATAAAACGTCTGTAAGTGAATGATACGTATATATGGGGCTGTGAGTCAGCCAAGAAAATATACTCTGATGAATTCAGAATGAATGTGAATGTTCCCTTGATAACACACCCCAAATGTCTGTGTCAGTTTATGTGCTTGTGATTTCAGCAACAGCTATAACAAAATATTTTGTTTCTAGGATATGCAACTGGACGTGTAGGTTTCGCTGAGAAGCTCCAATCGGATGCTGCCTTCCAGTAGACACTGAAAGGACTTTGTTTATAGCCCTGCAATGGCTGTCACCAAACTCTGCATTTTCTTCGTGTAAAGGAAGCGTTTAGCAGGCAGAGAGGATGAAAGCCAGGCACACTAAATAATAAATTCACTGCCTTTAGTTTCTCTTTGTTTTCAAGCAAAGTGGAGAGGCTAAAAATTGAGAGCTGCACTAAACCTGGGGAGACAAATGTGAGAATTTATTTACCTTATGAGTCACTGCTTCTGCGCAAATTGAGAACAACTTTGCCGTGACCTTCCACTCGGTTGTGGACAGTTGTGCTGACATTTTCTGGCTTTGTGCTGCTCACAACTCTTATTTTAAATACCTAAATGCAAGATCCTGGCAGTGATCTCACTGAGCATAGATCAGGAGTGATGCCACTGGTGTACAAATGTGAAGAATGTGAGATTAGAAAGTATTTGTTAATCTGCTGTGGGTAGAGGAGAACTAAATGATGTGTGATTTGTCTTCCAGCCAAAGTAAACACGGACTCAGCCATTTTTATATGGCAAAGTTGATTTTTCTAGGTGTTGCTGCTGCTCTCTCTTGTTGCTTTTAGATCAAGGAGAAACTTTTAAAGGGATTGCAATCAAGATTTTGCATGTTAATAGAAGAATCCGAGCTAGGGCTGTGCTAGGCTGTGCCCACTGAAGCTCACAGCTGAATGGATTAGTGCAATACCCACATCACCTGGCTGCCCCAGTTCTGAGTCATTGCAGAACTCAAGCAAACTAACAAAAAGCTCCTTTTCTCGGGGATTGTTCTCAGAAAGTCCTGATTGCACCTAGAGTAATAATAGTAATAGCAGGGTAAACGAGCCGAACATGACACCTCTTAGCACCCAGAGTACACAGTACAAGTAACACCTGACCAACCCCTTCATATTGAAACGAGACAGAGGATCTCCTTGCCTGCATCTCAAATTGTCACAGTTCTGTTGACTATATAATTTTTTATTTTTTTCTATTTTAAACTGCAGGTTCTGAGTTAACACTTTTTAGAATCTGCTGTCAAGGAAGTTGATAAAATGATGTAAACAACCACATAAAATGAAATATATGAAATGTATTGGAGACACACATCTTAATTTGGGGAGAGTGATTTAATCCTGTAGGTCTTCTGTCTGACTAAAGTAACATCATAAATTAATTGGAGAAAGGAGCCTTTTTGACCAGACCTTTCATGACTGGAGCTGATTCCCACTCAGGGACTGACAGACAAAGGTGAACCATCTCTTTGATGACCTGAAGGGGCTCATTAAGTTTTTAGGAAAACATATTTTCCTTAATACTTTTTTTCTTAGTGAGTCTCCTTTGAGCTATCTGCATATTTCCAAAGTCTTTCTTGAGGTCTGAGCACTGGAAAAGTGGAGTAGCAGACAAATATGAGTCACTTCTCTTTAATGATTTGACTTGTGCCCTTTGTCATGGTCTTGTGCTGAGTAGCTGCTTGGCAAAGGCATCCTCTCCCCCAGCTCTTTCATGTCATGGAGTGCCAGGACAAGGGGGAATGGCTTCCCACTGCCAGAGAGCAGGGTTAGATGGGATATTGGGAAGAAATTTTTCGCTGTGAGGTTGGGGAGGACATGGCATAGGTTGCCCAGAGGCTGCCCCCTCCCTGGAAGTGTCCAAGGCCAGGTTGGACAGGGCTTGGAGCACCCTGGGGTGGTGGAAGGTGTCCCTGCCTGCGGCAGGGGCTGTGACTGGATGAGCTTTAAGGTCCCTTCCAATCCAAACCATCCTGTGATCCCATGGTACTGTCTCAGCTCCCCAGTCCAGGGCAGCACCACCATGTACACCCTCTGCACTCAGTGTTGGCTCCCAGGCTTTTTGAGAAGATTGAATTTATGACAATGTTGAAAGCAGGGTACATGGGATACGGGGGAAGACTGGAAGGTGGAACAGGACCCTGGGAGACCTGATGGAAATGATGGTGGCAGGGCTAGGAAGCATCAAGAGAGAATTGGAACCACTGGGAGAAATCCAGCTTATTTAGGGTTGCACAGATGGAAGGTGGAGGCTGCAAAAAGACACCATGAAATGAATTGTCTGAGAGCAGAGCAATTTTGGTGTCCCAGTTTTTCTGATGAATTCCCTGCTGGCCTACATAGGAACCTATTTTTGTCCATGCCAAAAAGCAGGGCTGCTTGCATTTTCCATTCCTAGAAGTGTGGCCTTTAGCATCTCTGTATTGCCGTGAGTGGGGTTTGTGTCTGCCTGGATAGTTAAAATAATTCTTTAACAATGACACGTTCTTCAAATTATGTTGCACTTCCATGATCCTTGTCATCTAGGACTTTATCAGAAACAATTTCTGTTTTCTTCCAGGTCATTGTTAACAACATTGAATGGTAAGTAATGATAAAAAAGATCAAGAGCCAATAAACCTGCTTGATTAAAATCTAAATTCCATTTCCAGATGTATTGGCCTGTGGTTGGACCAATTTGCATGTGCACATCGTGTTAATTTGTCATGTGCTTATTTCTTACTGTGAAAATCACACTGCACTGAGGCACATCCTTATTTAAAACACCATCACAAACGTCATTAACCAAACCATCTTTATTTAGAATTCTTTTTATGTCTCTAGTCCTCCCTGTCTCTGCCCAGGTTTATGTAACACTGACAGGCATATCTGGGTCATTCTGTTTACCCTGTTGCAATATTGACATAATATTAACATTCTCCAAGTCACCTGGGGCTTCCCCACTGCTCCGAAATGAATTGATGATAAACATTAACCATCTGGATATGTCCTTAGTTGGTTCTTTTGAAACATTCACTTCTAAATTACCCAGACCTGGCAACTTAATACTGTTTGAGATGAGTAGCAGTTGTTTTAACATCCTCCTTAGTTACTGTAATGGAAAGTATTTCAACATCATTATTGTCTGATCTCAATACAGCATCTGGCTTTTTCCCAAAGACAGAACAGAAGTATTTTTTAGCACTTCTGCTTTTTTGACACAGTTATTGACAGTTCTATCCCTTCCATTCCTTGTGATGGCAATCTTAACTGGTTTTAGTGAAGGCCTTATTAACTCCCAAAGGTGAGCAAAAGTCAAGCTCTGATGCTTCCAACCTGCTTTAGCAAGGCAGACTCCCATCAATGCAGAGGGAAAGCAGCTTAAAATCCATTTAAATAAGTAAGTCAAACTATATAAAGAAAACTTTCCTCAGAAATATGCAAGAAAATATGTTCATGGCTGAATAAATCATGCAAAAAAATCAGCTATTTAGTGAATATAATTGAGGTAATTATGTATTGTTGCTTGAATTTGCTCTGTGAAGAATGATAGCATTCAGCTGTAAAGGATTTTTTATAATTTTTGATTTGGGGGCTCTTCAAACCTAAACAACGTATGCCACTTTTTTAGTGATCAGCTTTGATCAGGGATGTAACTGTGTTTCTGCCAGCTTTTACTGACGTGTGTGCTGAATGCCCATATGTTGTATTGCAGATGTCCCTTTCAACTGTCAATTAAAAACACGCTTGAAAAATATATATTTTTTTTTTTTTTACAGAACTGTGAAATGATACCACAGTTTCCAAAACTTGGCAAGCATGTTAAATCATATCAGCAAAACTGCTTGAAATGTCAGTCACAGATCATGACAAGTAGTTTTCAGTTGTTGCCATACACTTTAGATTACAGAACCAAATATTTAGTGAAGAAATGGGCAATAAGGGCATGGAATAACAGGAGCACAGGGCAGAAGTACCTATGTGATTTCATTCAGAAAAATTACTCTTAACAAATTATTAACAAATATTTAATGGGCTCTACAACATCAGAAACCCAAGAAGATGAAACTCAGTTCTGGAATACAGGAGTGTTACACTTCGAGTGTTCATACTGCTCGCATCGTTCCTGGCCTGCATTTTTAATAGACAATTTGTGTAATTGGTTGGAGACGACAGGAGAAAAAAGGAAATGATGTCTGATCTGTCACGTCCACTTGGGACAGTAAGTGTTGTCAGACGTGCAAAGCTGACTGGGTTTAGAAGTAAGAACTGTGTTGGGGTTTAATAAATGCAAGGGGAAAATTCTGTTTGAGGGAACTTCAAAGCCCTAATCAGCTGCTTTTTTTTCTCTTTTTAATTTGTGAGATCTGTAGCAGTCTGAGTCAGCACAGATGCAGATGCCCTTCCTAGAAGAGTTTTTCGTCACTTTGAAGTTCACGTTTTAACTGGGGGAGGGGGAAAGAAGACTGGACAAAGCTTAAAACCAATCACAAGAAGAGAATTACTTAGAAGTGAGGAAGGCTTTGGGTTTTTTTCCCTTGCTGGCATGTAGAACATGGTTATAGGTTATGGTTGGATCTGATAAGTGGAGCTTTATTCACCAAATATACAAAGTAGGAGTTCATGTAGGGTGTAGGTTGCAAAGCCTTGTTTAACGTGATGAACATGTGGGTTTTAGTTCTCCTTTATAAAATACCTTCTTTGTACTGCACCTGTATGATTTATTAGTCATATGTCCTGCAGTTAAGTAATGGGAAATATTGGAGCAAGCATTTCATTAACCATGACGCTGTTAATTGGTATTGCTGGCTGCCTGGAATTACTTTCCCTGTTTGAATACATGGAAGTGTGAATCAGAGGTATGAATTGGCCAGTGAGAGGAAGACAGGCACCTCTGCAGGACAGGCTGCATGTATAGAGCAGCTGATTTCATTTGTCTTCCTGGCCTCTCAAGTCCCTGCAGACTTAGATCACTGAAATATTCAGTATGGTATGTAATTTTTTTCCATGATCACAATTAGTTATATAATTATGATTAAGCTTTGAAACTTCAGTGGGATATTTTGGGATAGACTTTTTTCCAGACACATGTGTCCATTGTTGTGATAATTTCTTTTTCTTGAGCTATTAATGCCTACATTTTAGGGTATTTATATATTTAAATTCCTGGCTATGTCTGAGCCTAGGAACACTGCTTTGTGTTTCGTAGAAAATGCTTTCTATTCAGAAACAAAACTTCAGCTCATTTTTTTCCATGCACCTGAACTATTACTCCAGATTGCTCAGCTGATGCCTGCAAGGAATGTCACACTTACTGCTGAGGGTGGAATCAAGTGCCAGTTGTCAGGGTTAATACTGATCAAAATTATTACTATTTGGTGCTGTAGTATATATAGCAATTGTAGCTGAAGAGAACGACACTGTTGAAATCCCTCGAACGGTTACAGCTATTCTTGAGCAATAAAATGCTTTTTCAAGGGACAGCCTGATACAATGCAACTTTGTAGAATGAGTTGTGAAATTTTCTTTTCATTTGCCACATCAAGCGCCAAATAAATGTTTGTAATAAAAACACAAGCCTGGGAAGAATGTGTTTTGCCAATTACAGCATAATGTGAGCTACAAAGAAGTGTTCAGCATGGAGTGCATGGGGCTGTTAGTGTCAGGTTACAGCAGGGAAAAAGGTGCTTTAATTTGCCAAATAACCAGCGTGGGTTTTATCCCACATTTGCAAGGAAAATCACTGCTTTGAGAGAAAAGAGATGGGCCTAATCCCAAGCAAAATGAATTTGGTGAGTAGAAGCAGGGTGAGAAACCAATGCACATGGACTGCAGAGCTCTGATTGATGATGGGTGGCCAATCCTCCAGCTTGTGGTTGCCACATCCATCTCCTCCAGCTGGACAAGGGGGGCACAGGGTGGGACTAAGCCTTCTGTAGCAGAAGTGCTACAAGCCGCACTGGGCCTGATGGTAACAATTTAGGGGGCCCTTTCACCTATTGCTCAAGACCTTGCATGATTTGCCCTGTTCCCCTTTTCAGGTTTCATATCACAGAAAACCAAGTTATTTTTTTCAACATAACTTTTACTTCAGCCTGAAGTTAGACACTGAAATGTTCCATGTCCGTGGCTGCAGCTCAGCTCAGCCTGACAACGCTCTTGAAATAAAGCCTGGATCCTGCTTGCTGGAAACTCAGTAAGAGCTGCCTTGTGCTCAGCTTCTCTGCGAGCTGTTTTCTGTCTTCTTCTGCTTGAAAACCACCTGCTCTGAGGGGATGGCAAAGCATCTCATTCACATGCAGTCAGCGGGAAGCAGCAGCCAAGAAGCAGCGGCGAGTGTGAGCGAGAGGGGATCCTTTGCAGCCTTTATATACCAGAGTTATTTTTAACCACAGCCTCCATGCTTATTACAGTGTTTCCTCTCTCAGACGCTCAGGAAGCCCACTTGGCTCTGTTTCCTGCTAACATTCAGCCCTGGCTCACAAAATCTTTGAGAACAACAGGCCTGAGACTGCTCGGCTCCATTAAAAAAACTGGCAACTTTTCAAGCCCTGACAGAAAACCTTTGAAAACTCTGGATTTCCTCCAGCTAACATATGAGGCTCCTACATCAGTGACAAATTAGACTGAAACAGCACAAAACACCTCTATGTAAATAGCCTTTTTCTGCGTTCACTCTTTTAATAGTTCAAAAATTATTTATAGGTATTTCTCTGGGTGGAAAAATATTTTTATATTTTTCCAAAGATGGGTTCTAGTGAAATGTTTTCTTTGCTTGTTTGGATTTTTATGTTTTCTTTTTCTTTCGAGATTTTTGTGACAGTTTTCTTAGGCTCCAGGAGCAATCTTTTCTTCCTGGAAACCAGGACAAAATGGCTGTTGTGAGTTCTTCACTGAAAGACCTCTGTCCCACACTGAGCACAAGTCTCTAAATGCTGCCATTCCCCAGCTATTAAATAATAGTTATAACAGGCACGACTGAGTTCTGATTTCCCGAGAGACAACAGGAGAGGTCAGCTGCACTTTATCGCTGACTTCACACACGCGTTTTACATGTAACGTAAATTGTATTGAATTTTTTCTTGCAGGGTTTCCACTTCAATTCCAAAGGGACTCCTACTTCCAAAATTGCTTTCAAGTATCAAAATAGATGTGACCTTCATTGCTGAGAATGCTATTTTATTCCTGCGTTGCCGTTGTAGAGCATCCTAAGAAATCTTAATGTGAAGTGACTTATATCTGTCAGTAAAAATGACCTGGAATCATAGATGATAAATCCAGATTATTAGACTGATGGGATTTTCTGATTTTCTAGGAGTATTTCCAGTATTTCACATCCTTGTCTGCATCCAGCATCATCTTAAAGGTTATTTATTGCCCTGGGCATGAACAGGAACCATCAGTAACTTCTCCATGTCCTTTCTAGTCCCAGTTTTTGTCTCGGAGTGGTTGGTGGTAGCAGGTTCACTGGAGCAGGAGGATTTCCCTGACTTGCCCATTTTCTGGGCAGTAAGGTGATTTTATTCTCTCCTCCTAATTTTAATCATCCCCAGCTTGAGTGTGTAGGCTCAGGAATGGTAAGGCTCTGTACTGGAAGGAGAAAGTGATGGAGAATTCATCCCTCCCTAGGATGATAAGGCCCATTCTTACCCAGCTAAAGGCAATTGCAGGTAATACTATTGCAGCTCTACAAATCTGATGAATTCTCTTCTATTCTCTCCTTAAAGGATTACCTTCACTCCCTTAGTTGTGCCCTGAACCACTAGATTATTCTGGTTTTGAGGTTGACCATCTCTGTGGGGTTTGTATGACAGTAGCATTTTTGCCCTCTGCCTTTCCTTCGGAGCTTGGCTATTGTGTGAGAGCATCTCCAATGGGAAAGCTCATCTATATCATGAGGAAGAGTGTAAAATTAATGTCTTTTACTGGTCTCAATAACACTGTTCATACAGCTATGCTTTGCTATTCCAGAGACAAGGAAATACTGAACTGGGAGCTGAGTGTGTCGAGCACGATCTTGAATAAGTAACTACCACCATCTCTCAGCCACCATCTCTATGATGACCCTTGTTCTGATTGAAATCACTTTACTCCCTGATTTATCTACATTACACACAGATGTGGCTAACTTGTGCAGTTGAAAATAACTCTTATGAGAATGGAAAAGTGTAAACAGTTCCTGCACGTGAAAGAACTGAATTCCACATTTTTTAGCTTTTAGTAACTCGTTCTGCAGTTCAGTTGTTGCTTTTTGGGGCTTTTATCTCATATCGTACCCAACAATGGGGTTTTGACTGTGCCAAGGCTGCTCTCCTTTGAAAGGATCTTGGCAAGTGAGGCTTTTAAATCCAGCATATCATTTTGGCAAGTGATCCTTATTTTGCAAATGTAAAATGGTTCCAGTCATAGCTCCCAGTGTTTGCCCTTGTAGTTTATGGGACGAGTGGTATGGAATAGCAGATTCACATTTATTTTCAGGCAGGAAACCAGTAGTGCAAAAATGCCTCATGAATTGAAGGGTCAGGGTGAAGTCTTTTTAAAAAAGAATCAAGGTGGTTGGGCTGCATTTATCACACGCAGCCCAGAGGTCTAAAAATTACTTGTTTTGATGCTATTTGGAGCTCACTGTAATGAAAAACTGACTTTGTGCAGTTTGACTTTCTGCGTCACAACCCATCTTGGGACAGTAATACCAACAAGGACAATTAGTTTAACTGTCATTCACCGTTGCTGTTTGTTTGTGCTCAGTGGTTTCTGGTAGAAGCTGCAGGACGACCCTTCCATTCCCACTCTTGCCAGCAGCCTCAGTAATTGCCTACTAGTCACTGAAGGACAGACTCACCAAGGACTTTCAAAGCTCACTTACCCTCCTTTACATATAACTGAAATTTATAGCTAGCAGCTTCTAAAATAACTCACATCACTGCCACCTCCAAAAACAGCTCTGGGACCATGTGGCCTTGTGGTTATGGCTCTGGGGTTGTGGTGGTGAAGTCAGAGATTCAAATCCAGTTGTAGGGAGATAAAAAGCTTCAAAGAAAGTGAAACTGGTTTTGCCTTGATTAGGTGGAAATAATAACACCTCATTTTGCTTACACCTGAAAACCAAAATTCGTAGCCAAAAATCAGATACAATGCAGAATTCCATGTCACAACGAGAGATGCACTGGGTGTGAAAGCATGTAGTTGCTATGAAGACAGCTCATGCTGATTGTCATGTTAGAGGGGGTTTGCTTCTCTTAGTACGTAATACTGAGGTGTGGGGTGATAAAAGTCAAGGTCTGAAGCCTCCACAGGCAACACAGACAGAGACTAGCAAGGTCCACTCTATTTTTCAATGTATCTTTTGCCCGAGTGGTTGTTCCAGATAGGAAAGGATTTTGTTTCCTTACTACCTTAGAGCTGCCCAGAGGTCTCTCTCTAGGCATTTAGGCAACATTTGCAGTTGTGCAAGAATCCCACGGATGCTACACTGGAAATCGTTATTATTGTACAATGATTAGTAAATGCAAACACAATAATAGCCCTCTGATTTTACATTGTACAGGTATTACAATTAGAAGGAGACAAATAAAAACCAGACAGTTTTATAAGCAGATGGCCTTAGCTCTCAATACCAAAATTATCTAAACCTGGACTAAATGTAAATAGATTTCTGAGTTATTTGGCACAAGAAACATCTGGAAAGCTCTGATTTCCCCCTCAATATGCAGAATTATCACAAAGCCATTGCTGTCCTGCTGAGTTATTCCTATAGCCAGTCGATGTTTTGGAGGTCTTGCTAAAAAATCCTTGAGGGACTTTCCTTCAAAAACTGGGCCAGCTCCTACACTGGCTTTAGGAGGGACCTCCCTACCTGCCCAAAAGAAAACCCACCCCAAGCTCCACTAAAACTCCAGCCTTGTGGTGTTAACTTTCAGATTTTGTATCTCTCACTGACACTGGAATTAATTCCCACTGTTTACACAGGGTATGAGAGGAATTTTAACTTGAGAGTGAAGGTCAGGTTTAAGTCTCATTTCATTGTACACAGGATATTAATGTGAAGGGATATTTCAAGCATAAGTGTCTACAAACTCTCTGCTACAGATGATAACAAGAAGAGTCCACGGAGCTATTCGTCCTAAGAACAGCTGTTACTGGATTACAAGGACATCTAGAAGTGAGCGTGTCGCGTTTTTCTGATTTATTTAGTAGCATTCTGATGGGAAAACATAGAGATGATAACGTGCATCAATGGTACATACCGTCTCTGCAAGAAAATCCAAACCTGATTCCTCGGTGACAAGCTTGGCAGATTATTTCTTGAACCTGCATCAAGATTTAGTCTGCAGCAGAGACTATCTGAAGCATTTACAGAAAGAGAACCAATGTTTCCATTGTTGGAATCCAGTGGATATCAAAGATGTCTTTGAATTTCTACAATTAGAAGGAGCCAAATAAAAACCAAATAATTTTCCAAGCAGATGGCCTTAGCTCTCGATACCATAATTATCAAGTTCTCTAGGTAGTGGTTTTAAGATAGATGTTAATGGATCTTTGAGCAAGAAGCATTAGTGATCTGGACTACAGCAACATTTTAATTAAAAAGTTGTACAATAACAGACTCAAAATGTAAACTTCAAAACATTTAAAGCCTAAATTACCGTGGCTTCAGAACTGGCATTGAGTATGCAATTTTTAACATTCCAGACTGCCTTCATTATAGTTCAAGAAGCCACAGAAATACACCGTTACGAGCCAGGAATAGTTTGTCCTTTTATTTGGAAAGAGAATTACAGAGAGAGCTATTGGGAACTGAAGTTTAGTTCCTAAGGCAGGAGCAGGGTACAGTATTTTTATACACAACTGCAACCACAGACTCGCACTCATTCAAACATGCCGGACTAAACGGTGCCGGCTGTATAAATACTCAACACTAAGTTAAAACACAGGTTCTTTTTTACTTCAGCTTTGAAGGTTTATCATGCTATTTCTACTTTTTCAATATCATTTAAAGTCTAGATGATACACATATATATGTAAAAAGGTGCCAGTAACTTAAACCTACAAATCAAGACCATGGTTCTTCAGAAGGTTTGGAGAAAGGCTGATTCCCTTCTGGACATTGTTGATGGACACAAAGCTTGCTTTCATTTGTGAACGTCCGCTTAAAATTACAAAGTAAATCCTTCTGGGTTTGTTGTATTATTATTTCTTTCCAGTGAGTTACTCCACAACTGCATCATAATGCTCATATAATCTTTTTTTCAGAAATTGGACTCACATAACTCGTTGGTATGCAAAATATGTAAGGCCCCAGTCTGCTCCGAATTACACCCATGCAAACCGTTGAAACTTAAAAGGGAATTTAAAATATGCATGAGTAAGGAAAACAAATGGAGTCTCACTTTGCAAAGTGCCTTTAGAAGATTTTCTGGAGATCGTTCGAAGATCACTGTACACTTTGTTACCTGTGCTTTCAAGACAGGAAGGGGATCTGATACTTAAACTGCTGTTGTCCAAAACAGGTTTTATCAATGCTTTTGACAAATGAAAATGGTAGGAGCAGCAGATGCCCCACACTAATGTTCTAAACTCACTATAATTAATTAAAAAGCTCTAATGGAAAAATATCCTAAATCTCATGGCTGGTCAGAAATCAACTCTGGTTTTGTTTTACCAAGAGCAGTAAATAAACCCAACATGAATAGACATGAAAGGACTTTCTAGAAGTGGTTGCTTGCGATAATTCCGCTCAGGAAGCTGATGAAGAGCAGCACAGACTGGCTGCCCTCTCCTTTGTTGTCTCTTTTCCCCCTGTGTTGTTTTAAAATCAGGGGAATTGATTTTGCTTTGTGCCGCTGGTGGACTTGGACGATGGAGTTGCACTTCTAAAGCCTGAATTCTGGAAGAGAACACTTTTAGCATGCTTTACAAACTGTTTTGGCTATTTTCAGGTTGACTATTAAACCACAGTGGAAGTCTATGTATTCAAGATATTTCGGGTGATTGTGTAACTGGAAAAAACTGTCCTGATTTTAAAGTATTTTTGGCCTACAAGTGGAAGTAAATAAGCAATTTTAGAGACTCACTGGAAAGTAATTGCTCCTGTAGGACGCTGGCTGTGCCAGGAACTCTGGCAGATGCACGGAGCCCTCACTATTAAGCTTCAAGAAACCCTATTTTCTGATGCAAAGGATCAAAACCAAGCATATATAATCTAAAATGTAAGGCGCATGGAAAGAACAGATGTCTGTGAAGGGAAATGTCAAAACATATGCACTGCATTAGAAGGGAACACAAGGGAAAAAATGCCTGGTAAAGTCCAGAGGCTTCTTGGTTTGTCGCGGTGGGAAGCAGGAGCTGCGGTGGCAGTGAGGGTGTTGAGAGCCCCAAGTCTGGTCTGGGGATGGAGCTGCTTGTGACACACAGAACTCCAGGGTTACCAGATGTGATCTTGGGCTGACCAAGAGCTGGGGCAGGATGAATTGCTGATGACAATGACACAAGAGAGAGCAGAAGCAAGAGAAGCACCTTGTTTTGGGTGACACTGAACCACCGGATTGCAACCCTTCAATAAGAACAGTCTGTCCCTGCGCTTCCATCCAGTGATTCATCGGTGACTAGGAAAGAGTCATAAAAGCACCACTGTCAGCTAATGTGTCATTAAAGGAAGCGTTCTGCTTCTTTTTTCCTAAACAAGAAGTTAACAAAGTATTATTTTTCCCTGCTCACACTGTAAACTGGCATTTCAAAGGCTGGAGTGACTTCCCTTTGCTGTTGCTTTACTTGCATCTCAAGGCTGTAATTGAATTCACCCAGGCTGGTTTGCAGGTCTCTGTACTACTAGTTCTCTCTGTGGCTTCTCGATAGAAATCCCTGTTCTTACCTCCAGCAGCCTAAGAGTTGATCAGAAAACCTCAAGGGGCTGTGGACAGCCACATGCTCTGTAGTAAAGGACATGAGTAGCTTTGAAACTGAAGCCAGCTGCAGAAAAACTTCGAGATAAGTGTAGGATCAACTCCCTCCCTTCCCCTGAGTTTGCTTTTCTTTTCCCTTTTTTTTTTTTTTTTTTTTTAATCCAACATTTGCTTGAGCTGCCCTTTCTCTGTGTTCCCAGACTGGGGGCTATAGCACAGCAATGGTTTTTGGTTGGGTAGATTTATCTTTGTAGATGCTTCTTTCCCAATCCAGCCCAAATGAGCATGTCCAAAGAACTTTAGACTTCCTGAGGCACCCAGAATAGTTCAATACAGGATGACAACCGAAATAAAGGACTTTTAATGCTTCAGGATGTATGACTTTGTCTTCAGGATTTGTATCTGGGTTCAATCAATGCAGTAGCAGAGTAGTAAATCAACCATATGAGCATTAGCTCTCCGCTTACTCTGATGGGACACTCAATTCCCTTCTGAGACACACTGAGAGGAGAGAGGAAAGCCTCCAGAGAGAAAAAATCTTCCCAGTTACAATAAAATGACATCCAGCCAGTGCCATGGTGAAATGTGCATGTGTCTGTTTTTCTGTAGTGTCACGGATAGTAAGTATGAGGTGCTGAATTCATTAATATTAGCAAAGATCCAGTTTTCTGCCTGATAGAAATTTATAGCATCATAAGTCATTTTTTTGCTGCGTTTCAGAGTAAGCATAGTGAAGTCATTGCATTCTGATTAAATTATCTATATTTTTTATATATTTGTAAGATATAAACCATCTCTGTATATTTACATGTACACACACACACACACACACATATATATGTATATAATTCCAAAGATTTTTTTCTGAAAGGAATAGCTGTAGGACAGCTACAAGAGGAGAAGGGCCAGCGTCATCTGTGCAAAAAGGAGCTATTTAGCCATAATGCAGGTTTTTGAAATTGTTTCCATATATTTTTAGGAAAAACAAACACCCTTATTGTATAATAAATCCATGTCGCGTGTGTACAAATACATCAGAAACCATCACTAGCTCAGCATCAAATGGCACAGAACAAGCACGCCCCAGTTAAACCTCCCCAAAGAGCCTGCCCAAAGCTCCGGCCTTAAAAAGGTGGAAGAAAAGAGTGCAAGATTCATGGAGTTACCCCACGCATATAAATCTTGTAAACTCTCCTGTCATGAGCTCATCTGGGTGGTTGTGTTTGACTGGGGATTTTGCTTGCAAGCATCACCCCTCCAATGATGCGTTAGCTCAGCTGTGTTGTGATGGGATGTGATGCCAATGTTGTGCTTTTTCCATCTTGTCACTGCCTCTGGCTGTGTGGCAGCACCTCCTGAGTAAATGGGCTTGTGGCAGCAGAGGAGCAGCTCAATTTTTCATCCCAGAAAATTCTGCAAAGGGGTGATCCTGCAGGACATGAGTGCACACCTTCCAGGAGTCACCGGCACTGGGGTTTCACTGGTGGCAGGAGGGAAACTGGCGGCTTTGGGCGTGTGATGAGTTGCTTCAGGGGCAAAGTGCAGGCCTTGTACTGGCTTTTCATTCATCTGTTTGGCCTAGGGCACAGCTGAGTTTTTAACTCCTCCACAATTTCATATCAACTGAATAAGTCGTTGGAAACCACCGAAACTCAACCCTCTACGAAAGCAATGGTTCCACAACCCTGAGCTGCTGAGAAGCACCTGATGTAGGGTTTGAACTGACATGGTATAAATTACAGAGACTATTAGCAATGCTCCTTTTTTCCTTCGGAACTGGTTCGGAGCGTGCTGCTATGGCCAGGGAAGATGCTCCTGGAGAAGGACAGGACAGCTCTGCGTGCCAGGCAGTGAGACTTGTAGTTGTTCCCTCCTCCTGTTGGTTTTCTGAGAGCTCAAACAGCCTTTTTGGCAGAAAAGCAATTTTTCAAACTTACTGTCATCTTTGAAACTGCAGCTTGAGCCCAAACAAAACTCATTGCATCTCACCAGTGGCACTGCCTGTCTCCTTGAGCTCTCAGCCTATGCTACCACTGACAGTGCTGTGCAAGGTGGGGAGTGGACACCTGGCCCTACAGGACAGAGACAAACCCAACTAGATTTAAATGTGAGAGACAAGCGAGCTCTTTGATTTTCTCTTTGGTGCTTGTTCACTCTGTGGTGCAGGGGAGGTTTTTGTGGGCTTGGGACTTCTCGATACCACAGCACAAGTCAGTGCCAATAAAATAACATGAATCAGGGCAGGTCAGTGCTAGGACCAGCAGGTGATGCAACATTGCTGAAAGCAGCCGTGCATCACTGAGAGCTGCAGCACTCCCAGCAGATATGATGGATTCACCGCAGAAAACGCTGGAGAAATTCTCTGGCCCCTCTGGTGTGGGTCAGATGGGGAATCACAGTCCTCTTCCAATTCTCTCTCCCCCTCCGAGTTACTCTTGGCTCCTGCACTGGTGCAGCTGGTAAGGACATGCTGTGAGGCAGCCCCTATAGGCGCTCTGGATTCTGAAATGCGCTGCTCAGTGAAGCAAGTTAGTAGTTGTCATTCCCGCAAAAAAGTCCAGAAATAATATCTTAGAGCCAAAGTGAAACCTGCCAAGGAATGAATGCCCTTGGGTGGAGATTACTGATATTGTATTTATTATATTAGGCAGGAGAGATCAGACCATTCTTTAAAATAAGCTACAGTAAACAAGTTAGGTAGCTGAGCCCTTCAAATGTTTCATTACTGATGAGTTTTAACGTTAAGAGCTTCTATCGTATGAATCTTGATCGAGGGAAAGATAAATGTGCTGTTTTTTAGCATTTCACTACAAACATGGTGTTTGTGCCAACTGACACAATGATTAAATATGATGTCTCTTCTGAGAAGTGAGAAGAACTGTAACCGCACTGAGCTCTCCGCCGCCGATATGAGATAAAAAGAGTCAAATCGAGTGTGGTTTCCTTCAGACCAAACTTGCGGTGTAGCGTTTCGTGAATGATGTTGCCAAAGTCAAAATAATCTGTTTTGCCCAAAGGTATTTTTACAGAAGACTGCAAGAGTATCTTTTTCAACAGAATAATATAAAAAGTTAATTTATCCTTTGCACCATGATCAGTGATGGGTCTTTGTTAGTGCAGAGGTTCAGTGCTACAGTGTGGGATGGGAGCTATTTTGTGCCCAATTGCTTTCATTCTAACAATGGCTAAAAAGGCAATAGCCTCAAAACAAGCTGAATTTATGTTTGGGTTTTTTTTAATAAAATCTAAAATTCAGGTCATTTCCCCACCAATGTGCCCTAACCCCTGTGCCTGCTCTTGCTGAGTGGTGCCCCTAATACCCCTGAGACGGGCTCAGCCCAGCTTCATGCAGTATTGTGGGGCTGGGACAGCATCCCTGGCACTGACAGGTGCTGGTTTACACAGAAAATGAAAAGCAGCTGTTTCTTTCTTTTCAAGAGTATCAGAAAAACAAGAAGACGGTTCCCTCCCTATGTGGGCCAAAGGCTCCTTCAGCCCTTTCACTTTCAGCCACACTGGTAGCAATAGTTCTGTGCCTTTCTCTGAGGAGCTTTTCCAATGTATTTCACTGTTGTTCTTTCAGGCCCGTGGGAATTAGCTACAACTCTCCTTCCCCTGTTACAGACCAAGATAAAAGCAGTGGCGGAGCCACCCAAAAAACCCAGAGAGGCAAAGAATCGCAGCCCTAGACACCTCAGCACCCTGAGGGTGCTACACACGCTGTGCTTTGCAGCCTCTCAAAGCCCTGCAGAAGGCTTGGTTTGCTCACTCTGGGGAGGATGCCTCACCCTCTTCATGAGCCAAGTGCAGCTGTACTCACGCCTCCTTCACCACCAGCTCTGACACCTCACTGGTACCTCCAGTTACCAGCAGCCTCTTTTGCCAGGCTCCACAAAGGCATGAATCTTTGCTTGGCAGAGCTCAGTTGTGGCCCATTCCCCAAGCTCCAGCAGGTTTATCCCAAGTCCTTTAAGCTCTGCTTTATAGGACATGGGCTCAGGACAGTGTCCTGCTGTCCAAATACCCTTCTTGAGTACATGGACACTGCCAGGAATAGGATCTTAGAGGAGATTCATTCTGTCTGACATTTGTGATTCATCATGACTGACCTGCTAATTCCTTCTGTGCCCTGAGATGGTCCTGAACCCACAATGTGGTGCTGAAACCTTTCCTCTGCTGATGGAGCTGTTTAACAGCTCTGAACCAAGGGTTACTGATGATGGGGTCTGGCATGGGGCACCATTAAATGCTGGGCCACAAAACAGTGGGCTGAGAGCCTCCCTTCAGAACTGTGCTATGCATGCAGGGAAAAGCACCTGTAACATGTATTTTCTCTCTCACTCTGTGGGTATGGGGAGAGGAGATGGTCAGAAGCCAGGAGATATAGGGCCAATACAAGCACCAAGCCAGCAGCTTCTAACCCATATGGCAAAGGACAGGAGAACCAATGGCCTGGAGGGGAAAGGGAAAAACACCTGGTGCTCAGTCCAAAAAATGAGGCAGCATTTGCAGCTGTGGATGTGGATGGAGGGCAAGGAGCAGAACACTTTTGGTACCAACTGCCCAACAAGGCAAGATGGGACACACCATGTGCCACTGCACCTTCCCACGCCACTGGCTTTCCCCATGCCCTCACACAGCCAGCACTCTCACCCAGGATTCATGCAGGAAACGTGGGTGAGAGGTTCTCCGAGAGCAGAAATAATCCTGCACCCAGCCCAGCCTCCCTCTGTGCTGTGCCTTGACTCAGCGTGTGGGGAGTTGCAGCTGGGGACGTCCCACGGCACCTGCAGGAAACTTGAAGTGAGTGTGGAGGTGGTGTTACTGTGAGGGCAAGAGCTTTGATGAGCTCAGCAGGGGGAAAAGCCTCTAGGAAGGCTGATGTTGAAGGCATCAGCATCATTATGCTGATGTTTTGGAGGTGAGGGGCTTCTACAGCCCTTGAGAGCATCACCTGCAGAGTCCACGCCTAAGGACAGGACCTGAGGCAGCATCTCTGGGGCTACAATTTTTGGAAGAGGTGCATTTTTTGGTGGAGGTTCCCTCCCATCTTCACACAGGACACCGAGCTCTCCCCTGCATCAATTCTATCAGCAAATGCTGGCACACAAACACATGCTCTGCTGGAAGCAAACTCTTCTTTTCTAACTTGACTTTGCTTTAACTTCCAGGCATTGCAGCTGCTGTTTCTTTTCTATGCTGAATTCACATTCTCACCTCAATAAAAAAGTAATCTTGTGTTTGCTACAAAAAAAATTCACTTCATTAATCTGAACGCCTCTGGCTTTACTGTCACAAAATACTGCTTGGAAAAGAGAAAGCTGCTTCAGTGCTGCTGCCTTAGAGAGCTTGGTCACTCCAACACTTCAGTGAGGAAGACCAAAATGTTCCCTCTTTCCCAGCATGTTGCAAGAGTGAGCAAGAGGGAGGAAAAGAGCTCTCAGTGCCCCATCTGTGACTGTGTCACCCCTCCAAAATAACCCGTCATCATCAGTCCCTGATATTTTGGGTGTTTGACACAATACAAGGGAGATAAGTTTGGGGACATAATTTTGCACAACAATCCTGAGCCATTCAAGCGCTGCAGCTCCTGGCTCTGGCCTTGCTTGGAGGTATAAGGATGTTTTGAGACAGGGATCAGTGAGGACCAAAGAAGCTTCTGTGACCAACTAAGTGCTCAAATGAGCCTGCAAACTTCTAGTTTGGTGGGGTTTTTTGTTTTTTTTTTTTTAGTGTGTACTATATAAAATAAAATTGAAAGAAAACCCCTGACTTTTCTCAGTGTAGAAGCCAGTTTTATTGGTAACAAAATGATCCTTTTGTCCATATTTACCAAAAGAATTGCTATATAAAAAATATCCTTGATCTCTGATGTCAAGAGACATTTAAGAAAAATTGTAATAAGAGTGGAAGTTAGAAAATCTGGCTGTGTGAGCTCTCTAAGAGCTCACACAATAGTGCAGTAAGGGTTGTGTAGCACTGATTATCCTGAAGGATCAAAATGACCCTTGAGCTATTAGAATTTTTCATTATGCACTTTTTAGGAAAAATTTGGGCAATCCTCACGCTGGGGGTTTGGATGTAAACAGTGATGACAGCTGTGGAAAAATCCACTCCAGCTTTATCAAATGGGCCGAGTGAGGCTTGCTATAATCAGCGAGTGGTGTAATCCTATACAGAATATTAATTGCAATATTGGCCCCCTTCCAACAGAGCTCTTTACAGATCCATTGAAACACTATTTGCTCTGGTCTAACACTAGTTATAGATGTTCCTGCACTTTTTTTGCCATTGACTGTGTGAGGCAGAAGGGCTGTTCCATTCAACACATGGATCATGCAGAATGCTGCTCATTTCAGAGCCCAAATATAACATTTTATCATCGAGTGAATCTGAAATTTGCTTGGATAGAGCTCAATCTTGCACCATAGAAGTCTATGGGTATTTAATGAAATCTAAACATGGCCTGTTCCATATGATTCATGGATTTGTTGTTTATATGCTAAAGGCTTCTTTACAAGGCTTATATCACCATGTTAATTCCTTTAAGCATGTCCATCTGCACTCAAATAGTAAAAACACACATATGGACTGTAATGAAATACCATCCTGAACCATGCAGGGCAAGAAAATTCATGCTGCAACTATAGCAACTACTAAAATAGCAAAGCACACTGATTTCTGACATGAACCTGTTCCTAATGTCCAAGAGACACTGTGTGCTGCGAGCTTTATATACCAGTTCCCAAAATATCCGAGTCCTGATAGGATGAGAAAATACCGTCATGTTCTTGCACCAGGCCAATTACAAAGCTGTAGTTCCTGTGCTGGTAAAGATGTTTCCTGTTGATAACACAACAGGACAACATAGCACTTAGCTGCTAATGTTATCTGGGACCCTTGTGACCTCTCGGAAACTTTAACAATTGTAGAGTCCACAACACGTAGAAGCCTCTCTTCTTGTGCTTTTGTTTGAATAAATAAGCAAGAAAGAAAATAAACACTCGTTCTGCAGCCATGTGCTCATTATTGCTTGGGGAGTAATTAGAGGTGGCTGAAACATAGAGGAGAGCTCAGCTCAAGAAGCAACAGGTTCCTACCTCTGATGCAGGGCAGTGCTTGACTGATAAGTCCTTTTCTAAACAAATAGAGTGCAAAGGTGGAATTCTACACTGCAATATTTTTTGTCCATTTTAAACATACTCCTTTTCAACTTTATAGACTGCCTTTTTGTGTCTGAAGATGAAAAAGCAGATTTCATTTGTTTATAATGTCAGCATTTCTGAACAGTCCTCGTTCATTATCCTTTCCCCCAAGCTTTTCCCTCAATTTTTATACTGAAATTTCTTCAAACCCTTCCTGTCTGTGCAGTTTTGTCCCTTTTGCTTGGCCAGACAGCAGCAGTGACAGGTACAGCTTGGAGCAGCATTCCAGGAGTTGTAAGAAAGGACTTCTTGGAAATATAAAACTGCAGCTGAATTTGGGTGTTATATTACCTCTCAATAACTGGCTGTTTCTAACACACCTTTGAGATCTCCCACACCCACCACCCAATGGATATCTGCCAGCTCACAAAGCCCTTATGTAAAACCCCCCTACTACAGGAAACCCAGTGCCGCTGCTCGCTCCTGGACTTTGTGGGATACTTGAATTTTTCATTCTCTGCTGGGGAGGAACCAGCAGCTTCTATGACCTCTTTAACTACTTAAAGCAGAAAAGCCCAGAGCAAGATTTGTCCTCTTTCTTATTTGGAGCAACAACAGTGCAATCCAGAGTCTGTCCATAAAGAATCACTCTGCAAAGCTTTCCCTGAAATCCAACAGGTACATCAGTGACCTGTAACCCAGCGGCTTGAAGATCCATAAATAACACAGGGATGGATTTACCCTATGTGCCTGATTTCCCTCAATATTCTTCTATCCCTCAAAATCTGTGGTGCAACCACCATGCTGCCTCAGATGGTCTAAGAAATTCTCGGATGAGGTATAGGACATTCCTTGAGAAGGACAGAAAAGTGCTTTTCCTAACTTACTGGAAAAAAAAATAAAGCCTTATAATTGAATGTTTGGGCTTCAGTTCTGTGCTAAGAGTGAGTCCTTTCAATGGTCTTTTGAACACCCCATCGCTCTTCACCTACACCTGCCCAACTGGAATAGCAGAGGTAAACCTAGTCAGCATTCTTCCTTGCTCCATTGTTATTCCTGCTGGAAAGAGGCACAACTTCTTGCACTGGTTGCCTTTGAGTGGTGCTTATTCACAGCAAGTCACAGTGGGAGTGGGTGGGAGGCAGAGTTCATTCATTTTTGTAGCATAACATAGAACAGATTGTGTTTGGATTTCACTAGATATTTGTTGTTCTATGTTTCTTCGCTTTATATTGGACAAGGGCCTGCAACAAAACTTTGATCCAAGGTACAAATCCACGGCCAAGATTTGAACTAAGCCTACAAAACTTTCTCCAGAACAGGCTGTAGCCCAGCATGCTGACTCTGAGAGCCTCCTGTTCTTCACGTTGCTGGTCATTTGATTCAGGCCTGCTTCTGCTTATTTATTTGACCATCAGCCTGCAAATGAACTTGGAGGCTCCACGATCTAGTCCACAACTTTTTGAGAATAACCCAGAGTAATTCCACCTACAGCAAAATGAAGTTTCATTGATGCAATGATGCAACTGCCAGGGTGGGACATAAGATCAGATGGAGATGAGAAGAGAGGAGAAGAAGAGAAACTGGGCATAATTTCTGATGTTAAACTCCAAATTATCCAAATCCTCTGGTTCAATGAGTTTGTCAACAACCACAGAGCAGCAGAACAGCTGAAGTAAGAAAAGTGGCTTTAATCGTCCAGTGTAATGCCATGAATTTTGGAGGGCTATGGAAGGTCTCAGTTTCAGATGGCTGTTTGCACCTAGTTCTTGGGAACTTAGCCCAGAACAGATCCTGATAAAACAAGTATCCTTCATTTTCAGGAGAAAAAATACAGATCTGAGTTCAGCTATAACTCTTATCTCTTAAAAAAAAAAAAAAAAAAAAAATTACATTTTCCTTTTTAAGACCTGGTATGAAGGAACAGGACCAGATGTGCTGCTGCCCAGAGCAGTGACGACTGTGAAGAGCCCACACCATGATCCCCATGCCGCCCCTGCACTGACAAAGCCCAGGAGGTCACAGTTACAACCCAGGAAATGTAGAAGGACCTACTAGACCAGGTTGCTCCAAGCCCCATCAAACCTGGTCTTGAATATTCCCAGGGATGGGGCAGCCACAGATTCTCTGGGTAACCTGTGCCCAGGGCCTCACCACCCTCAAAGCCAAATTTTTTTCCTAATATCCAATCTAAACCTTCTCTCTGTCAGTGTGATGCCATTCCTTCCTGTCCTCTCACTCCAGGCTCTGGTAAATAGTCTCTTTAACATCTTTCTTGAGTGCTCTCCTCAGGTACTGGAAGGTCACAGTTAGGTCACCCCGAAGATTTTCTTTCCCAGCCTTCCCTCACAGAAAGGGGCTCCATAGAGGGCTCCAGCCCTCTGCTCATCTTCATGGCCTCCTCTGGCCTTGCTCGAACAGGTCCGTGTCCTTCCTGTGCTGGAGCCCCCAAAGACCCAACGTTTTTCACTAATTCCCTGATGCACAACAGCGCCAAAAGAGAACCTCCTGCATCTGCCGGCAGCAAGCTGTGAGTAACTGTGCTTTCAGAAACGCTGAGTCAAGACAACGTGCTGGAACTACAGGAGAAACAAGTTTTATCTGTGCGTGGGGAGGGCATGACTTAGAGAACACTTTGAATTGCACAAAATTCCATGGAAAAAAGGTTTACAATTGTTTGTTTACATTTTGACTTCTCCTGTAGCATAAACAGCATTGTTGCATAGTTACCGTGGCAAATAAGATTATTCATATTGTCCCTCAACTTTGCTCTCTCATGCTGTTTTCTGCAAGGCCATCAACCCTCGCCATGCCAGGGCTGCTGAAATTACAAACAGCAGTGGGTGTCAACCACAGAGTGGAAAAAAAAAAAAAAGAGTACTGAGCATATTGCAACACTGGAATTGGCACAAGATAAGGACAAGGTGCCAAGGTTTAGCCTTTTTATTTTCACAGAATAAAGTCAGAAATGAACAGGTGCAATCTCCTAACCAGAGGCAAATCCACTCCAGATAAAGTCTCATAATCTCTCTTTATGTGTAAGGATGTTTTATAGACAAAACCAGCTCAGACTAGAATGTGGAAGCAAATAGAAGCAGTCCAAACAGTATTCAAGCACAAAAAGATGCCAATAAAGAAGAAAGAGTAGGAAAACCCTAAAAGACACACAATGAAAGACTCTCTTCAGCTGGAAGACCAAGGTGGAATGAAGCTTTTCTAAGGTACCCATTTTACTTGATTGGGAAGTAGGTTCTGGCTTGATTTAGCGAGACAAAACCAATTTTCTCTAGAGGTAATCAAGTGTTTGTGAGTGAAAAGGTCCTCCTTCTTCTATATTATATCACACAGGAGCTTTCCGACCACCAGCTGATGTTTAATTTGTGACCTGGCAATGGTCCAGCACCAATGTCCAACCCCGAGTAGCTGCTCCTGTGGTGATGCAGCTTCCCTTGGCGCTGATCCCTCCACTGCACTTTGCAGGAGCAGCAGTATCAGCCACATGAGAGAAAAAGAAAGCAATAATAACGCTAAAACTATCAAGCTAAATTAAGAAGTGGTTCAACTCCAAAAAATCACACTGCATAAGGCTAAAAAAATTTTATTACATGTTTTGGGTGGTTTTTAATGCACTCGGAGTCAGTAAAATAGCTGTGCCTTCCAAATCAAGGCACGTCGGGTACACACCGTTCGCGCGACTCCTACTGGTCCCTACTGGGGAGCCGCGTGCTCCCAATGCCATCTGCTGGCAGAGCCGCCCAGGGACGGCAGGGGCACAAACGCGGCGCTTTGTGGCTCTCTCTCATTCTAAGCCGAGAGCAGTTACGCACAGGACTACTCCAGGAAGTAAAACTACTTGGACGGGAGCGCCGCTGACACACCTGGAGAGACAGTTATCAATCAGGGAGCAATTAAGTCGTGCGTAACGAAGTGACAGGTCTGCGTGCCTGGGGAGGGAGAGGGAATGTTTCCTGCTGCAAGGATCTCGAGCCAGGAGTCTGCCAACACAACTATGAAACCACAGCTAGGTGAAAGCACAGATTAGACACTTCACTTGAAACATGCAAATTGTCTCTTAAAAGTCTTTTATATTAGGCACTTACCTATAACATGGTGGCAAACCAAGACATTTACATTTTACCACATTAAGCAGAGAATGAAGTTCAGTGAGATGAAGATTTAGCAGTTGGTCTAAGAACAAAACTTGTGGGAAAAAAATTACTCATAGGATCACAGACTAGTTTGTGTTGGAAGAGATATTACAGCCCATCTCATTCTAAACAAGACACCTTCCACTGTCCCAGACTGCTTCAAGCCCTGTCTGACCTGGCCCCACAGCTCCTCAGGGCAGCCTGTGCCAGGGCCTCAGCACTCTCACAGGGAAGAGTTTCTTCTCAGCATCCCACCCAAATGTGCCCTCCTTGTATAAGATCAAGTGCTGGAATAACATCCCTTGTTTCTGCCTTTCTGCCCGTGCAGGTGTACAGGCACTCACATTGTAACAATGAATGGATGAAAATGAGGGGGGTCACTTTGCCTTCTGAGCACCAATTTTATGGTGTCTGGGTGGCTTTTGCAGAGAATAGAAAAGCAAAAATTTTTTCAGAATTTGGTAAACAAATCAGGCATATCAATACTTCCAGCATTTATAAAGTTCTGTTCCACTTATCCAGGCCTCACATTAGAAGAGCTGAGCACACTCTGAGATTAGAGGCTACTACCTGGTGTAGATCAAAATGAAAAAGGAGCAGGCAAAGTACAGCTGATTCAAAGAGGACTTTCTACCCTTTATTACCTTCTGGACAAGCACAGTGGATGCCCCATCATCCAAACAGTCAAACGGCAATAAAATATGAGAAAACATGGCTCTGGTTCGCAAGATCCAAACTTCAAGAGGAAAACAAAGCTATGGAGAGTCACATTTTACAGGCATAATTAAAGCAAACACTTGGAAAAATAAAGTCAGCAGAAAGTGATTCATCAACCAGTTACAGTTTTAATATAAAAAGTTTTAGTCCAGTCATAAGCTTAATAGTTCAAATGAAAATGAGTAGTGGAACTGAAATCTTGAACAAGATGATTTTGTTTCAACATCAAGCTTGTTGGGTGACAAATACAGTCAGAATACACCTGTCCACACCCGTGGTTGCCTAAAACTGGGTGCCTGGTTGTTTCAAACACCACCAGACATTAGACTTCCTGAGGCATACCTTCTGCAATGCCACAGCAGCTGCAGCCTGGGGGAGTTCAGCTGATTTTTGGCTAATTGTACACACAGGTGTATCTACATACAGCCTACAAGGATTCGGTGAGGACAGTGACTGAAATACCTTCTCACTCTTTGTGGACACTCCTGGACTCTCCCACAAGTGGAGAATCTTGCACTCAGTGTATTATCACATCACATCTGCAGACACAGATATTTAATATTTAGATTTTGATGGTTTAAGTTTAGCGCCTGTCAGGAGTACAAAATTCAAACCAAAACATCCTAAAAGTTGTATAAAGAAAATACTGATAACCATCACAATTTTCCTGAAAAAAAAATCACCAAACCCCAAAATACCTATATACACCCATGCCAATCATAGCTTCTCAGAAAAAAAAGGAAATGGCATGTAAGAAAAATAATACCTTTAAGAATAACATTGTGAACTGTTATTCATTCTACCAGGAAGGTACAGTAATAGCTGTTTACAAACAGAAAACACTGAGAAAGAAAACATCTCTCCTTAGGGCAAATGAAGTTAAACAATTCTAGCACACTACAGCAGAAAGGGGAAGTATTTGCCCTAAATTAACACAAAAGGCAAGCTGGAAGAAAGATGGCAACTGTATTTTTGTTGGCCTCTTCCTATACAGTAACTTCCAGGAAGAGGCTGCAGTATATTACTGTTATCTGGAAAAATATTAATAAACTCCCAGTCTTCCTACCAAATTACATCACCTCTAGAAGTGTTTTGGTCTTTTAATACCTAATCTAAGGCTTTATGCCTACATATTACAGTTGGGAACTTGTTTGATGAACATAAATTTAAAAAAGCAAATACTGGTCAGTTGGCAGAGGGTTTCCAGGCCCTGGGGTGTCACAAGGTTGAAACTCTTCCATCTGTATTTTGACTGACTGGAGCCAGCAATCCTTCTTCCAGAGACCCTCCCACAGACATTTACTCCTATCATCTCTCGTTCTCAGTTAACTTAGTATTTAACAAACCCCTATTTTTGTTTCCAAACCTTTCACTTGAAGCTGTTCTCTCAGATTAATTCCTCTAAAACCATGCAAAAAAAGCTAACAGTATTTTCTGACTTCAGATAATTTCAACTCATATTCTGCAATTTTTCATAAGTTAACAGAGCTATGAATGAGTTAAGGCACCCAAATGCCCATCAAAGGAAAAAAAAAATAAATACCTTGGGCTAAATACAATGAAGTGTTCAGCAGTCATTTAATTGCACAATCATCTCCCTAATTTGTAGAACAATGCTGCCAATGTCTCAAGGGATCCTAAAATACAAATATTAGAAACTCTGCAACTGTGACGGACAAGGCATCAACAAGACATTCCCAAGGTTCATTCTGGATTCCTGGCTCCTCAATGTAACTGCTACTCCTAATGTAATTAGCATTTAGCAGCAAGATCAGCATGTTCTAAGAACGAAATAAATATTCACACAATCAATACTAATGGTTTAAAAGCTCAAACACATTATTGAAATCAATACGTTTCCAATCTTTCTCCTGTCAATACAAGATTGCAGAAACGAGACCCTTGGCAACAACATTCACAGCTCTCAGGACCACAGAAGCTTCTGCAAATGAATTCTAGGCCTGAAGTTTTGTTGTCTGTGGTGCCTGTGAGGTGTTTTACTGTGTTCGGAGCTGGTAGTCTGTAAAGGGGAAAAAACCAACAAAAACCCAATTTTAGTAATTTGTCTCATTAAAAGGAGTAAAGCAGAGCAGCAAGTTGGGATAAGGTGATAAAATGCATTCTTATATTAATATATATTATTACAAGAATATGCAAATATCAATAAAACAGTGAGAGGGGGAATAGCCTTAAACTGAAGGAAGGAAGGGTTTGACTAGATATTAGGAAGAAATTCTTCCCTGTGTGGGTGGTGAAGCCCTGGCACAGTTGCCCAGGGAAGCTGTGGCTGCCCCATCCCTGGAAGTGTGCAAGGCCAGGCTGGATGGGGCTTGGAGCAGCCTGGGACAGTGGAACATGTCACTGCCCACAGCAGGGGGTGGAACTGGATGAGCTTTAAGGTCCCTTCCCACCCAAACCAATCTGGGATTCAACAATTCTATGAAATAAACTCCTATATTTGCTTAGAGTGGCCATGAGAATGAGCTCTAAAGAGATAAAGGCAATTGTGGGCAGTCATGCTTAAATGCCAGAAAAAAAACTAATTAGAAAAACAAACAAAAAAGTGAAAAACTAACTAAACAAAAAACCCCAAATGACAACAATACCACCACCACAATAAAAACACCCAACAAAATCAAACACCCCATTTTTGCTTGCTAAAAATCTAGTATCTTTTACTAGACAGTGTCTTACACATTTTAAAGCTGGCAGAACGATATGTGTGAGCATACTGTTAATGATGTGTTTGTTTTTAACTCTACCAAATTCCAGATCAATTAGGAAATACTTAAACAGCATTACCACTCTACCCCACTGGGTCTTTAATTAAGACACCAAAAAAGGGGACTAGAAAACAAGCAGCATAGCTTAATCTACTGTGTATCTAAACTAGATAGTTCCATCTCAAAAACAGGAGTTTCCATTTGTAGGTGTATTCTGGAGAAACAAAATATTCCCCTCCTCTCACCTCCATTCTGGGTGATGTACCGGACCCAGGGCAAAGCCTGGTAGCCACTCTTCTCAATTATCTTTAAGTAACGAACCTGGAAAGAAAGGTCTGTAAAATATAAAGTCTCCCACGTTGGCTAAGCAGCATTTAGCAAAAAAGGAAAGCAAAAAACCCAACCCTTTTATGTGTAAAAATCTGTTTTATGGATAAAACTAAACAGGAATCATCGAGATGAGAAACACCTCATGTGTTAGAGCCCAGCATGTGAATTTATCAGTATTTCTGTTTTCAATCACTAACCTGGATTCCTGAAGTGGTGAAATATGGAATCTCAAACTTTACACTAATGGGAGGTTTTCCTTCCTTGTCTTCAGCTTCAACACTTGGAAGTCCAAAGTGAGCTCTCATCAGGTATTCTTTTCCACCCTACCCAAAAGGGACAATTTTTTTTTCTTGAAACAAAAAAATTATAAAAAACTTGCAATGTTACAAGTAGTTTTCTTAATGTCAGACTGCTGAAATCCACTATTTATTCCAGCTCTTCTCCAGGGCTTCAAAGTGACGTGTGTTTTTATTTTAAAAATACTTTTTTTTTTAAAGATGCAGGTCCAGTCTGAGGCATAATTCATTTTCCTCCAGCCTCATACTCAAAAATTCAGATAAAACAGTGACACACAGCTACACTACCACACCATTAGCAGTGGACAGAGCTCATGCTCATGGAACCACCCAAGAAGTAGAGCCTGACAAAACTTAAATGGCTGCTGCTAAAGCCAGGCCAAGGATTACACCATCCAGAGCCATCACTTAAAAATCTGCTCTCTTCCTGCGTTCTGAAAAAATATTCAAATGAAACAAATATAAACAACATCTTATTAGCAAGTTCCAATCTTTCATCCATGGAAAAAGAGGAAAAATCCACTACTACCTGTCTGATACTGAGAGGGTTTGCTTTAGGCAGAGCCTAAATGTCACTGAAATGTTAGTGTTAACTAATTATTACACTCTTGGGTAGTAAGAGTAAAAAATAACACTTACTGGAAAAGATTTAATGGACCAGACAATTTCACTGTTCTCTGGAACCCATTTGACACTTCCAACAGTGGTTTTAAACTTTGGCGAGTCTGCATCGTTTGGAACTGGGATGTGAATCTCCACATTGTTGGCAGTTGATCTACGCTTAAATTGACTCTTCGCCTAAAGAAGAAAAAAAAACAGAGCAGAAAAGCAGGGTCTAAGTATTTCCACGATGCTGGCGAGCTCAGAGAGCTGTGAGACACAGCTCCCCTCCACCCCAACTTGTATCCTGAGAACCAAAACTGACACTGAGATCATAACTTACAAATGAATTCTTCAAAGGTATCCAAATCCCACAGAAATACTGAATACTTGTACAAAAATGCATATACTGCTCATCAAGCTTTGAAAACAAACGAAAGAAGACTAAAAATAGCCACGATTGTTTAAGGATGTCTGACCTTGATCATGTACTCGATGCGGCTGTGGGAATGTTTCTCAATCACAGACTCGATCCAGATCAGGGGTTTTACCTGGTGGTGAAAAACCACATCACAGTTCTGGGTTTTACTCTGACAGAGTCACCAAAATGTTGCTTTCCCATAAAACTACACTCAGTATGTGAACCACACAGAAAATGCAGCCTGTGGTGTTCAAAATGACAGAATTGTGGTTTTAGAAGAAATAATTATACAAATGAGCAAGCACTGATATACCAATGAGCAAATGTTACAAGAATTATAGGCTTAAAAACGTACATCTCAGATTAATCCCTAATAACAAACACTTGCACCGGAAAATATTTGATGTTTTAACATACTAGGGACTGAACTATGTCCTCCTTCCTATAGACCTTCTCTAGATTGATTTTTTTTACTTTTCTGAAACGAAGGCCATCTTTATCACCATACTCCAATAAAACTAAGTGACATAAATACTGTTGTTAATAAGCACAATGAATTGTTACACTGACATTATGCAGTTAAAAACATAGCCACAGTATTTCAAAAACATTTTCAACAGTAGTTGAAAATACAGAGACTTATTGCCAAGTTACGTCTAAACTTTATTCTTTCTGCAAAAGGAGCAAGCACCAAGTTTTGCTATTAACAGTTGACTTGAAAACCCATGTGCTGCCTATGTTTTAAGAAAAAAAAATGAAGGGAAAGCCATTGTGGCTACAATCTAAACCATTCCTATTTAAAAAAGGCAGACATCCAGACTCACGTGGGTATTGAGGCGATATGACATGAGCTCAAACTCTCCGTCAGGTGGAATGAAGGAGATTGTCCTGTCATTTTCAAAGCGAGAGAGACGAACACACTGGTGAAACTTCACATCTTCCAGTTCTACTGATTTACTTTTCCCACCTAGCAGAAAACACACAGGTCATACAAACTGTGGCCCAAGTCTCACCACAGCACAGCTGCTGCCTGCTAACATTCCTTCCTTTTAGCTGACTTTCTAGGATCAGGACAGCGACCGTCCCCCTGTGCTGGGCACTGCTGAGGTGCCTCAAATCCTGGGATCAGTTTTCGGCCCCTCACAACAAGGGAAACATTGAGGGGCTGGAGTGTGCCCAGAAAAGGAAATGGAGCTGGGCAAAGGACTGGAGCACCAGGAGCAGCTGAGGGAGCTGGGGGGACACACCTGGGGAAAAGGAGGTTCAGGGGGAGCCTTCTTGCTCTCCACAACTCCCTGACAGGAGGGTGAAGCAAGGTGTGGGTCAGGCTTTGCTCCCAGGGAACAAGGGAAAGGACAAGAGGAAACAACCTCAAGATGTGCCAGTGGAGATTTAGGTTAGATTTTGGCAAAATTTTTTCACTGAAAGGATGGTCAAGCATTGGCACAGGCTGCCCAGGGCACTGGTGGGGTCACCACCCCTGGGAGTGTTCAAAAGGCCTGTGGATGTGGCACTTGGGGACATGGCTTAGTGGGGAACACAGTAGTGTTGGTTTGGACTTGATCGTTTTAGAGGGCTTTTCCAACCTTAATGATTCTGTCATTACAGTGCTACCCAAGCATCCCAAAATTCAAGATTCTAGATAGCACCTGTCATGATTATTGTGCTACTGCAACACTCACGGCCTGTATTATCAAAGAGAACTTTGTCATTCAATCCAAGGCGCAGCTCTGGCATTCCCGAGAGGAAGACTCTCATTTTAATGGATCCAACTATCTCACTCCGTAACACGTTTCCATTGGCACTGACCTGAACAAAGATGAAGGGAAAGGTCTGATGTGGTATGCTGTGACATCAAGCAACACTCCCACCCTGTGCCCATGCCCTGGGTTTTCTTGGATGTGTTTCTTATGAGAAATTAATCCAGTAGAGTGAATTAGATCAGGGACATGAAGGGGTGCAGACAGAGGAGCAAAGGACATATCCAAAAATCAGCAATACACATAATTAAAGCATTACTTGTACTGGATTTCCTTGGGGGTATTTAATGATTTACATCGCTTTGGGAGTCACAGCACACTATCCACAGTCAGACTTTTTATTGCAGGTTATCATATAAAAAGTTAGAGTACAAGGTACCCACCAGAAGGTTAACAGACTCTATGACATCCAGGAAAACCTCATTTTTCCTGTATTTTATCCCCTCTGATCTCCATGAAACAGCATTTGTAACAGTGGCAGGTGGGCGTGGGGCTCCAGTTTCAAGTTTGTGACCTTCCTGAGTGATGTACCTTCACAACCACAGAATTGGCATTAAAAAAAAAAGAAAATTAATATTTTTGATAATTGGAACACACCAAAACATTTGTCTGCCTATGGAAAAAGGCTCAAGACATTCCAAGGGCTTTGTCGCTGTAAGTGATGCAGAGTGATACTTACTCTTGTAAAATTTTACTATCAGTTGTTTGTGGATAACCAAAATCCATAAGCTCATCTAACAACTCATAAATAATAACAAAATTATCTCTAATGCTCTCTTCTTCCAACTCCTTGAAATATTCAGAAAAAACCTGAAATGAAATGACAGGAGGGAGGGGGAGAAGAAGGACATTAACTGAGGAAGCACAGCACATGCAGAAGGTACGCCTGCATCTAAAATAATAATCTTCTAAAGTTCCAACCCAAACCCCATACTTCACAAACAGCATTCTGCTCGGATCAGCCCCAGGAAACCCACCACAATTAAAACAGACACAGAGAATCCTAGAAGAAACTATTATGAAAAATATTTATTCTGGAGAAAATATTTTTCACACCAGGTACAGAAGAACCAAACACAGGATCTGTGTGAGGTGCCACGACACATGCACCAATTCACAGTTCTCCTCCAGGTGCTCAGGTCTTGTGCAACTCCTTACAGCACTGTGCCCCATCCTCTGCCTACTCAGCTACAAAATACCAGTGCCCTTATTAGTGGTTTAAGAAGATAGTTCTACAAAATAACCAAATATAAAGTTAAAATGCTACTATCAAAGTTCTTAAAAAATATGAAAGCTCTACGCACTTTTATTTAAACTGAAAAGGACACAAAGGTTCTGAAATATACTCACCTGAACTACTTTATATAAAAATGAAAACACCAGTGATACACAAGCATTTTTCTTCGAAGTTGCAACAACTGATAAAGGATGTTCAGGAATGTGCATTTTAAAAAGTTTACTAAGTGCATTCAAAAAAACTTTTAGGCAATTAAGAGTTGGCTAGAAAAATTTAGCATTAATGACTTAACAGCACCTCTGATCTAAGGAAATATGAAGATAAGCATTGATTAAATCATCCATTAGAGCAAAATCAATAAAAACACTTTTCTGGACCTTATGCTGCTGGTGCATATTACACTACATAAAGCATAAAAAAAGCTTATTTAATATAACCAACTTTACTGAATATAGCCTCCTTACATCACTTCCCCCATTCTCCAACTTGCATTTTGACATTAAAAAGAAAAATAACAGCAGCCCTTGGCATGTCAACACGTGTGTAGGACAAAGGATACGATACAGGTTGTTATGTTTAATCCACATGAAACGAACTCCTCCATGTGCTAGGATAGGAGAAAGCGTCCCCTCTTCTTCCTTTTCCATAAGGATCGGCATAAAATGTTCCACCTCTGACATGTCCACATCTCCACGGTAATTCCGACAGATCAGAACCTACAGAGAAAGCAACCAAATCCCTGTTTTTTCTCTTTCATAAGGACGTTATCGTGCAAGACACACAAATGCTTGAAAGGCCCTTTTAAAATCACCCAGCTTCCCTCAAGCCTCTCTGCATTTTGAAGTGCAAATCACAATGTCAAAACACTTTGCCGATTAGAACACAAATACCAAGATTTAATTGCAAAGTCACGTATTAGTATTTTCCAGACCTATCCTTCCCCTATTACTGCTCACGGCCTAACAACGATTTTAGGATAGGAAAACACGCAACTCCTCTGAGGCAAAGCAGCTGCAATAACGGCAGAGATTATTCCCCGGGGGATGCCGCGGGCCCTGCCGCCTCATTCAACACCTCCACCTGCGAGGGGATCCGGCCCACAACTGCCCTGTCCCCGTTCGGCTGATCCCGGGCTGGCAGCGAGGCGCTGCCGGCAAAGGAAACGCGGCCCCCGCAGCCCTAACAGCGGCGGGGGAAGCCCCAGCTCGGCGCCGGCCCCGCTGAGCCGCCGCGGTCGGGCCTCACCTTCCCCTTCAGGTCCAGCACATACACGGCGCTGGCCGACATCGCCCCGGCCCCGGCCCGCGCGCCTTCCGCTTCCGCGGGAAGTGACGCCACGAGCCGGAACCGGCGGCTGCGCGCAGCGATACGCGCGGTGCAGCGGAAGGACACATCGAGCGGGCAAGGAGCTGTTAAATAGTCCCCGTAGCGCTGGCACAGCCCCGGGGCGGGGCGAGGCGAGAGTCCCAAGGCCGCCCTGCTTGAGGTGGGAGCCCCGGACACATCCTGAGCACCCAGGGCTCAACCGACGCCCGCAGCGGGACCTAATTCGGGTTAAGAACAAGATTGCGATTTAAGCGGCGCGTTAGGGTTTCGAACATCAAGATACACGTCATTCCTCAGAGGGGGTAAGAATCGTAAAGGCAGGTTCGGCGCTTCCAAAACTCCACACACGAACTTTGCTCAGCGCACTGCCCCGATTTTATACGTAAAGCAGCACCAAAAAAAGGGATAAAAGAAGCGTTTTAATAAGTTACATCGAAGTTATGAGTTGCGGCAGACCCCTCATCTCTGAAAGAGCTCAGGATAGAAATGATACTGTTTTCCACAAAAATCGGATTCAGTAACCGATGTGCAGCAAGCCAGTAATTACACACTCGAGAGACACACTGATTATTTATTTCAGAGTTGCACAAGCCTGGGTGCTCGGTGGGATGCCAGAAATCCAGCACACCAGCTATCAAAACTTGGACATCACTTAGAGCTTGTTGGCTGCTCTCTATTTCATGCATTAAGCCTCCCTTCTTGCTGATTAGGCTTGAAAGTAATACAAAGATCAAATATCAAAGAACATCCTTTCTTAAGACAATTTTACATATTTCACATTTTGCAACGTGGCCTCTGACAGATCTTGATAGAAAGCAATCATACAATTCACATAACTTAGGAGAGAAACTTGAATGTGAGACTGTCAGACTCTTCACTTCAAAAAGGGAGAACTGTTAGAACCAAACAAATAAAGAAGTATTTTCCATCTGGAAAGCAGAAAATTAGTTTTGGCCTTAATCTCACTATAAACACTAAAAAAACCAGCCCTCTCCATCGACATAAACCAGAGCTCCTCAGCCCAGAGGAGTCACTGTTGGATGTTTGGTTTTAAAAAACAAGACTATAAAATAAAACAGTATAAAGTCATAAAAACTTAGAAGATCTATTAGACAATATGGAGAAAAGACAGATTTACACGGCAACCCCGCTTGATACAAACAAAACACAACTCCAGCTCCAGAGCCGTGAAAAGCAGCCCGGTCATTTGGTCCAGCTGACTTTGGGAATGTCGTAATGCTCAGTCAGAGTATCCAAGTGCCTGTTGAAGTCCTGGGGGAGGGAAAGAGAAAGAAAACGGCTGCTGACATGACCAAGTTGAACCACAAGACCCCCCGCGTCCCTGCTTGTGTTTCACAAGGTGAAACGGGTTCCTTCAACCCAACAATAATAAACACGCTGGCCTGAGGAACTCAGGATGGTTTTGCTCACCTCCACTCGCTGCTTGTGGGTTTTCGACGCTTTCTTCAGGATCCGCTCCATTTGCTGCAGGAGACACACAAGGGCCGCTTACTGCCGGCCCTCGCAGCCCCCTCAGCGGCCGCACCCGAGGGCTGGCGGGGGTTTTTAAAGCCTTACCCGCTTCTCCTGCATCTTCTCGTAGGCCACCTGCGCCGGGGTCCGCTTGTCCAGCCCGCGCTTCTTCTCCTCCTCCTGCTTCTTGCTGCTCACGATCTGATCCAGGATCTGGGCCTTGTCTTTCGCCTTCTTCTTCTTCCTGCGGGGAGGGCCCGGTCAGCGCCCAGCCCCGGGCTGTGTGTCTCCTCCTCGCTCACCGTTCTCGCGGTCCCTCCTCACCATCCCCCCTTCTCCCCCGCTGCCCCTCGCCCCCCGCCCCACCTCTTGCCGGCCCCCAGGGCCCCCCCGCTGCCCTTCAGCCGCAGGGGACCGCGCTGCACCGCCTCGTACTCCGCCATGGCGGAACGGCCGCGCCGCGCCCCCTGCCGGCAGCGCTGCGACGGCGCGGCCGCGCCGCCCCCGGGCCGGGAACCGCGCTCGAGCCTCGTCCGCCCGCGCCGTGAGGGGAACCCGGGTGAGAATGAGCCGCCTTGCAGCTCCGTGAGGGGAACCCGGGTGAGAATGAGCCGCCTTGCAGCTCCGTGAGGGGAACCCGGGTGAGAATGAGCCGCCTTGCACCTCCGTGAGGGGAACCCGGGTGAGAATGAGCCGCCTTGCAGCTCCGTGAGGGGAACCCGGGTGAGAATGAGCCGCCTTGCAGCTCCGTGAGGGGAACCCGGGTGAGAATGAGCCGCCTTGCACCTCCGTGAGCAGGACCAGGAACGAGCCCCGTCCGCCCGCTCCGTGAGGGGAAGCGACACTGAGCCCAGTCCGGGGGTATCTCCATGAGGGGAACCGAAGTGGGACTTGCAAAATGTGGACTACGTCAAGATCATCTTAAATGAGAATGTTTTTTGATGTAAACGCTTTGTACACTTTCAAACCTAGTCAGCAAGAAAGGAGACCTAATGAGTGGAAAGACAGCAGCTAGCAGCCCTTAGTCAAAGACATATGGTAACTAACAAGATTTAGGGATGCAGTAAATAAAAATGTTGATGTATGTGTATGTATACATTGATAATATGGCAAAAGATTCAAGATCTTTATATCCAACAGCTGAACTATCTTCATTATAATACTTAAAATCATGTCTATGTGTCAAAAAGACCTTGACCAGATGCAGACCCTTCCCTGAGCATGTGGAGAAGTTAGCTAGGGATTGGCTAACTTGTGTGGAAATTACTAAATAATCGAGGGGCTGACCTTGGAAAAAGACTAACTCTGAACTTCTGTAAATAATGGCATGGAAAGTCCAGTGGGGTGTGTTGGATTTGTGCAAACCCACCAAGCATCCAGACTTGTGCAAATAATCAGTGTCTCTCTCAAGGGTGTAATTATTGGTGTGTTGCACCAATAAATCTGATTTTGTGGACAACAGGACAGAGTCACCCCGGGGAGAATACCTGGAGATCCAGGCTACACTCAGAGAAACCAGCCCTATCCCTCCCCACACTTCTTGTTCCACCCCGAACAGAACCATTCCAGATAGTTTTTTCTATGTGAAGGTGCCCTGATGAGCAAGCCTGCCCTGGGAACAGATCTTCCACCAGCCAGAGGGAACCAGTGACCCAGAAACAGAGACTTTACAGATCCATGAAAAAGCAGCCTGCCACATGCTGTGCAGCCAGTTCCTCCTTTTTTCGCCTGTTATTTCATCTTTCACACAGCCTGTAGCATCACATTTCTGTTTACATGTATGAACTATACACTCATCTTTTCAGTGTAAAGACCATATCTGTATCAGTATGGATGGATGGCATGCTAATAACCATTAATTAGAAGTAACATACATCAGGCAGATGATGCAGAAGAAAAGGAGTGAGCGGACTTTATGGGTACTACCTCCAGTACAAACTACCATTAGCATTAGTGTATTACAACAATGTGCATTAAGGGAAAATACTGGCACAGGCTGCCCAGGACAGTGGTGGTCACCATCCCTGTGAGTGTTCAAAAAATGTGTGGATGTGGCACTTAGGGACATGGTATAATGGTGACCTCGGTAGTGCTGCATTAATGGTTGTACTCCATGATCTAAAAGTGCTCTTCCAACCTTTACAATTCTATGACTCTATAAAAAGTGAGAAGGAGGAGGGGTTACCAAATTTCCATCATTTGCTGTTAAATTTTAAAGATGGAAAATGCTACTAACACTTTTCAGTTAATTCACTGTATCTGAAGGCATGAAAAAGCAGGATCCACTGAATCTACCTGCAGCTGAAGGGCACTAATGAGCAGCTATTACTTATTTGGCTAGATCTTGTAACCTGAGTCTTTGTGGTGCACACAGGAGACGGGTGAATGCTGCTGGATAAGAGCCTCAAGCAGCCAGACTAAAGATTTGATGAAATGCTCCTATTATGATACTTTGCAGCCTGTAGCAATTGGTTACCTGATCCTCTGCTGTACCTGAACCTCATTGTTGCAGCTTTTAATAACTGAATATCCAGACGACCTATAAAGGTGCCTTTGAGGAAAGAACTGACAAGAGTCAGTATTCCCAGCTCAAAATGGGCAACAAGCAAACCATTTTCACTCAAGAGCAACTGGATGCATATCAGGTATAAAGCAAACTAAAGGGCTGTTTGGACATAACATTGAATAATGGCAAAGGTGTTGTTGGGTTTTTTAAAACGACATCTTTTAAAAATTAATAAGTAGAAGCACTGAATTGCAGCAAAGATTTTAGTAACATAGTTTGATTTCTACATCAAGAGGAAGGGTTATAAAATACTCCTAATTGTATGCCAAAAAGAAATCTTTAATACTTACAGATACACTACAATATAACTCCATTTAAGTCACTGCATGGGAAAAGTTTGGGCCAATGCGTGCTAAAAACTGTCATTACATGTTTTACCTTTTCTTACTTCATAGGACTGCACATTCTTCACAAGGAAAGAAATTCTGAGGTGAGTCTCTGTGTGCATGTTGTGAGTAAAGGGCAGAGATCACTGTAAAGTCAGATTACATACGGGGTAAGGTATTTAAAAAATAATTTTCAAATGGATTTACTCAAATTTAGAGTGATACCTTGGAGCAATCTGAGCATTTTTGTTGGCTTTTTTCATTCCCAAACCCTGTCCTAAACTGAGTCAGAATTCTAAATTTTGTATTAATGTACTAGTCCTCTTTATTTATTAGAAATAAATGTAACAAATTACATCTTAGTGCAGCAACATCCACGTTTCTCTCACATTGTTTTCAGACAGATGCTTCAAAGTATACTGGAGTATATATTTGAATATATATATATTCAAAGTATATATATTCTCTGGAACACTTCACTGGTTTATGAAAACATTAATGATTTTGTCAAGTTTTCTTCATGTGTTTTTTGTGAATGATTACACTGCTGCTCCAAGATGCATTTTTCCCGAAGCTTTCATATGCCTCATTGAACTCCCTGTTTAATCTCTGGCCAGAGGGTCTGATAAAGGCAGGATCAGATTCTGTTCAGGTGGGACTGAGAGTCCTCACTGAAAACATGAACTTGTTCTCCTCTCATAAGGGCTTGGCTGCATGTCCCGTGTAAGCCTTTACACCTGACAGTTCTATAGTGAAACTTTGTATTTTTCACCAGTTACAGTTATGTTGCTTGTTTTAATAATGGTTCTTCCAACAAAAACATACTAACTGTTACTTAGTGACTGATCTCCATCTAGTAATGGATGCAAAGTGTGAAAAATGAGATGGAAAAGCAAAACACATTGTTCTCAGAAGTCTAAAGAGCTCGTTCAGCCAACAAGCCTTTCTTTCTGTCTCAGGCTGTTTTACAGGTACCGAGATCTGGCCCCGCAGCTCGTTCCCCTTGACTACACTGACAAACCAGCCGTGACACTTCCCTACGAGCTCATTGGCAGCATGCCAGAGCTCAAGGTACTGAGCACACGACTCCAGTGACACATTTCAGTTTCATCTACCCTTTTTAAATAATTCATCCAGGACTAATTGCTGGGAGGCTGACATAGAAATAAATTTGGGCTATCGAAGTCAAAACTCTTTCTGGAAGCTTCTAGTAATTCCCAGAAAACACCCTGAAACAGCACAAAGGCTAAACAGGGTGTGGTTGGGTCTGCCTCTGACACAGCATTAGACAAGAACTTAAAAGGCAGAAAGGGGAGAATTTGCCAAAAAGGTGATTCAACAAAAATAATCTTCCTCCACTTGCCTTACCTGCACTGAAATCAGTGCTAGTAAGGATGACCTTCCCTTGCTCCTGTGCTCTGTTTCCCAGGACAACCCATTTCGCCAGCGGATAGCAGAAGTGTTCTCAGAGCACGGAGATGGCAACATGACTTTAGATGACTTTTTGGACATGTTTTCTGTGCTAAGTGAAATGGCTCCCAGAGACTTGAAAGCTTATTATGCTTTTAAAATTTATGGTGAGTGAGACATGCGTAAGAAGTAAATGGGGAAATCCTGCAGCTTCATGTAGAGCTGCAAAATCCTCACTGTCACCATAATGATATCTAGTTACCATTTATTTTAATTGCATTTGAATGTTTGTTCTCCCTCTTCTAAAAACTTCTGGTTTTCTTTATCCTTTTGTCTCTGATTTATTTGGGATTAAGATTTACTACAAAATTTACAACTTGAAATTATTGGCAGTTTTCAAGAGCTGATAACATTTAAGAAGTATTTCTGTCTGAGGGGCTGCTTGGAAAAGTACAGCACAGGGGATTTGGCTGCCCATGAATCTGTAGGGTGGATTTGGGAGGGGGGAGGGAGGGAAGCACACTGCAGGCTTTTATCTCCAAGGACAAATGTAAAGTTTTTTTTTTAAGTACCATTTACAGTTACTTTCTTTATGATCAGCTAACGAAAAACAATATATCAAACCAACATAATATTGCTGGAATGATTTAATGATGGCTAGGCTATGTTTAACCATTAAACTACTTACAATTGTTACCCTTCTGTATGAAAAGGAGAAATTAAGATATTTTTATTTTGGAACTGATTTCTTTTACAAGTAGATAGAAGTAACTTCATTTCCGATTTGAGAGTTCTACTGATAAAAATCCATCACAGCCTTGGAACCAAACCCTTCTATTGGGTCTTGGCAAACAACCATGTAAAATGCTGACCTTTGTCACTTTAAATTGTCGCCTTTGTCAGATTTCAACAATGATGATTACATATGCAAATCAGATCTAGAGAAAACTGTTAACAAATTAACCCGAAATGAACTGACCCCGGAAGAAGTCAGCCTTGTGTGTGAAAAGGTGATTTACGAGGCCGATGTGGATAATGATGGCAAACTGTCCTTGGAAGACTTTCAGCATATGATCGTACGAGCTCCAGATTTCCTCAGGTAATATTTGCTTTTAATTTCTAACACAAAATTCTCTTAGTTTCTTTGTCAGAAGCCTCTGAAATCTGTGTTTACATCTCTTCAGCCTTTGCAGATCACCACTCTTCCCTGGCAGCTTCTAGTAGTTGCCCACTGCAAACACTGCAAAAATTGTTACTTGAAAAAGCCTGGAGGCTTCTTGACTTGCTTTTGAACCTCCAAAGTACTTTTTACATGACAGAAGGTCCTTGTAACTTAAAGAGTTAGTATTAACACTTAGGCTGCATTGATAAGTGCATGAGATTTGCTCACTCAATGCTTAACATAGTGTCAAGGTGGTTTCTGATGCACATCTGACACAAAACTGCATTTGAATCTTGCATTTATTTAATGTACCCAGTCTTTGCAAATGCTTTGAAAAATGAAGTTTCCAATTTATAATAGTCCTAGAATTAACTGTAGTAAACCCTTTGAAGAGAATGATACATAAGTGATCATGACCTTTTTTTAACAGCACCTTTCATATTCGAATCTGAATCTAGTCAAACATGGGGACGGGAGCACTTCTGGGACTTTCAACAACTATTACTTCACCTGAGATTATCAACCATGAGAGCACAAGATGAGAGGGGCAAAGAGGACAGCTTCTGGTAACTGAACCAGTCAGAGAACTGTCTTTCGTTTCTCTCTTTAAAAGGAACAATTCATTAAGCTCTTCATCAGGATTGTAAGTTAGAAAAATGTCTACTCCCCACCCTCAGCTAGAGCAAACCTGGCCTGGACAGTCAAAAGAGAAGTATTTTTTTTAAAGTTCAGATACCACCAGGTAGTGAAGGAACTTGTACCAAGCTACAACCTCTAAAAATTCACCCCAAAAATGCCTTAACAAGTAAAAAAATCCCTTTAGTTTCAAAACCGTAAGTAACTCCTCTGATTGTTTATGGTCTTAATAAATGGTCCAGTGAATCAATTCCTGAAGTGTTCTCCCACAATGCAGATTTACAATTAAAAAGTCAGCATAGTTTAGAGACAAAAGAGTCCAGCTCAGGTCCTGTCCCTCTCCTCCATTTTTGGAAATCCCTTATTTTCCACACCCACCAGGCTCCCTATACACAAATGATGAATAGGACTGACAAACTTTTAAGTTTATAAAATTCTCTTTTCAAAAGAAGTTTATTTATGCAGTGCTCAGGGTCCTGTACAAGAGAGTAAAAACAGACACTGTAATAAACAACAGTTTCGTTTTAATACAAACAAGAAGATCAATGAGAAGTGTTTAAGAAAGCAGTTGTAATGTGGGAACGGTGGCAGCCAAAAGTGACCATTCAAAAAATACAATTTACAGTTATTTTTACAAATTTTGGGATGCATTAAATTCCCTTCAAAACGAAGTTGTAAGTCCCAACTCACACTGTGTAGAGCAGACGATTCCTGCAGAAAGGCTGGAGAGACGAGTTAACCAGCCAGTTACCTTTATTAACCACAGCAACTCCCGGGATCAGTGAAGGATGGGTCAGGGAATAAGGCAGCCTTGAACACTCAGACTGCAGTTACCAATTACATTCCTTTGAACAGATCTTTAGTTAAGCTAGATGCGAAGACACAAGTCAACCATCATTCTTCCCCAAGCCCTACAACTTCTACAAGTACAAAGGAGTCCATCCTCACACAGCTGTTTGTGCATTCTCCCAGCAGGTCCAAGAGAACAAGAAATCATGGCAGTTTTGAGCATAATCGTCGGCCAAACACACCACCACAATAACCCCTTAGCAACCATCAGGGAGATGATCAGCATCTCACATGAAAGGAGAGACCAAATAATTTTCAGCAGCAGTAAAGAGACTTACAATAATCCATAGGATTTATAAATCTGAGTCTGGAAGTCTGATGTTGGCATAAGGTTCTGATGTCAGGAAACATGAGCTGTGCCTGTCAGCACAGGACACAGACAACACGAGTGTTAAGCAAGTGTTAGAACAGCAGTTCCACCATTTACTGACAGACTGACAGATCTCCACCCCAAGGGGTGACGACTATGCAAGTACTGCAACCAGCCTCAAAAATAAGGTCAACCACAGAATTCCATGATACTCATTAAAATAAGGAAATTTGAGGACATGCTCAAAAATGGGTTAGTTTCTCTACAAAACAAATGGTAATCAATTACCTGACATTTTAGTGGTATTTAGACACTGAGAATATGTAGTAAGCACAGTCAGTTTTGCAGACCTACTTAGATTCCTCAGTTTTACAGATTTTGGACCCAATTTCAGATTTTTTCCTCCTTAGTTAAAGAAAGCTCAGACACAAGTAGATTGCTGTATGTATTTACACAGTACCTCTCTGATAATTGCATTTTCCGCTACATTCATACTTAATAAACGCAATAATTGAATGATGTGATGGAAACATACTGTACTTCTCCTAGATTTGGTGCCTGTGTTTAGTGACACATAGCTAAAGCCCATGTGCAATCCAGTGTCTTTAACCTTTTCCTCTCTTACACTTGCATTTTAGGTTTCATGTTGCTTACACAGATTTAATGTCTGTGTAGAGCCTTCACACCCAGAAGTACAGTGATGACTGTAGTCACAGTAACTGTACGAGACTTCCTGAAATCAAGCAATAATGTTGTTCATAAACCCAACCATTTCAAAGGAAATAATGTTATAATTAGGTACATAAACATATGAAACAACCAGCGTAAGTTTAAACAGAAGGTATTCACATACAAAGAATTCTGAATGCAAGAGGAACTTCAGATTTAGAAAATGAGTGAAAAATCACAATACCATCCTTCAAGTTTTACCCACTTGTAAATGAATATTGTTTGCTTTCCTGTCTTGAGATGAGTTATTGATACAGTCCACAGGCAAGAACCAGCATCATGGCAGACCCATGGCATCATGTTAGATAAACCACCAATTTTTCCAGTCACTCTGAAAAATAAATCTGGCTCAACATCTGGCTGTATAAAGCACAAGACAGATGCAAGACAATCCACAGTTATTACTAAGCCAGAAGCAAATTGTTACACAGATTAGTTATGTAAGAAATTCAGTCTGTCTTACCACCTCCCCAGCTGTGCCTCAATAATTTCTTGAAGCACACACAAACTCTTTAAAAACATCCTTAGCTCAAGACAGAGGTGCTGCTTGTCCAATCTACAGGTCTGTGTTAACTACACTCTGAAGTACAGGCTGTCTAGAAGCCTCCTCAGTAACTTAACATGGTTTTATCCTACAAATACATCTGTGTGTAAATCCACTACAGTGCATGTTCATCAAGTCCTCATGCTAAAAAGCCACAAGTAAACAAAAAACCAAACCATCATAAGGTTCTGTTTACAGGAAAGCTTTAATCAGGACACAGATCATCTGAATGCATCTAAAATGCATTTTTATAAACCAGTAACTTACACAGTGAAATCTTTTTCCATTTTAGAACAGGCAGTATTCCTGCTGGGCCCAACTGCGTGCTGCAGATTTACGAAGTTTAATTGTGAATCCAACAGATCTCTTAACTACAGCAACACTTATTAGCACAACTCTGAGGCCCAGAGTTCAGTATCACAAACTTGAAGAAAACAAAACCAGTGAGTAAATTCAACAACTTCAAAATTAACTTTAATTTTACCCTTAAGTGCAGTTGTCAATGTAAACAAAGCATGTTTCAGTTCCAGCAAGCTGCAGGACACAGCTGGTGTCTTCACTGGAGTCAGATACAGCATCACTGCAATCCCCTGACAGCAGCCTCGGAAGATGATGCTCTTAGTGGCTCCTTTTGTCAGTCTAATCCAGACTCAGGCTTGCAGCCCCTGACCTGTGAGCAACCACCCACTGAGGAGCTGTACTTGGCTCTTGCATTTCACACATCGGAATGTACTGGACTGGGTTTGTGGGAATGAGTAACACAGACTGTTCTCGTGAGGACTGGATGTGCACTGGCACATGCTATGAACAGGCTGTTGCTGCCTGACAGCTGTGGGGATCAATATCCAGCAGCAAGGCCAGTCTCAGTCTAAAAGAGTCTCTTTTCAGAAAGTGTTCTGATGTGCAATATTTATTTGCATATGTGAGCAAGTGTGCTTGGGAACACACGACTGGGAGCAGTGCAATACATTTCCTTGTCACGATTTAAAACAACATACTATGTCTTGATAGATCTGGAGTCATTCCCAGCTGGAGAGTCGTAAAGCCACCCATTGTAAGGCGACAGATTTTGTGTAAGTGTCCCTGCCTGATCCTGGTTCTCCAAGAACAGATGACAGATCATCTGTACAAGACTCACTGTAGCCATCAGCTCTTGTTAAACACATCTAAATGTCTGGAGTACTTAATTAAGCACAGTCAAGTCTAACATGGATAAATTCCCAATGGTAAGGACCCATTCTATTTACAGCACACATTATTAAAAAAAAAAAATAGAGATTCCTTTGAGGAGAATTTTTTTAAAACTTCAATTGTACTTGTGGATTGTCTAGAGTAACACAACTGAGCAAAAGACAGGCAGATAAAGGAGTTTCTCTGTAGTAGGAAAGCGGTGGAGCTGCAGAAAGCTCCTTCGTACCTCCCGGGAAGGCATCAGCCTGCACTGCTCACCTCGGTGCATTTCTGGGATGGTCTCATGCCACTGGTCTGTGTGCAGCTACACACTGGGTATGCACGTGTACCATGTATGCACACCTGTACTTCATTAACAGTGGCATTTAAGTTTCTTATTTTGATCATAACTTCATCTTTCTAAACTGGATACATGACAGATACGAATGAAGACTGAAGTCTGTCAGCAAAGATGCTGCATCCCAGGTCACATGTGATCTGTTCTCCCTCTGCTAGACAATACACATGCCCAGTGGCAATCTGACAAAAATAAACTTGTTTCATCTCCAAAATTGAAGAGTCAGACAACTACCAAAATAAACCATTTCTTATTCAGATGGTCACAAAGTGACAAGGTATGTCGGGAGCACTAAGTCCACAGACAGAGGAAACCTCACTTAGCACAGGCACAATCCAGCTCAGATTAAGGCCATGTCCCTCACAGAAGAACACATCGGAAAAAGCTGCTTTTCTTTTGCTGGTCTTGTGTGATTTTGACTCCCTGGTTGCTGCCTTGTGGGCTATTGCCTTCCTGAAGATGTAAAGAATATCCAGTTACTTGCTTATACTTAACAGATTCTTCCACCCATACTTCATCTGGTCATTCTGTTGAACCAAACCTGACATACACAAAACCCTTTCTTAAAATCAGCAAGAAGCTTCACTCATTTACCCGAGTCTTACATCAGCCACAACAAAAAAGTGGAGAAGTGCATCTGCAGCTTCTGGCTTCAACCAGCTCACACTGTGCCTATGCCTCAGCTTCCATCAACTCAAAGACAGCCGAGATTAAAAAATAATAAATTACAGGGCACGTCTGGCTCTTGCTGAAAGGCCTAAGAATTGTCAGCAAGACCCAAAATATTCCACTGTATCAGCTCATGTCTGGTCACATGAAAGTGGAAAGATCAGTAAGAGTAGAAGGAACCTTCATTAGCTTCATTTCACATTCCTTAAGGAACAATCCAACATCACTATGCATTTATTTGTTGTAAGAAGACAACCCAATTGTTGCTCAGGATATTCATGCAAAGGTTATCCAAAACCATTAATTCTTTACCTATTCTTAAACAGTTTGAAGTTTCTACCCTGAAGTATGATGTGTACCTCCTCTCTAATTTATATGATTTTCAGACTTCAAGAGTGAGAAGTATCATTAAACTGCTCTACCCCCCACCTGATTTTTGATAAAACAAATAATAGGTAATTTTATTTAGAAAACGTCAACCATTGCAGCTAATTCCTGAAATGCAGAGACAGCCAATGTCAGAGCACAGCTTGACGAACTAAAAATACATTTCTAGAACTTTCAGTGATCCTTCATGCAAGAGACCACGATACATTTTTTATATACTGTGAAACACTTCTTGCAATGTGGCTTTTGGTTTGCTTTTTTTTTTTCTTTCTCCTATTTAAATTCAGCATGGATGAAATCAAAGTTACTCACCAACTTCTTGTCCATTTTTGCTTTGATATCTCTTGCAAGAGTGAAAAATGCCTGTGACAAGTCAAACAGTTCGGTGTTACAGGGTAAATAAGATGTTTTCTAGCAGTTTTGTTTAGCAATAAGCTGCCTTCCTAAGTTTCTATGTACTATACAAGAACATTAAGCTTTCAGTATTTTTTCCTCTGCTCCAGGTTTTAATGCTCCTTCTCTAGCTCCACAACCTTCTTTGTGAGCTCAAAGCCACAACGGCACCCCCAGCCAGGGTCTGTGCAGCAGGAAAGTGCTTAACAACCCATCTGTGGTACCTAACAATAGAATTCTGCATCCCACCAGAATGGGCAACTGTCCACACTGCTGGTTTGCACAAATAGGACAATAAATACAAGAGAAAGGCATCCGTACTTACATTCTCTATGTTTATATTTGCTTTCGCACTGGTCTCCATGAATTTAATCCCAAAACTTGCAGCAAGCTGAACAAAAGCAGACTGCACATTAGTTGAACAATTGCAGGAACAGCTCCAAACACACCCCTGGGCACAGCCTCTGTCCCTCCTGCCACCAGTCACTGGAGTTGGGGATATGTTCAGGCAGAACAATTTGCAAAAATTAGGAACTAAATCTCTCTGCAATTGGCATCTCACTGGCTTTGCTCTGCTCTTTTACATTCTGCACACATTTTAACTAGCTCTTTTTTTTTCCCTTTGTTTCTTGCATAGATACCTCGTCAGTCTTGTAACAACCACAGTGAAGAAAAAACCTCTGCCTTGACTAAGTAACATCTGACACCAGAAAAGATAATCCCATCCATCTTGTGTCAGTGGCTTTCAGCCAAAAGAGACATCTTCTCCATGTCCAACTCTAGCATCCTTTCAGAAAAATCCCGCTTGTTGCCTTGCATCTGTTAGATGATTGACAGGAATCCTTAACATGGGTTCAGCTTTTGATCCCGGTGGGGAAGAGCATTGCCATGACAGCTTGGGGAATGTTCAGTCATTCCACTCAGGAACACCACTGTGGTACCATGGCAGCGTGCAGACAATAATCAGTGCAGTTTTTAGACTCTGAAAAGCCTAAGTCAAAATGCATCAAAGCCACGGCACTTACCTTCTCCCCTTGCTCTCTAGAGACTTGTCTTTTGTCATTTGCATCACATTTGTTCCCCAGGATCATTTTTTCAACATCTGGAGAGGCATGCTGAGACAAACATAGACCAGAGACTCAGGCTTGGCTTTCGTGGATAAACATTATCAGACAGATGAGGCACCCACTCAGTACCCAACACAGAGATGCCAGACCCGAGAATCTTCACAGATTTCCAGGGTCCCCCAACCCCTCATCCCAGCATGTGACCTGCACCATGGCAGCTCTTGGATCAGTTGTTGGGGAAGGAAACTGTCACATTAGGTACTCTCAAAAGTACAGGGCCTACAGCCCTCACAACAAATCATTATCAGACCAGAAGCTATTACTGATTTCCATCCCACTTATCTTCCAAGTACCCTGCAGCACGTGACAAAATGTAATGCTTCTCAAGCAATTAAGCTTCAATTACTTTTAGAGGAAGAAAAGGCACCTTTATCAGTCAGCAATAAGTAAAGAGAGAAATTACCTCTTCAATATTCCTCACCCAGTTCCGAATATTTTCAAAAGACTTTTCATTGGTGATGTCATACACTAACATAATGCCCTAAAGGTAAAGAAAGATTGTTTCAGCAGGAGTTAAAGGTTTATCCATAGCAGAGAGGAGCAACTCAACAGTGGCTATTTTTAACAACTGGTTCACAGTTAATGGCAGTGAGATAAGGTGTGCAGGACATGTATTTATAGAGCAAAACACGGAGGAAGGTGCCTTTCCAAAGTCCCGTATCACCGCAGCACAGCTCCAGCACCCCCTGGAGCAGGAGAACAGCTGTGAGTGTCCAGCCCGGCAGAGCACCACACTGGGAGAGGGCCAGTTGTGAGTGTCCCACGTCAGACCCAGCTGACCTGACCCATCCAGTTGGGTTTATCACAACCCATATCACAGAATCACCCATTTGCTCCTACCATGGCTCCCCTGTAGTAGGCGGTTGTGATGGTCCGGAATCGCTCCTGCCCAGCCGTGTCCCTGGAACAGACAGAACACGGGGCTCACGCAAACCACCACCACCATTAGCTCAAGTTAGTACTACCAAAAGCTTTAAATAAATTTGAACCAGTCTTCAGAGCACTAGAACTACCTTTCAGGTTCTAAGATACCATAAACTACTGAACAGCACAACTGCATAAAAACTTAACACATCCCCACGCACACCACACAGCCCCAGTATCAAACACCCACTTCAGCAAAGAAGCCTTACCAGATCTGCAGTTTGATTCTCTTGCCATCGAGCTCTATCGTTCTAATTTTAAAGTCAATACCTGAAAGGAGAAGCAATTACTTTACTCAGAGGGCCTGCCGAGAGGCCAAATCTAACGGCGTTCCCTTCCATTACGCTGCTCACTTTCACGTCCTCAGTGCTTCTTCGCCGCTGCTCCCCAGCGCAGGCTGGTCCCCAGGGGCTGAGGAGCCGGACGGAGCAGCCCCTCACGGCCCCCGGACGGAGCCCCCCGCGATGCCAGCGAACCCGCCCCGCCGGTCCCGCGGCCCGAGCCCGGAGCCGCGGCGGCCGCAGCCAAACCCTCAAACGGGACGAGCCGCGGCCGCCGCCCCGGCGGGACCCCCGGGCGGGCCGGTGCGTAGCGCAGCGCGGCGCGGCCCCGGCAGATGCTCACCGATGGTGGAAATGAACGTGGCGTTGAAGGCGTCCTCGGAGAAGCGGAACAGGGCGCAGGTCTTGCCTACGCCCGAGTCGCCGATCAGCAGCAGCTTGAACAGGTAGTCGTAGGTCTTCGCCATGTTTGTGGGCAGCGGCCCCGCCCACCGCACGCCCATTGGCGAGCCCGGCGGAAGGCGCAGGGAGCTCGCACGCCATTGGTGGGCGGCCTGGACTCGGGTGTAGGCGGCGCTGCGATTGGCTGCTGGCCGGTATCGTCACTTCCTGCCGCGGACAGACGGGGCCGGGCGGCGGCATAGTGACGCCACTCCTGTAACCGCCCGCACCGTGACGTCACGCCCCCCGAGCAGGAGCCGGACAAAAAGCCGCGAGGAGGCCTCGGTACTGTGAGAAAGTGTTTAATATGAAACGGCAGGGACAGGGGCCCGCGGAGGTGGCACCGCCGCTCGGGCGCAGCTTCTACCGGGGTTTATATAAAAAGACTAACGAACCGTGAGGAGCAGCCACGGGATGGGACACGCACGGCCCCGGCGCGGCTGGGGCTCCCCGGGATGAGATGGCCCCGAGGGACGCCCAGAGCCTGTCGTGAGGCTGTGCTGGTCATAACTTAATTGGCTGTTCCAGGATACAGAGAGAGAAAGGAGAGAGCGATGCAGCGATGCAGGCACAGGGCTGCTTCCTGTTGGTTGCTGTCAGCTCTGCGCTTCTCATATACAGTTCAGTTCATTTAGCGTCTGGTCCAGTGTCTGGTGCAAGCCCAAGTTCTCCTCTTTGGCTTGAGCAAGTTTTTCTAGTGAGAAAGAAGAAAACCACAAGATTTAAATCACATTTTATAGCCTTTTCTCTTTAAATAAAATCTGGGGTAACTTACCATCATATTTAAGACACCTTTATATCTGTATCATCAAAATGGGGCCAATTTTTTTAATTGCTGTCCTTTAGGGAGGTTTTTTGGACATGTCTCATGTAATGCGAAAGAGCTGTGTTCTAATGTGTCATTTACAGGACACGTCCTGCTGGGTTTTCCTTGGACTGAGAGGTTTTTAACCAGGCTGTTGGAGCACAAGAAGACGCTGAGTGCACTTAAAGCTTTTTGCCGACACCCGCATCCCTGGGAACACTAAAATTCAAGTGTTTGCCAGAGCCAGGTCCTGGCCCATCCTGACTGTGTCTTGCCCAACCCTACATGAGGAGCTGAATGTGTTTTCAGCGTCATCCCCAGTGTATTTGAGGTGATTTTTACAGAAGTAATCCCTGAAAGATGAAGGGTAGAGGTATCGTGTTTTATTGAGCTCAGTTCCCACAGAGGTGGAAGGGTTGCTTGTGGAAGTGGCACAGGAGTGACAGGGATTACAGGCAAGAAAAGCTTGAGAAAACACAGTGAGTGAGAGCCCGCTGTGTCTCCACACAGGGGCAGGTCACAAAGAGGTCATGTCGTTGAGGGCATGATCAAGCTCCTCACTGATGGCTTTGTACTTCAGCTTCTGAGCGTAGAGCTCGTCTGTCAGTCACGAGGGCAGCAGGAACAGGCCAGCAAGAAATGCAGGGAAGAGGCCACAGGAAGAGAACGGAGACAGGCAAAAGGCAACAGCAGCCAAAGGAATTGGGGAAGAAAACAAAAGAAGAAAACAGAGGCGTACTTGAGTATCGGAAGGAAAGCAAAACACCCACAAAGCTGCTTGGTGAGAAGTTTCACCTATGTGAACTTTTTGTAATCTCACAATTATTTTCCAGTAAGCAGATTAAGTAGGGTTGGGATCTTGAGCCCTTGAGTCCCTCTGTCTGTAAGTTGGCCAGAATCAGGTCATTGTTACCAACTTTATGAAAGAAAACGTTTTTTAGGAGAACTTCCACCACACATGGCAGGTGCCCCGTGGACACATCACACCCATCTACCAATATGCCTGACAAGTGCTGCTGTTCTTTCCCAATAAAATCCACCACCCACTCCTAGAATTTGTCCTCTGATTTGAAACTGACCACTTTTAAAGAAACTTGAGTCATTCCGTACCTTCCAGGTCATCAATAGACTTTTCCAGTTTGGCAACAGTTCTCTCTGCAAATTCTGCACGAGTTTCAGCCTAAAAAAAGTTGAAATAGCATCACTGGATGCTCCTAAAAAAAGTATGCCCAAAGACAGTTTGGGGGATGGCCAAACTTACTTCTTTCAGCTTGTCAGAGAGAATCTTGATTTCTTCTTCATATTTATCTTCTTTTTCCGAGTACTGTGAAAAAACAACGAACACTCTCCAAGGGAAGTTGTAGCAACAATAATAAAAGTTTATGAAACTGTGACCTATTTATAACCACTTTTACAACAGATGTAAACACCATTTCCGTGCTTTTCTCCTCTCCCCCAGACCTTCAGGCTTGTTTGGGCAGAACTGATGGAGTGGTACCCTACAAGCAGGCAGGTAAAACCTCTCATTTGCTTTGTATTTCTGGTTTATGTCTATGAATTCTATTTACAAGGTTTGGCTTTGCCTGTATCCTTTAGTTTACTGAAAGAACCAACCTTTTCAGACTGAGCTTCCAAAGATTTCAGGTTGTTTGTGACGTTCTTTAACTCCTCTTCAAGGTCACTACATTTACTGTAAGGGGAAAATAAAGTATGAATTACTAGTGTGCCTGTTATGATTTGGAGGAGTCTAAGAAATACAAGGGACAAGTGTACAAACAAGCTTTTTTACAAGTACTACCTACATGCCTGCCTACCAGGAGATTTTTCTAATGAAATGTAGTGTTGACCTTTACTGTATTCTAAAAAGTTACTCACACTTCAGACACCTCTGCACGCTCCTCAGCTCTTTCCAGTTCACCCTCCAAAATAACCAGTTTACGGGCAACCTGTAAAAAGACAACAGCTGCATCAGGCCAGTCTGTAGTTCACAGAATCACACCATGGCTTGGGTTGGGAAGGACCTCAAAAATCATCTCGTTCCATCCCCTGCCACAGGCAGGGACACCTTCCTTAGAAATTTTCAAAAAGCACTCGGAAGCACTACGTTCCTGCTTCCTTTGAATAAGGAAATTAGGTTAAAGCATACACCCACAGATGTAACAGCCCTCTCCACTTAGTTAGATTTTGCAGTATTTTTAGCATTAGGTACCTAAGATGCTGCAAATCACTATTAAAATTCCTCCTTGTTGGGACTGTTGCAAGGTTGAAGCATCACCCACTGCCAATTGAACAAAGAGGGACTAAACTGAAGAGTAACTTTATTGTTCATGGCTCTCCTGTAGGTTTAACCCTTTCCTTCTCCCTTTTACCTCCTCATATTTGCGGTCGGCTTCTTCAGCAATGTGCTTGGCCTCCTTCAACTGCATTTCCTGAATTTCCATTTTCTCTTCATCTTTCATTGCTCTGTTCTCAATAACCTTCATTCCTCTGCAGAAGTCAAAGTATGTTTAATGTAGAAGCATTTTAGCACTTGTAGCTCAACTTCACAAAGTGGAATTCAGTATTTGTAACTGAAAAGTGGCCCATTATGACCACCATGTTCATCAAGGCTAACGGAATTACCCAATCAAGCTTGTAAAAAAGTTCCAAGTCTCTGACCTGCCGTCCACATTAGTATATGCAGATACTAAATTACACAGGAATATTTTATTCATATACATTCATTTTTTAACCAACAGAAAATAAAAAAGGAACATACCTCTCACTCTCATCTGCTGCTTTCTCAGCCTCCTCCAGTTTCTGCAGGGCTGTGGCCAGTCGTTCCTGGGCACGATCCAATTCCTCTTCCACAAGCTGGATGCGTCTGTTCAGAGCTGCCACCTCACCTTCAGCCTGTGTGAAACAACCGCCCAGAACGGGGGTTACACAGGCCACTTGCTGCTGGCAAATGTTCCCAGCTAATCCGTTTCCTTAAAACTGCAACAGCATCTCCCTGGGACATGCAGGGGAGCTCAGGGGCCCTTCTGCCTCTGATTTTTTTGTTTGCTTAAACTGTGGCATCCCAGGAATGTCAAGGTATGGAGTGTGTGCTTGTCCTTTCCTTTTTTAATGGTACTTATCATTCCTGCCACACAAAAAAAGGACTACAGGATTGCGAATGGATCGGGGTATTTTTGGAGCACTTCACAGGGCTGCATCTATCCAAAGTTAAAAAATGAACTGTTTCCACGATGGCTTAGTTCCAAAACCTTCACCATTGATTTCTCTGCCCTTGGTTTCATCCAGTGACACCCTGTCACAGCTCACTGTGAAGTCTGAGCCAGTTCCTGATCCATCCTGGCTCCCGAGCCTGCAAACACTGTAGAATCTACGTGGTCAGCTGGGCACAGACAGTGGCCTCGGCATGGCAGAGTCAGGCCTTTTTTGGGACAAAATTAGGTATGTTCTTAAAATAAGTTCACTTTGCTTCCTGCGGTACTTAAGGAATTAGGCAGGATGCATTTCTTAATAATAATATCTGTGTGTGTATTATTGAATAAACTGCACAGTAATTGGAACACTATTAACATATAAAAAACCAGACTAGCTAATAAATGGAAGAGACTGCTAGGAGAAATGCTCCATACAGACAACGTGGACAAATTGGTGTCCATAAATATGTGTTTATTAACACATGGCTCCTTTAATTGCTTGTTTTTGAAGGAAAATAAAGCCCCACTTCATTAACTGCCAGGTTTGTGCACTTTATTGTCCCCACATCCGAGGAAGATTGCCATATACAAGATTAACTTTTTTTCTTTCCAAATGCTTTTACGGGATATAAACCCTGGAAGGGCGACTGTTTTATGCTTTATGTTAGAACACTTGGAAGAAAATAAGTGTTTTGCTGCAGTTTAGCAAATTTGGTCACTGACCACTCCTAAGCTAGAGAAAGTGGTTTCCATTTGCATCTGAGCCATCTTGGAAAGGAGTTCAGTGGCTACTCCAAATGGAAGCTGACCCAGGATTCCTCTAGTCATAAATTATCCAACATTTCATCTGTTTTTACCCAGTGCTGTGTTTAACTTCCTGATTTATACACAAGGCATCGATCATGTAAAAAACTGGCATCTGTTCTGTGGCAGCAACTCCTTCCACTAGACAGGGTAGTTTTAAGTCACATTTTTTAATTCAGCAGGATTCCAAAGCTATGAAGCCGGGGCCACTGGGAATCTGGGGTGAGCCTGGCTCCACCTCTCCCAGCAGCAGCCCGCAGTCCTTATACGGTAAAACTAACTCGCTGACATGTGATAAAATAGCAGGAAGATGCCGGGAAGGCTGATCGCACACAAATCTAAGTGAAACCAGCTGTCCAACCCCGGGAGAGCCGCACGCTAGCGGAGAATTCGCATTTCTCTGTGAAAACCAGGAGGTTAAAGTTATTTTTCAGCAGTTCGGACATTTCCCAGCTGTGCCGAAACCAGCGGTGCGGCGCCGAGAGGCGGGAATTCCCCGCTCCGTGTCATGCGGCGCTTTTCCCTAATTAAACAGCCATTTCCTACTAAACCCGCTCCCCAGTGCCGATCGGTGCTCGAGCGCCTTTTCCGCAAGGATGGGCCCCAAAGCGCGATAAGCAGAGGGCGCCGGGGCCGAGCCGCCGCCGCGCCCGGTTCCCCCGCGGGACGGGACGGACGGGACGGTGCGGGCGCTGCGGCAGCGCCGGCGGCTCCCGCGGAGTGCAGCAGAGCAGCGCGGGGACAGCCGAGGGATGGAGGCAGCCGGCGGCCAAGCCATCATCCCGCAGCAGGGAAAGCCGGGCACGCCCCAGCGAGAGAGAGCCAGAGACAGGAAGGAAGGAGCAGCCCGGGAGAGAGCGACCGAGAGAGGCGAGCAGGCAGCCCGGGCGGTCTCACTTTCTCCCGCAGGTCCCGTTCCAGGTCCAGCTCCCGCTGGAGGACCTGGGCGCGATCCTCCGCCTCATCCGCCTGTTGCTGCAGGCACTGGATCTTCCTCTTCACGGCTTCCAGGGAGCTCGGCGCGGCCATGGGCGCGGCGCGGACGGCGGGCTGCGCGCGGCGCTGCTGCACGTGGCGGGCCCGCGCCTTTCAATGGCCCGATGACGTCACGCGGCTGGAGGTGGTGACGCAGCACTGAGGAGGCGGCGCGGGCAGGGCGGGACAGCCGCGCCCCGGGGCCGCCCCGCGTCCCCCGTCCGCCCCGAGGGATGCAGCCCCCGGCAGCCGCGCCCCGGGGCCGCCCCGCGTCCCCCGTCCGCCCCGAGGGATGCAGCCCCCGGCAGCCGCGCTCCGCGGGCCCCCCGGCCGTCAAAAGGCGAGGTTTTCACGCTGCTACTGGGCCCTGCCCGCGCTTCGTCACTGCCACAACGGAGCGGGGTGTGGTGGGGAGCCTGGACTGGTCTTTAACCCTGTCGTGGGGATGAAGGGAAAGGGCATCCTTATGCCACGGCGTAGTTCTGCTGCCATCCCATTTTCCTTCAAAAGTCACCATTTTGTTTACTTCTATTAAAGGAGGTTTCTCCTTTCCTAAAGAATTTCCATCCATTTTGGGGGAGGGGGAAGGCCCCCCAGGGTCCCTTCAGGGGGTCCCACCAGGTACCCATCGAGCCTCAAGTGGTGCCGGCTCCCGGGGGCAGCTGCGTGTGCCATGGTCTCGGTGCAGAATAGCCCCGCTCCCTTTAGCAGAGGGGAGAGGAGATTAAAACCCTGCACCGTAACCCTGCCTTTCTATCCCCGGCAAAATGCATATGATCAGTGAAGTGCATACAAAATACACAGGGCAGAGTTACAGGCAAGTGTTAGCCATGGATACGTACATCAGTGGCCTTCTTCTCAGCCTGTTCCAGTTTCTCCTGGGCATCTTTGAGAGCCTCTGAGTACTTATCCAGCTCATCTTCAGTTCCTTTCAACTTCTTCTGCAGAGCTACCAGCTCATCCTCTACCTTTCAAGAGAAAGAAATCCCAAAGTGAGCATACTGTTGTAGTATCAGTTACAGTTTAATATGATAAAACCACTCTTTACTATTAGTTTTAACCCAATATAGCACACAAAAAGTCACAAAAGACCAGATCAAAGTTCTGCTGGTGAGAGTAGTCTGAGAATGACTGGTAGCAGTTGCCAGGGAAAGATCATTAAAAACGTGTCATCCTTGAACAACATTCCCTGCCAGCACACACACAGGATCTGGTTTAATGCAGAACTTCGTATAAGCTCTTTTTCACCTCATTCTTATTTTGGACTCCCTGCAGCAGTTTTGCAGCGTAATTATAGATGTTTTTAAATTATGTCCTTGTGTTTCTTCTAACTCTATTACCTGGTGATTTTTCAGGAAACTATTCAACTCCTGTACAGCTGGGAAAAAAATTAGTGGTCCTTCCTTAAGGATCTTTGTGCGTGGTTCAGGACACTTCAACCCAAATGAGATACTCTGGATGTGGGAGGGAACAGGGCTGGCCTTGCTATAGGTGGGACTCAGCCTGGACTATTCTCTAACTGTGGCCCAACACGATATGCTTCATTATGCCATGAGGCTCAGACTCCTCCATACCATATAAATCCCTATTGTTCACTAGAATGGTGCTATTTATAACCTGCTGGGAGACTGTTTAATGACAAACTGTCTCATGCTCCCTGAAGAATTCACGTTATCAAAGGCTTGCTGCTGATAAGGGTGGGCCTGCAAACCCATCTGCTCCATTCTTCCATTTGCAACACAAAACAGCTCAGTCTGTTGAGACACTGATTTATCCATTTAGCTCCAGCTTCACAGAAATTTACTCTATCAAAATAGTTTGTGTTTTGGTGTACTTCCTTAATTTTAGTTTCACTGATAGTTTTAAAGACATTTTTGGTAGTGCTATTCTGGAATGTTGTTATATTGCAGAGAGTAACCAGACAGTGTGAGAGAACTGCAAACCTTGCTTGGACGTTCTAACAGAGGGACAGTGAGCAGCATGAAGCTGATGCTGGCTTTGTGTATGAATATTAAAATAACTATTTGAGTGCTGTGCCCACATTAAAAAAAAAAGCTGAAAATTTTGAGACAATTCAGAAAAGAGGAGTAAGATCAAAGATTTATTTTTCTAAAGAAGAAGAAATATTAGGCCAGATGAATGCTTGTAACATATTAGAGCAGTGTGGAAGATGTAGAAGCAGCCAAATTTACAGAACATAAAAAGGAAAGATGTGGTACTTTTACAAGAAGTGCTGTAAAAACTTGAGTGTAGTCAGCTAACATTTCAAGATCATTCTGGAAATACTAAAGCCCAAATAGGAGACAGACACCCAGAATAAAAACAGTGTAAAGCAAAAGAATATGAAAATGTTATCACTAGAATTCAGTTAAAAGAAAAGCATTCAAATGAAGGTATTTTTCATTATTCTTGGCAAAAAAAAAATAAGAGAACATATCTCCTGTTGAGTCTGGGCTGACACCTCTAAGGGGCACTCTCTGCACCAAGAACTTGAAGTGAACTTTATTAATTCGCTTCAAGGAGAGGCTTAATTAATGTTTAGACACAGCCGACTCTATTAGGACTAGTCCTACAGGTGTCAAGGTTTACAGCTTTGATTTTAAGTATGTGAAGGCCTTTTGCATGGAATCAAAGCATGAGAAAATTAGGACAATTATGTAAGATTCAAGAAAACTTAGACAAAGTACTGTTAATAATCTGTGGATGATATTAATTTTGGAAAGAATGAGATGGCTGAGAAGTTACAGCCTAGTCCTGGCTGTACAAGCATAACAAAAAGGCAAAAAACTTCAAAAGAAGATTAACAGAAAACTGACTGACTTCAAATTATTTTGCTTTCTGAATCAGAACATTGCCACACAGTATTTTGTTACATTTATTTCCACAGCACACACACCACCACTGATTTTATTTCCACTTACCTGCTTGCATTTGTCCTCAGCTGCCTTCTTATCCGTCTCAGCCTGTTCTGCTCTGTCGATGGCATTCTCCTTGTCTAACTTCAACATCTGCATCTTTTTCTTGATAGCTTCCATTCTTGCTCAAGGATAGGCTTGATCTGTCACGCAACTAAAAGAATCTGATGAGTAAAATTTTAGATTTTTAACAGCTTGGACAAAGAAAGAAGTTGTACCCAAGCAAGTCACAGGGAAAATGAGCTACAAGTGGTTGTAGAGAGCTTTAAACCCAGAGCCCCCTGGACAAAACCCAGATCCACTGGCCTCTTCTCCGGTGTTCCATGCACAGCCTTTCTAAGGAATGAGCTGGAACAGATTCACTGGAGGAATCTTCACCACTCCATCTCCTTATTTGGGTCCTGTTTTCTTAAAGAGAAAACTGTTTCCATTTTTAAGCTTCTGACAGAAGCAAAAGTGTTGACATATGAACACATGCTTGAAGAAAAGCTGATTAGCTCCCCTTTGTGTGTGCAGAGCAGTTAACAAACCCAGCAGATCTGTGGGGATGGCCTGCCTTCCTGGAATAATGGCATAAGGCTAATGAAGGGAAGGATCTCTTTAGATCATTCCAAAATAAATCCATCCATAAATAAATAATTGTAAAAAAAAATCTATGCTTAAGAGGTAGCTAAGTTATAAAGAGATGCAGGATATGAGACAGCAGAGGTTTTTGCTGTAAAAATAAGCACTGGTGTTAAGGAACTAGCTATAATGTGTGATAGTATAACACATAACAGAGCTCAAATTTGGATGCTAAGTTCAGGCTCAAGGCAAACTCAGTGAGTTTGAATGCCTGTCCTTGAAATTTCCCTCATTAAATACTTGGGGAACTGAACAACACCTGAAGTTGCTGTCTGATGAGCACTGTAAATTATTCTTTCTGCTGTGTGAGGGAGTCACCTTCACTCCGTCAGGGAAAAGCAGGCTCAGGAGTAGCTCCACTGACAGAGGACACCAAGCAGAGCATCCAACAGCCCCACAACAAGCTCTGCTTCCTTTTGCAGCTCTATTAAACACATCCCCAAAATCATTCCACCCCTTCACATGCTCTTGCTGAGCCTCACAGCCCAACACTGCCTTGTCCTGACTGCTCTGAGGTACAGCACCTTCCAGGGCAGCCTGACAGCACTTTCTGACTTTGCTATCCTGGGACCTGCATAGAGCCATGGAATATCCTGAGACGGGTCCCGCAGGAATCATCGTGTCCAACCCCTGGCCCTGCACAGACACCCCAGCAATCCCACCCTGTGGGAGTTGCCTGAGAGTGTTGCCCAAACACTCCTGGAGCTCTGCAGCCTTGAGGCGTGACTGTTCCCTGGGGAATATGTCTGGTGCCCAACCACTCTCTGGGGGAAGAACCTTTTCTTGATATCCAGCCTTCACATTTCCCCAGTTCTTTCCCCAGTCCAGGTGCTGTTGACCACACGATGCCCCTTCCCTCCTCAGCTCTGCCGTGCTCTGCTCTCTGCAGCCCTGTGCTCTTTCCTGGGTCACTCACAGTCTGAACTCCCTGCACAACCTTTCAGTCCCTCCCTCGCAACTCCTTATAGCATTCCCAGCCGTGAGGGCACCAGGACGCTCAGCACAAGACCCAGAACTTCCCCATCCTCTGGGGTTGAGCTGGAATGGCACTGAAGGGCCTCTGGGAGAGACTTTTAAGGAAAAATCTGCCCTTTTTTGAGCTAAACGTGATGGTAAAGCAGATACAAAGCCAACACCAGCCCAATGCCTGTGGCTGGGATAGAGTTAATTTCCTTCCCAGTGGCGGGTACAGGGCTGTGTTTTGGATTTGTTCTGAACACAGAGTTGAGAATATGGTGGTGTTTTTGTTATTGCTGAGTTTGCACAGAGCCAAGGCCTTTCCTGCCACTTATTTGCTGTGCTGGGGAGGGGGCTGGGGGTCCCTGAGAGGCTGGGAAGGGACAGAGCCAGGATATTCCAGACCATCTGACATCACACTCAGGATATAAATGGGGAGGAGGAGAAGGAAATGGGGGACTTTTGGGAGTGATGGCGTTTGTCTTCCCATGTCACCATTCCATGGGATAGGGCCCTGTTCTCCTGGAGGTGCAGAACACCTGCCCACAGGAAGCAGTGAATTAATCCCCTGTTTTCCTTTGCTTGTGTGCACAGCTTTTGCTTTCCCGATTAAACCGTCTTTCTTCCAACCCACGAGTTCTCCAGCTTCTACCCTTCTGATTCTCCCTGATCCCACTTGTGGGTGAGCAAGTGTGTGGCTACATGGTGCTGGGGTTTAAACACGACAATGATTTACTGTTGTTTAAATCAAAACTAATCACTTTTACTAAAACCCAGCCTTCTTCCCACCGCCTGATGCCTGCCCCACCGCCCCCCACCCAAGATGGCTGCCGCGAGCCCCCCCAGGGCTGTGCTGAGGCGGCGCCAAGATGGCGGCGCCAAGATGGCGGCGCCCGGGGACTGCGGCTCCCGGCGGGCTGTGGGCGATCGTCCCGCCCACGCCCGGCCCCGGGCACGGCCCGCACCACCGGCCTTCGCCAACGGCGGCTGGTGCCCGCTGGAGCCGCAGCTCGGGTCTGCTTTTTTTTTCTTTTTTTTCTTTTCTTTTTTTTTTTTTTTTTGGGGGGGGGAGGGGTGTGGTTTACCTTTTTGTTTGTTTGTTTTCATATAAAGACAATAGTCGGAATTTTTATCAGTTGTAAGTTCAGTGTTTGCTTGGAAAACAGCGCTGGCTCTTGCCACTTTGTGTGCGTCTGTGCCCCTCTGCACGCCTCACGTAATTAAATGTGCTTTTTCTGGGTACCTCCGCGGCAGGCTGGCCCCCGGGCACTTTTTTGGTCCAATTCCAATGATTTTTAAGCTGTTCTGTGATTTGAACAGTGGAAGGTAAAATCACATAAGTCCTCAGCTTGGAACGTGTTTAGGGCATAGGGGTGAAGCACTGTGTTACCAGCGTTTCCAAACCTTCAGAGATGTCATTAAAGCCCAATAAACCACGTTAATCACGATCACTTGGCACCTCTCGCCCTCCTGCCCTGGGAGTTTGCTGGTCGAGGGCAAGTAGGTACTGCAGGGCTTTGGGGGTGAAACCCCAAGGACCACAGGATGATCACAGGGTGATCACAGGACACGTGGGGTCATGGCAGCCACGACCGTGCTGCAGCTGCCTCTTCAGCACAGCCGTGGTGATCCCCACCAGCTTTCTTTGGGACAGATTATTAAAGATACACCTTTAATAAGTTTCCTCAGCTGGCTGCAGCCCAGTGGTCCAGCTCACACTGCTTCTGTCTGTTCAAACCAGCTGGCTGTGTTTTGTGGCTCCTTCGGGGCTTCCTTCCCTCAATCATGCCACCACTGCCATCCTGCCTTCAGACCTGTTTCACCTCGTGGTCCTGCATGCTGCAAGGTTGGATGTGCCACAGGCTCTCTGACTCAAGAGGAGCACGTTTTGGGGTGTAGTTTGAAGACACAAGGGGAGGCAACAGAGGGGGGACTGTGTTAGCCCTGTTTGACCCAACAGATGTAGGAACTTGTGGGATGGAGGCTGATGCAAGGCTGTGCACGCTGCTCCTGGGGACTACAGCTGCTTGTTCCCTTAGGTGTGCATTTTGAGCTGTTCCTGTGGCTGCTCTCACAGCTGCTTTATAATTTCTATGATTGAGAGAAGCACAAGTGGTTTTCCAGTCAGCTCACCAGCCCCCTTCCTGTCACAGGCTCGGGGAGGCTTGGAATCAGGGCTGGGGAAGCAAACACTGAACAAGATTCTTTTTCCTTTCTATTTCAACTGCGGGAAGATAATTTTTCTAATCAACTCCGTTGCATGACTCAGAGCCACATTTAGAAAGGAACATCAAGGAACATGTCACCCTCCATAGCCCTTCAACGAAGTGCATTCCCTTCTTCCCTTCCCTGCTTCAGGAACTGGAGAGAAAGACCTGAAAAATTCACTCAGTGATGATAATCCCGTCAGTCCCACAGCCTCTGGTTTTCATTAGCTTGGGAAACAGTGAACAACCAAGAGAGAAAGAAGAGCACTCTAAACCATTTCTCTTTTTTTGTTTGTTTCAGGCAGGCAAGAAGGTGCTTTACAGGCTGTAAGGGTTCCTTTATTTTTCCTTTTCTCTCTGAGGGATTGTTTGGGCTGAGCAAAGCTTGGCAAGGTTGGTGTGTAAATATGAGAGGATACCAGCAGGAAATGAAGTTGGATTGTTGGAGAGTGTGCTCATTCCTTTGGCAGCAGGCTGCATGGGAAGCTTGTCACAGCAGGCATCTGAACAGACTGGGAGTGGTCGGACCTGTGGCCTGAAGTCTGGCAGGTCTCAACATTTTCTATGCTGTCAATCCCTGCTCCTTTTTTGTGGCCCAGCAGTCCGCTGAGACCCACAACATGGCCCATTTCACTAGCTGGGAAAAACAGACATTTTCTATCCCCCAGTTTTTCCTGCAGCTCCTGCTCTGCTCTAAACTTCGGTCATAAAAGATCTCCTTCCTCTTTCACACTGACTGAGCTCCTACTCCTCATATACAAAGCTGCATGTGTCAAGGCTAGAAGCAGTTCAAAGCAGAAGAAAGAAGCTGTTGACAATCCTTTCCCAAATTCCTTCATTTTACTAACGTAAGTATCTCCTAACAATCCACTCTCTTGTAAATTTTCTGTTGTAGAAACTATATAATATGGTGTATCAGTAGAAAAGGTGGCACTAGACTGAAGACGAAACTTGTCTCTTCCTGGCATTTCCTTTTAAATGACAAGATCTGCAAACCCTCACACCTCAGTGATTTTTTTTGCTTTGTGGGCTCTCCCTGCAGGGCGCTCTCCTTCTTACCCTTTTCAGTGTGAAGGGTACGCCAGTACCAACTTGTAGTACTCTCTCTCTGATACGTTCTCATTAACTATCCATTACTGACCACGGATGATCACAAGATACTGGGCTAAGTGTGACGAAAGTGGTAGATCTGCTTTTCCTGTGCCTAGATCCAAGGGAAATTTACCTCTTTTCTTTAATAATCCCAGTTACCTGCATTTCCCGGCAGGATCTTTGGACACCTGAGATAATGAATTTTACACTCTTTTGAATAGGATGGCAGAATTCACTTGATGCCTGAAATACACACCTGCTTGGGAAGCCTGTCTCACTGCCAGCATCGGGTACAGCAGAAGAAAGCAAATCCCATCCTGAATGCATGTTAATGTTTCTGGCTAATACAGAATGGAGAGGATCCTAGAAAAGAAGGAATCGGCAGCCCCTACTGGAAGATTTTGACTGCCCTTCTTTTCTCTGGACTTCATCGGTGAGACCTTTCAGCTGCAGAGGCGGGATTTGCATTTAGAGCAAAGGACTATCCCTGCGGGCCATCCCCTCCTTTTTTTTACTCTTCAGCCCATTGCTGGGCCACAGCCAATGCTTCAACCTCTCCCTTGCCATTAGATGGCAATGCAGGTCCATAGATTCTCTCTCTTCCTTGAGCCCCTGGGAAATGATGGTGCTGCAGCTGGAATGACTCATAGAGCCTCAAGTCTTCTATTTCCACCCATCTCACTTTTGAAGACTGAGGCACCTGAATTTGTTTCACCTGAACGAAATGGAGCTCTCTGCCTGGGATGGTAGCTCCTCTGAGTCCTCAGTAGCACAAGCATTTGCTCTCTCTCCATCCAAGCCCTCCTTTGTGCGCAGAGGTTTGAGGTTATTTCTTCCATCACTTAATTCGTCTTTTGTTTTGCTGTTTCCACCACCATTTTGTTGTCTTGCTTATTTCTCAGCTTATAGCCAACCCTCTCAGGCAAGTGAGTCATGGGCTGCCTCAGGCCAAACCCCGAGGATACAGACTTCTTCCAAGGGTCATGAATCTCCCATGTGGGAAGTTATAAAGAACTGCAGTGAGAAATAGCTACCACCACAAAATGCTTTTCTCCATATCCATTTTTCAGCTTTTCCATTGTCTGCACTTGACTGGTTCATTTAACATGTGCATTACCAGGGTTTTTTTCCTTCACATTGCCTTTTCCACCAGAAAATGTCACCAACTCACATCCAACTTTTGCTCAGAAAGCTTGCAGGTTCATTTGTGTTCCAAAACCAGGCAGGTTTGCTCCTTCAAAACTGAATATAAATGCCTTTTTTTTTTTTTTTTTTTTTTTTTTCCTGGAGCCCCTTTGAAGTTCAATTCCATGCCAAACAGTCCACCAACTCACAGTAGTGCAATATTTTTGCTGGGCAGCTGGCCAGGGCAGTTGTAGGGCTTTTTGGCATCTGATTTGGATACTTGCAGCAGGATCTGCTTTACTTGGTGACTTCAGCTGTGTTAGTGGCAGAAATCCTCATTTGTAGCAGAAAGAATGAAAGTACTGTCTTTTTAAAAAAAATCTATTATACTGCTGGAGCAGATGGAGAGCTCCTGCCTGTGGCTTAGAACAGGGCAGGAAGATGTTGACACCTTCCCCCATGCCAGGCAAGGATGGGAGGTTGGGTCACACCTTGACACTCATACCTCCCATATACATTAAAGTAAGCACCTTCCAGCTTTTCTGGATTTAAAATGTCTAAACAAGGAGGATTTTGTCTTAATCCCCAGGAGAAGTGCTCCTCTATCACAGAAAGGCTCTTTTTTCCTGGTGCATAAGAAGTTAATAGTGTTCCTAAGCCCTCTTGCAGATGTGAGCAGTGTGCTGTAGATAAGTTATATCAGGAGAAGGCGGTATCACTTGGGCTTACATATTTTGTGCTTATCTGTTGCACTCTAAAAAGCTGTTGCATTTAATTACTCATTTCTCAAAGCATTTATTAATCATTTATTAGCTCTTTGTTCATTTGCTGTAGATGTAACTTACATATAAAGTGAGCCCAGTCATTTCATAACCAAGCACATCTCAGGAGGAGTAAAGCACTGAGTGATAGGAAAAGCCTTACTCATCTTGGCATGTGGTGGTGCAGCTCTAGTTGGGGCCTCTGGTACTTTAGAAATATAAATACCAGTGACTTAGGCTGCCCCATCACCTGAGATATCTGGGGCACTGATGAATTAGGTGACAGCTGCATATTGGACTGGAGATTTATAACCTTATTTTATCACTGTGCAGCCTGCACAGCTGTTCACTCTCTATGAATGAACCTTTCCCAGCCTCCTGCTCCTCAGCACCTAGTGTGGGTGTCAGAGTTCACAATGCTGCAGCCTTTCCTCTGCACCTTCAGTTAATGGAGCGGGAGAACAGTGTTTGGGTTGAGAATGTGCCCACCAGCTGAATTGAGTATTTAGGGGAGTCTGACAAAAAGCCCCTCTTTAGTACCCAGTGTTACAGAACTGCAAGTGCAAAGTCTGGTCAACCTGACCAGGGTAGTCACCTCTCATGCTTCATCCCTTGCTCTCTCTCTGCTCCCAAACAAAAAGTCACCCCAAAGAAACATCAGAGGGAAGTCCTTAATGTTCAGTACTACTGACCACAAGTCCTGGGATCAGAGAGCTTCAGGGAACAGCAAAGGGTCTGCCTTGGTAGAATGACAGCACTGGCTGAGTGGTTTCCTCAAAGACTTACAGGCTCTGCCAGGGGAATCAGGGTCAGATTTCTCCCAGATGTTTCAGTTTCCCTATGGTTGACACCAGCAGATAAAGAAACCTCTATTTCCTGGTAGCAAGAAACCTGTATTTCCATATCGAAACCTTTATTTTCTAATTGAGCAGCATCCCGCTTCTCTGTTGCCCTTTTCAAGGAGAGCAGCACAGCAAACAGCCACTGTCAAACAAACAACTGCACCAAAAACCCACCCACCTAAGAAATGAATGTCTCTATTCTGTCATTATGAGAAGAAATGAAAAGGTCCAAGATCATCTCAACCAGCTTGAGACATCTTAACAAAGCACCTAGTTTAGGCAGGTGTTTCTCTTTTGCTGTAGTCAATGGAGTAAGGAAGCTCTGAGAGCAGAAGAGGAGACATTTTATAAATGCTGTTGCTTTATTTCTTCTGTCCATAAAAAAATCACAGCCCACCCGGGTTTTAAATTGCTTTTCAGCTTTCCTAATGAATGCCTCTGAATATTTGCATGTCTTTTGTTTGCCCTCTATATGGGGAAAAGCTTAAGTCAACAAATTTTTATTTGATTTGTAAATAATGCCAGAGTGACACTTTATTACAGATTCCCAGAACTCCCACTCCATGTCTTATCCTCCAGATATGATGTGCCAGAGACATCACCAGAGACAAGCTGTCAGGTGCAGGGTAGGGGACAGAAATTAAAATAATTTTGAGGAAAGACCATCTAGAACTTTACCCTGTACCTCTGTTTAGCCCACAAAGCGTCAGGAGCTGGTGAAATAATTGCTTTGGACAGATAATAAAACATCCTCCAGCAAAACTAAGGTATTTAATATACTGCTCAAGTCAATTTCCCTTATTTCTGCTGTCCTCTTGCTTTTAATAGTGGTTTAATGAAAAATTCAGAATTAATTGAAACTGGCATTAGACATTCACGTGTTCCAGTGAGGATTTCATTGCTTCAATATTTCATAAGCTGACTTCACTGCTATGCTTCTCCTTATCCTGCTTTCATAGGCTAGGATATCATCCCTTTTCATAAAATGAAGGGTCCCAATGTGGGAAGGTGGGAGTACACGAGGAAAGTTTGTAACCACATAGGCAAAGAAATAAAAATAATAGCTGTTTTCTTCCTGCCACCATCCCCCCATTCTGTATAATGATTTGCATCTGAGCCTTGATGGGAAAGAGCTGTCCTAAAAATAAACAGGATCTGTCTGAAAGGTGTCTGAGGGAGGTATTTGGCAACTGTCAGGCTGTCACGTATGCTTGAAGGATGGAGCTGATGGACTCACTGACACCAGACAGGCTCTGCTGAAATGAGAATGCCTTATGCTCCCCTTGGCACTCACTGGGTAAATTCTGTTGGCCAGAGCCATCAGACCACGGTGTGTCTGGGGCCTGTTCCAGGTCTGGCTGCCGTCAATGAGAGTCTGCCCTTGGATGGCTCTGGGAACTGGATCAGACCCTTGCTTTACCCCTGAGATTCTGGCTTTACACCCAGGATGAAGTTTGACTCCCTAAGTGAATGTCACCCCAATGGAGAAGGAGTCACCAGGCCTTGGGCTTGAGGGTTGTTGCAGGTCTCTGAAAATGAGACCCTTCGCTGAGGTACCTGGATATGGGGACCAGAGCCTGACCTTTTTCCTTTTCTTGGTTATAACGGCTTTATCCCTCAGTTTCTCCATCTCTAATAGGGTTGGTGTTTTTCTGTCTTCAAGACTATTGGCATATTTGTAGATCCAGGCATTCTTAAAACCATGACTGTGCTAAAAGCAGTTCCTGTTTCCCACAAGGTACTTAATGACCATGTGTTACACCATACTGCAGTCATAAGGTGAGTAAACAGAAACACGAAGGCATGACATGACTCATCTCAACTCAGTGGCAGAGCAAGGACCCAAGAATCCCAGACCCCACCAAAACAATCATACCCAAGCTGAAAAGAAAATGTTACAAGTGGAAGCCTCGGTTCTTCTCAATTGCACAGGGAAATCTCCACTGCCTGTGGTGTAACTGAAGATATTTGCTGCTGTTCTTGGCAGAGACATAATGTGCTGGGGAGGGAAAAGGGAGGTGTGGAAGAAAGGTGGAAACCTCCTTGTTCCCCATGGGAGAGTGGACACTTCTCTTATTCTCAATGGGAGCCGACTGCTGCCATATCTGAAAATCAGACTGTTTTGTTATCTTCTAGGCAAGAGCAGCTCCTTTTCAGTGAAGAGCAGACCCTGAACTCAACTGTCTTGCAGTACTTTGGTCTGAAAATACTGGTCTATGTTGAGAAGAATGGACGAGGGAATTAATGCCTGTAATATGGGCTGCAGAAAAGTTACCTATAAGGTAAGAGGGTGACTTGATCTCTGAGAAAAAGAGAAAAAAAGGCTTCCTTATCTTCATGGTGTTTGCTCTGAAGTATCATCTTGTGACTGCCAGTCTGCCTTGCAGGATTGGTCAGTTCCAGCCTGTGGCTGGCATCAGTTCCTTCCTTTCAGAGGTGGCATTGTATTTCCCAAAGTATGGCTGGTTCCTCTTGGCACTTCGAGGCCTCTGTGCCACCTGTTTGCCTGCTGTGCCTGCAGCCCCGTGGTGCTGATCCCACTCACGTGTTGAGCAGGATACGATCAGCCCTGCAATTAGACAGCAATCTGAAAGGAAGAGGAAATCAAGACGATGCACCAGCGAGGAGCACGTGTGAGTCAATATCAGGTATCTGAGGGTATGATGAGGAGTGAGTGAGTCCTACCCCTTCTGGAGGGTCCCACATCGTTTGTGAACAGTAACTGTGCAGATCTCCTGGGGGAATCTGCACTGCAATGATGAGGGGTGTTCACACAGCCAGGCTCTATCTCTTCAGGGTGCTCTGGCTCTCCTCTGTGAGGAATTTGTCACTATGCAGCTGTACTTTTCTTCATTAAAGTAGCCATGTTAAGTAGCTGTGAGGTTGCTAAATGCCTACTTTGCTAACTGATCTTCTCCCCAGCTGGCAGCTTTTTAGAGCAGGAGACATGAGGTTGCTAAACCCATTCATTTCTCACATGCACTCATGTTTCTAATGTCTGTGGAGATCCGGCTTTAAAAGTCCTCTGCGAGCTATTGGAATGAAGAGCACTTCATGAAGACATTGTAATTATTATGGGATTCAGGGGTGTGTGGAAATGATTCATGGAGATGTTTCCCAGCCAGCAGGCTCATGGAGCCAGGTGAGCTCTTCCCTGGAATGTGAAGCATGCAGCGTGGCAACTGGGAGAAACAGGTTTGGCCGGACATTTTAAGTTGTTCGCAGCAGACAGCCTCTTCAGAGCCACATCCCTGCTTTGCTGATCTCCCAGCTGGATGCTCCGCTCTGCCACACTGGCCCTGCTGAGCTGGAGAGGATGGACACGCTGCGCAGGAGCCTTTCTCGATGGAAGAGGTACCACATTAAGGTGCACCTGGCTGACGAGGACCTGATGATGCCCCTGACGGTCAGGCCCAGGGACACAGTGATGGACCTACGGGCTCTCTTGGTACGGGAGGGCATCACTTCCTGGAAGAAGACATTTTATTACAACTCCAGGCAGCTCGAGGAGCACGAGACTCTCAAAGAAGCCAATATCCAGAACGGTTCTGTCCTCCTTCTTGTCAGCAATAAAAGGTAGGCAAGGAGCTCATCTGCCATGGAGGCAGTGCAAAGGAAGGGGAGCGCTCTGTGTGTCTCAGCCCCTTGGGACACCTTCTTGTTGGGGTTTGAAGAAAGCAGACCGGGAACTCAAATCCTGCCATTTCCAGCAGGATTGAGATTCCAGGCTCTTCATATCCAGACATGCTGTGCTGTGAAATAAGCAGGTCAGAGGAGGAAATCTGGTTGCTGCTGCCTGTCCTGTCTCTGGTCAGGTCTCGTTTTCCTGGATATGTGGCCAAGCACAGAGGGAGGACATGACAAGAAAAAGGGCAGGGAAGATTGTGTGACATAGGAGAGTGTTCTGGGAACCTCTCACTTGTCCTATTCTGTCATGCCTGTGTCTCCCCACTCCTTTGTAGGAAATACTTCCTGCAGGTTTTTGGGGGTGGCACAGTCTTACTGTGACAAAGAAGAGCTGTGAGCCGCCAGCTTACTGCAAAGCACGAGGAGTGCTGGACAGGGATGGCAAGAGGTTGCAGCTGCCCAAAATGTGTCTGAATCACAGCAGAAAGTGCAGTGAGACTCCCGGGACAGCCAGTGCATGGGAGATCAATCACGGCAAGCACTATGTTCCAGTGGGGATGAAAACTGAAATAATGGACCTGGGACTCACTGGCCCACAGAACAGTTTCGATTCAGTGTGGTGAATTTATGCCCACCTGCACTGTCTTTCCTAATGCCTGGTTGTTACTGCCAGCATGATTCATTCTGTGAAGCATTTTGGGGATACTGGGTAGAGGAGGTATGTTGCGGGTACGTTGTGTCTAATTCACCTTCCTAAATCCTGAGCCCTCTGAGTTTGTGTCTATGCTGATCAGTGTTTCCTCTGCAGAAAAACCTGCACTAAAGACTTCAGTTCCTGATTATATCCCACATACTGGAATGGTCCTATTTTCCAGTCCAGAGGCAGCTTGAAATCTCACACAAAGAAGATTTAATAAAGCATTTCCTTTCAGAGCTCAGCCAGACACAAGAGATTTCACATCACTCAACTAACTGCAAACCCCAAGTCACCCACGTCCCCTTTCTCCAACATCTCATTTCAGTTCTCTGATTAACTTGGCTCAGCTCCTCCTTTTTGCCTTGTTTTTAATGGCAGAAGCACTTCTATTTGTTGTTGTTTCCAGTGTTTATTTTCCTAATTTTTACAGTCTGAATTTTTGAGAGTAAAAAAGGATTTGGAGGGTCTGAGTTGATGGAGTGCACATACTGATGCTTGTTTGGTAGATGCCTGGTTTCCATAGTGTGCTGTGCACCTTCCCACATGCTGCAAAAGCAAGGTGTAACTGCAGCAATGCAAAACTCACCAGGAGATCCTGCCCCGGTGGGCGTGTGAGTTCAGAGGGCCCAGCTGAAGTCACTGGCCATTTTTGAAAATCTAGAGCCTCTTGCTCAAAGTCACAGTTCAATTTTTGTGAGTACATCCAAAAGGGAATGGGATTTCTAATACATTTTTCCTTGGATTTCCTGGAAACCTTTCTGGTTCCTAAACAAGCACCTTTGGCCAATATCCTATTGCTTTTGCCAGGGCTGGGTGCAGTGTGGGGAGTGTCCTGTCTCTACCTGAAGTCACATCTCCTTGATTTTTTTGACAGAAAGGATTATTGTGCCAACCTCAGCCAATCCCAGAGGGTTTTCTGTGGCATGTAAATGCCCAGATATTGGCAACACATTTCTCTAACGGCTCGTGGGGTGACTGAGCTATGGTAGGAGAGTTCCCTTAGATATTTCTCAGATGTGCTCGTGTGTGGCTAGGCAGTCACTGCCCTGCGTGGGACAGTCCTGGGCTGAGGGCAGGTTGTGACTCAGCACCTTGCCTGGTCTTCAGCACAGAGAGGTTTTAGAGGATTTTAGATGCCTGTCTCTCACTGCCACTGGGACTTGGGAAATACAGAGTGGGAGAAGGCTGTATTGTAACTGAGATTACAGTACCAATTTGAGTATTGAGATTACTGAAGTAGATCTTTAGGTATTACAAGTCCATATTGCACCAACAGTGTCTTTGGAAATACGCTGGTTTGTATCAGCTGGGCAACAGTGAATAACCACGGGGACTATAACAATAGTAGCCCATGCAGTGTTGGGACTGTCTAGGGGCCACAGGAGCAGAGGGGGTAGAGAAAACATAGTGCTGCATTTGGACAGCAGTCCTGAGGATTTAAGAGTTGGTTTTAATGTTTCACCAACTCAGTGAAGTATGGACCCTCCCGATCAAAGGCAAGCATCTACTTCTTCAGTTCTCCCTGAAAATCTTGGTGTCTCCTACTTACTCTTTTGTACTGAGGTACCAGCCGAAGAGAGCAATATTAGCTCCAGAAGTGGAGTTGCTGTGATTGCCAAGGTCTGCAGCTCCGTGTCGTGCCTATAAATATTAATGGTTACTCTGCATGCTGTGTGTTCCTACAATGGGCTCACGGTACAGTTTGCTTTGAACCAGAGAAAACATGAAAATGACCCTATTTTTCATCCTCCCCTCCCCGCTTAATGCCTTTGTAGATAATTGGCATTTAGCAAAGGCCAAGTCAGCATTTCCACTTCTTGCTGGTATTTTCTGGGGTTTGTAACTTGGTCATAAAAATTCACTTAAGGCGGCAGCTTGGCAGGAAAGGGATCAGCATACCAGCTAATGCTGAAAATTTATTTAGATGTTAATGTTTAAAAGTTCGAGCAAGCCATTTTGGAAATCAGTCAACATGACCTCTCTCCCTGGGAAAGCACATGGGCTGGCCAGAACTGTGAATATCACACCCACCTAGGATGCAATTCCCCTTTGTGCAGAGCCTGTTAATCACATTAGTGCTGTGCTGACTGAAATTGCAATCCTGTTGCAGGAGAGGCTGAGCAAAGAACTCACTGAAAAACAGTTTCTGCCCTAGAGAGTGACATATTACAATAACATTGTTTACCAGTGGGTAAAACAAGCAAAGCAAGAGTTGAAATGGAAATGAAGCAGAGAAATGCCCCAGCTCAGTGGCCGTGGGCCAGCATGTGGTGTTCAGGCCACTACTGCCCAGCAGGAGACCACCCACCAGTGGGTCTTGGCATGAGCAGAACAGCCACCCAGCACAGATGCAAAAGCATCCACGGGCATGCAATAGGCTGTCCCAAACGCCCAAGGCATGATCAGTCCTGGCACTGTGGGCCACGCCACGGCAGAACCCGTTTGGCTCGCTCTGGAGGCGGCGCAGGGCCCCAGAGCCAGGGAGCTGCTCAGCTGGTCTGGCGGTGATGTGGGAGTTCCTGAAACTGGCACCACTCTTGCTGTATTTTGACTGCCACAGCGAGCTGCCCGGAAGCTCTTTGCTGGCTGCGTGCTGTGGAGCACTGATCAACAAGGCCACCCGTGGGGCAGCGAGCAGCAGTGCTGGATCGTGGGCATATGGAGTTAGCTGCTCCTCGCTGAGCGTTTCTTGGCTGCTTGGTTTTGATGTTCAGTGGGAGATGGAGGCATGTTGCCTTGAACTGGTGAATCCACTACTTAACCCATGGGCTATTTCAAACAGAGGATGTCACTGGGTGATCCAGAGCGATACCCAGACATGCCCAGTTCCTAGGGATGTGCAGTTCCAGCTGGATCTGTGTGTGGTATAAGTACAAGCACATTGACAGAGCCTTTGCTCTTGGTTCCTCTCCTGCACAGTCTCCTCCAGCAGTCACCCAGGCAAGGTCTGTGCTAATAAATCAAGCAGTGCCTGGACTTCTCTGTGTTACAGTGCTGGAGTATTGCCCTGTAATTTTTGTCTCAGTCCAGGCACATTTCAGGAGCCAGCATGGGCCAGGGACTGCTCCTTATGGGATGCCTGGATGTGCCCACGCAGGTTTGGAGAGTAAGAATTTAATAGGAAAACTTCAGCCATTCTGTGCCACCTGTCCTCTACATGTAGGAGAAAGTCCCAGGCACATTTGATTTACTGGCACAGACTTGGCCACAGGGCATGGGTCCCCTCAGCCTTTTGGAAGCTGAGGTTCGTTGAGGCCAGGCAGCTTTTGTCATCATATATGCCTTGCCTGGAGAATGGAGTTCAGGAAGTCATTGGTGAATAGGTTAAATAAAGTAGATGCCAGCACTGAGTTCAGCAGAAGTCTATTATCTGGAATCTATTGGTGTTGATTTTCTGGCCTGGAGCCACCTGAAAGCATCTATCTCAGGACATTAGCTCAGTTACCATAACAACTCATCTAGGAACAACTCCAGGAGCAGACCAAGGTCCCACGTGGTATCGTAGCCACTCTTAGGTCAAAATAAGCATGTCCAGGTTTCTCCCTCTCCTGCAATGCAGCCTCAGTGTCCCTTGTGAGTGCCAGTCCTTATAGAAGCTTTGACTTTCTTGGGAACCTGTTTTATTCTTCAGAGGCTGTTCAGTGTAGTTTTCCAAAGGTCCATCCACTCAAGAATGGTTATTTTACCTCCTGCCATAATAACAAACCCATCCATCCTCAGGGAGCCTGTTGCATTCCCTTATTGACATTCAGTTTACATTCTGATTTTTCGGAAGTGTAAACGAAAACTATGACTGAGCCACTTGCACAAGGTCCAGTTTAGCTGATGCTAAACTCCTGCCTACGTTTGACTCCATGATGGCATAAGGACCAATGACAGGCACTCAGCAGTGGCTCTCTCTACACTTACATCATTATTCTATCACCCCTGCTCACTGTCCCCAGAGCTGCCTGGGAAGCACAGCAGGTGATGTTGGACCTCTAGAAACCAGAAAAAAGTAATGGGATCTACACATTTTGACCCTGAAAGCTCAGACCTGAAATAAGTTCTTTACTCTGAGTTTCAGTGTGGTTTTGTGAGGCCTGCTCTTTGCACTGACCCTCCCGCTCCTGGGGTTGCTCAGCAATTACTCCTCAGCATGGAGGGGAGACTTTTCACCCCCATCCAATTTCTACAGCCTTGCCCTGTTAAGCTGAGGCCTAGCAGCAGGCTCCAAGGCATCTCGCAGTAGAATAACGATCCTTTAAATAGCACTGGGAGTCTCTCTTCTCAGGGAGAACTAATTAAGTTCTTCAGTACATGCTTAGACATATGCTGACCTGGTATGGCCTTAACAGGCCCGCTTCCACCTACCGGATAAATAATACTGGCTTAAAAATATCCTCTTAGAGATGTGTTACTGAGGCAACAGCCAGGTGGGGGGCTGACTACATCTCAGTGGCTGAAGGTAGTATTTATGTGTATTACTCATGGGCCAAGCTCTCTGCTGGTGTACTCAGTTAAGTGATTTTTAAGTTCCGAAAGCACTGGTGCAGTTACCTCTGCTGACACCTCACAGCGTACAGGCCAAACAGTCACACCTGTATTTAGCTCATTTACTTACTGCTCAGCCCAAGAAGCTCATTTAACAAAAACACAGGGTTGCATCAATAGAGAATGTGGTCCATATGATCTGAATTCCTCCCTGTGCAGTTGCATGGGATTGCAGTAGATGAAATGGAGCTAATATGTCTCCCGGGGGTCTGTCTTGGCTCTAGGCAAGAATTAATGAATGGGAAGTACATCCTAAACTAGGTTTCTTTCTGGTGTGATATGGCCCAGCTTCTTGGACTTCTCTGTAGTTGTGCTGATTTATATCAGGTGAAGATTTTGCGCAGTTGGGATAAATCCCCTCTCCTGTGTCATGGTGTTTTGTGGGACAGATGTGCTTCAGGGGGGGGTTCACAGCAAACCCTTGGCTATCAAAGTCCGCTGAAATTTCAAGTGAAGACAGAAGTGCTGAAATATGAATCCTGTCCTGGGTTTTACAGAAAACCCAATCCGTGACTGATATCAGCCTCACTAGACTGATCCTTTTGTAGAACACAACAAAACCTCCCACCCCACAGACTTTGAAATTCTCTAAGACCTGGTGAAATATTTGCAGCACAGGCTCAGTTTCTTGTCATAAATTGCAAACATAATTGCAAACAGCAATTCACAGGACTCAAAAAACTCAGCCCTGCTCTTACTGGCTCACCTGAATAGGGTGGCTGCCTGGTAGAGCTGCTGTGGGCCGTGAGAACCTTAGTTGCAGTCCAAGGTGGGATGATGAGCTCTCTAAGCAAATTCCAGCCCTGAAGAGGTACCCCTACAAACTTGGCAGAGCTTTAGGCACTGTTCTGGAGACCCCAGGGGGTAGCCCTGGGTGATTTCTAAGGGTTTTCAGAAGAGTAACTTAGAAAATAATTCTACTTTTGCTAAGTTTAGGCCTTCTATGGAGGGTCTGTACCCCTGTCAGAAAATGTTGATGGACCCACAACCCCAGAAAGCCACCATGTAGTGCTGATGCCCAAGGGTGAATGTGTTGAGAGCAATTCAAGCTTTGTCTTACTGCAAACAGTCTCAAAGTGCTCCTAAAGCTACAGACTGCCCTTGTTCTAAGATGAAAAATGGATTTCCAGGAGCAGGCACTAAAGAGGAAGAGCCTTGCTTATGAGAAAAAGGCTTCCAGACAGCTGTGGATTATCTGAAGGAGGATGAAGGCATCTTCTGTGGAAGGATAAACAGGTTTGAAACCCTGCAAGTGGCTTATCCTGAGTTGTATAGTGTGACCAAAGAACAAAACCAGTCAGAGGATGAGGTTTGCATTCTCCACATGTCAGGGTCAGTGCCTGCTTGGTCAAATGCCATTTTTGATTGCATCTCTATAGTGCTCCAAGTATTTGCCTCTTTCTTATTCAGATAATGTCAAAGAGCACAGCCAAAGCCATGAGAGATGCGGAGTGTGACAAGGGCTGAAGGGAAGCAGATGGAAGAGAGCTTGCCCATGGAAAGGCAGCCTGGCCACCGGTGTTGGTAAGTTCGTCCCTGCACACCAGCTCAAGGACTGTTCAGAAAGCAACTCCCAAGTGTTTTCAGCATGGTGCCCATGAATAATTAAGCCAAACAAAACAACAAACAGTGTTTCCTCTTCAGCATGCCATGTGGTCCCAGCTGCCAATGGAGGAGCGTGGTAAGACTGACTCAGCTCCTGGGAGTAATGAACCAGTGAAACACCCAGGAAAGGGGATTTCTGCCTGGGCGATGGAGTGAGAAGGAGCTGAGGTGGACTTTGCTTAGGGCCCTAGATGGGGACATGGGACATCTGAGCCTCCTTCTGACTCGTTTTCAGGATTCTGCAGTATGTTGCTGGTCTTGGCTTTTGTTTTCCTACATGTAAGTGCAAGACAGTTATTTTTCCCTTTCACCCTGTCCATCCAGCAGTAAATGACTCAGGTTAGGGACTGTCTGGGCTCCAGAACACTTTCTATACAGTGGAGCCCCATTTCCAGGTTACAGGCTCTGTACAGCAAATAAGTGATAAGTGCACTAGAGACAGTCCTGGAGCTTGGCAGGTTCTGTATATCCGAAAGACAGGGACTGGTTGGTCTCTGTGACAGCAACCACCTCACCTGATCTCAGGGACCCATAGTTACACCAAAACTGCCTCATTTTTGAGCCAGGGTTTATAAGGCAATGAGCCTCCTTGTGTTCTTCTTCCATCTGGGCTGGTCCCCCACTTTGCCCTGCTCCAATAACTTCTGAACCAGCTGACCTGATTCAACCCAATTTGATGGAAAGAGAGAGGTGTCACAGACCCAATATTCCTGCAAGTTTCATGAACAAACAGCAGCTGGATAGAAGAGAGACGTTTAAGTTAATATCCTACTGAAGGAAAGGTAATTACACCTCTTTCTCCCTGTCTCTTTTGGAATGCAGCAGCCAGGTGACAAGCTGGCATTTAGATATGACTGGTCAATCAGTTCCTGCCCAGCTTCAAGCCAGGCCCTGCACTTGCTACCCCTTCCCTGTGATGCAAGAAGCTGCTGTAACAGCCAAGGATTTTGCTGGGAAGGTCTGGAGGGCATCAGGTGCCCTGAGGATATTGCAGTAAGCTGGGAGCACCAAGAAAGGAAGAAATAAAAAGCAGTTGTAATACACAAATCAGAGAAGGAACGGGTTTCACCAGTTCCTTACTCACAGAACAACTTGATTTTTAGGTTCAAACTTCTTTTCAAGAGAAAAAATGGATGTTCCACTAATCTCTATGGTACTTTCCCCAGAAAATTCCAATGACTGGCAGCTGTCTTACCAAACACTCCAAGTCTGCATTTTCTGGTTTTTTGGCCATGAGAAAACAGTTGATTCTTCTTTTCCAACACAAGCATTTGACAAAATGTCATGGAAAATAGAATTTTTCATTTTCTTTTTCCCAAAGAACAAAAATATTCCCCCAAGTACATACTTGGACTTTGCACAGAAAGAGATTCTAAGACAAAAATGTGAACATAGTCACAGCTGAACATCTTTCAGTCCAAGCAACTGGGATGGACAAAGAGTGGGATGGGACTAAGTGTGGGAAGAAGGAATGTGACTTTTCCAAGGTCAACCAACAAGGCAGGTGCTTGTGGAGAGCTGGTGCTGTTGGGTCAGCAGTTCTGCCACTTGACCGTGCGGCGCCTCTGCATGTCTGTCTATCCTGAAATAATGAATTTCTTGGACCAGAGCCAGTACTTTCCTGAGTGCTTGGAAAGTGCCTCACACAGCCTTGGGTGTAGTCATAAATAATAATTAAAATGATAATAATAATATTAAAGTGGATGTGTGCCACTGGAGATGGGACACACTGAGCAACAGAGTCCTAAATCTATGCCCCTTGTCTAGTAAAAGGTACGGTTTGCTTCACAGAGCCTGGGAGACAGGATTTGCTTCCCTGGACTTGATAATCACAGTCTTTTGCTCTGCAAAAGGCAAACTGACCTGAGCTGAATTAGGTCCAGTATCTACTCTAACACCTCCTGCCTCTAGCTTGGAGCTCTGGTCAGCTCTGGAAGGCTTTTTGTGGCTCAGGGGGATATCTGGAAAGACTAAATTAACCGTGATGGTGCGGGGAGCTGCCTGGACTAATGTTTTTTTCAGAGATAGGCTTTGATTGACATGTCAAATCTGGCTGACAATCTTTTATTCTAAGCGCAGTTGCTGCCTCTCTTCAGAGCAGGAAGAGCTGGTTTGGTTGCTGTCCTTCAAATGATGCATCTTATCACATGGGAAAAAGTAGGATAAAACCCACAAACCACCTAGAAAGAGCCACAGGACCAGCATTAAAGAGGTAAAACTAACTGGATCTATTTGAGATATTTCTGCTTTTTTCCTCTATGCCACAATCCAATGCAAGACACTTGAGAACAGGGGCTGTGCTCTGAGGAACAAGAGCTGTCTGGTTTTTTTCTTTGTTTGCTTGTTTATTATATTGTTGTTTCCTGCAAGAGATTTGTTTAATGCTTTGCTAACAGAACTGTGCAACTCTCTAGTGATGAGAGAATCATGGAATACCCTGAGTTGGAAGGAACTTCTTCAGTTCAGCTCCTGGCCCTGCACAGATGCCCCAACAATCCCAGCCTGTGCATCCCTGAGAGCATTGTCCAAATGCCCCCGGATCTCTGGCAGCCTTGGGGCCATGACCATTCCCCGGAGAGCCTGTTCAGTGCCCAGCCATCCTCTGGGGGAAGAACCTTTCCCCAACATCCAATCTAAACCCCCCTGACACAGCTCCAGCTGTTCCCTACCATTTCCAGTCCAGTACTGGGAAGACAGAGGGATAACCTCTTTCACTCACTTGTTTTACACTGCCTCTTCTACTCGTCCTCCCCGTGCTGCCTATTACTCCTAGTTACAGGTATCCTTAGTGCTTGCTAAATGGTGGGATCACACCACTCAGCTGCTCTCAGAACAGGTGGAAGCCACTTTTTATAGTGTAATTTAGACATTTGGGGTTTACCTGAGTCTGTCCAAGAAGGTCAGATCACCAAATGGGCAGAGGGATGCTTTGAATCCCCTTCTGGACATGCCTCAGTGGAAAAATAAGTCTTCTATTTGAGATGTCCTGTCCCTCCTTGCGTTTCTAGGTCCTTCAAAACCATCCAGGCTCTTCAGGGTTTTGCCTTTCTGCAAAAAGCAAACTGACCTGAGCTGGATTAGGTCCAGTATCTACTCTAACACCTCCTGCCTGTAGCTGGCAGCTCTGGTCAGCTCTGGCAGGCTTTTTGTGGCCCAGGGGGATATCTGGAAAGACTAAATTAACTATGGTGGTGTGGGGAGTTGCCTGGATGCCAGAAAAGATGCTGACAGTAAGAACTACTGTGAAATGGATGTTTCCCTTGTTCTCTGTAAACACAGGTGTGGACAAGATCAAGGACCAGCATTGGAAGGTGTATTAGGTCCTGAGTGTATTGCAAGATGGAGAAGTTTGCAACTCCACAATGCTGCTCTGTGGATGGGACTGCTTCTTGCTGGGACTGTTACCTTTGGGATCCTGCTATTGACGGAGCATCGCAGATGGGATTATCCAAAGCACTGCTGTTTACCTCCACCTTGGAGCTGCAGCCAGGCCTTTCCAGTAGCTCCTTCTCTTGAGCTTCACGAGCAGAAGACAAGCCTGGGCAGGTCATCTCCACCAGCTGCTGTGTTCTAGTCAGGCAGCTCAGGCTGGGGTACGTTCCAGTGGCTCTTCTGTGCTTCTCCTGTACCTGAGACACGCATGCATCAAATGTTTCAGTTTACAGAGTCATCAGCCTGGCAGCTTTCCTCAGCACTAAATTTACTTTTTAAAGTTACATCAGTGTTGTATCCAGAGGGAATGGAGGAACAGATGCAGCTTGTGAAGTCTGGCTTTAATTCACCTGCCTCATTTAATTTCCTGCCCTGCCTACTAATCAATGAGTCTGCACTAGCAGCTCTGGGAATACCAAGGTTTTTCCATATCCGGGAGAATTCAACACAGTGGCTGAGCTCCTGAGGTCTCAAGCAGGCCATGTCACGTCTCCTTTGAGGCTGTTTCATTATGGATTTCCCTCCTCCAGAAGCACTTGCAAACACTCTCCAGCCCATGGCAGCTGCACCTCATTTCCTTGCAGGGCCCGCTGGCACAGGGCAGCTGTGTCACATTATCCTCTCTTAGCCTATGTGGCATTTCCTCCTGGAAGTGCTCTCCTTCAAGATTTTCAGCTCCAGGCCTTGCTTTTCAGGGCCACACGCTTCTTTCTGGGGCTCTGTGCCCATCTGCCATGCTATGTCAGACACGCTGCTGGGGCCATTTGGGTCTTGTCACCTCCCAGGGCTTCCAGTGGGACCAGCAGAGCCTGGCAGGGGCTCCTTTCTCCCTCACAGGGCCCTGAGTGTGTCACTTCCAAGTGTCCCTTCTTCAAGGACAGTAGCAGCATCTCAGCTCAATGGTGCTGTCTGGCACTGCCTCAGACATTCAGGGCTGTCAGGAAGCACCAGTGAAAGGGTTTCTGGCACTTTTGCTTTGTTTAAGCAGAATTCCACTGTCCTGGGTTTTTTTGGACTCCTGTTAATTCCAGGCAGTGCTGCTCTGTTGCTTAATCAGCCGGTGTCAAAGCCCTGGGAGACAGGAAGGCTGCCTTTGCCTGGTAGTACCTATTTTGTGACACTGCTGCTTTACCTCACTTATTATGATCTGTACCAGATTGCTCTTTGCCTGCTAAAATGGACAATTAGGATCCAGTTGTAATGCAAATCACATGGTGGAATAAAAACAGTGGGGAACAAAATCCCAAATAAGTAGTCATGTCAGCCTTTGTTATGGCATGATAGCTTCAACTCTGCTCCTGCTCTGTGAAGGATCAGGAGGAGAGAGCCTGTTGTGCCTTTGTGTTTTATAGGCACAAGCTCGATGTGAGGCTGCCTTTAGGCACTGGCGGCCCTGATAATGTGTGTGTGCAAACCTAACAGACAGATTCCGCCTACGCTGGAAATTTGATGATTGTCTTGTTTTTTCAAGGCTCTGTTTTATATACTACAGGCCAAACCCATGGGGTAATTGCTGTCTCTGCGCAGGGCTGAGATCACGTGGTAAGAGAGAAGCATAGAGATGCTGAAATTTCAATCTACAACATAATGTGCCCCTAATCCTGATGGCCTCGTAGTTGTGATGCTGTCACTGGTGTCATTGCGGTTGTTCTTGTCACTGTTTTCCCATGTTTAGTGCTAAATGTTGTAAATGAAGAGAAATATTTAAATTTGTAAAGGAATCTAAATTTACTGTGGAATTAAACGCACAGGAGCCTGAAAAGTCAAATGGAAGAGGTATGTCTTCATTTCAAATGGCAAGTCATAGTGATGTAAAGCGATATTTTGTTGATACAGCTGCTTTTACTGCAGATCTGCTTTGCATTTCCCCAGGCCATGGGTAACAAAGAATGAGACTGAATGTCTTCTCATCTTTGAGGACTGAGTGTTAGGAATATCTGTGTTCATAAAGTGTTAGAGCTGGCAATCAGGAGGTCAATGTTGTAAGGGATACCTGAACTTGTGTACTACTTGTGAGATCCAGAGTGAGAACAATGCCTATCCATATCTCATGGAAATCGTGGCTTCCAGAGGACAGCAAGGAACAAGTGTGAGAGGTGGTGAAGCCAGATGGATGAGCTCAGTTCAAAGTCCTCCTAGAAGCTATGGCAACATAACTTGTATATCTACTCAGAAAAGCCTTTGCAACTACCATAAATGACTTTAAATGGCCTTATTTTCCTGCTAGCAGTGAAATAAGCAGCTTCAATGGGGAGGAGTAAATCCACTTGATTACACATGTTGCTGGGAATAACACTCTTATTGGTTATTACTAATAACCCAATTTATTACTGGTAGCACGGCTGCTGAAACAGGCAGCCTTATCTGCCAGGGGATAACTGTACTGCTCCTAAATTTCCAATTACAATGGAACAAGGGGAGTCAGAAGGGCCTCAAGGAAGGAAACTCAGTAGGAAGCAAAGTCAACATGGAGCACTTTGGTTATAAACAATGTGTGATAAATGAAATGTATCGGGGACAATCTATCTTTGGAGGAGGATTTCTGCCAGGCAAGGCTGAGCTCTTTCCATCCTGATGCTTTCCTAAGGCCAGCCATGGTGTTTGTGTGTCAGGTCATGGAGGTGTTGGCTTGCTGGCTAATCTTCTGGAGGAAAGAGGGGCTTCTAGACCTTGGATGTGCAAAGTGGCTCAAGCTCAGGGCTTCAGTCCAGGATTTAGATGAAATTTCTCTATTGAAATCAATGGCAAAGTACCTGATCACCACAGCAGGAGTGTTCTCACACAGCAACGCCCTGGGAAATTCTCTCTTGGAATAGATCAGATTCTCCTCTTATTTATGCAATTATAAATTCAGTGTAGCTTCATTTGAAACAACTGTTTTCATCCAATGCAAATAAGATCAAGATCTGGCCCAGGCTGCTTTTGTACACAACGGGAACTGACTGAATTACGGAAAACAGGAAACAAATCTAATGTAAATCTGAATGGAAATATCATGCTCTCTGTTACATCAGAATAAATTGGAAGGAAGTCTGTTGATGCTAGTGGAATTCATCTGGATTTACACCAGACTGTGGCTCAGCATTTGTCAGTTGGCTGCACACCGACATCAAAACTCAAACCATGCCACCTCATCTGAATAGCTTTGAACATTTCTCCCTTTTCCTTTATATTTAAGCAGTTGCCTCTGCATTCCGATGGCTGATTAGCCTTTTCAAACAAATAAACCCCTACAAACAGGCATCAACAAATAAGCCTTGCTCTCACTACCATTTGCAGAATCTTGATGATGAATATGAAGCACTGAGCTTGGGTTTAGAGTCACTTAAACTTGCCCCTGCTCTTCTGTGTTCCCACTTTAGAACAGCAGGATTGAGCTCACGAAGGGACAGATATTGACAAAATCACTCTGATTTCCCCAAAGGAGGGAAATCCCAAAGGCAAATTCATCACCTTCCCACCAGCACTGGGAAGGGCCAGCAGTTTCCTAGGATGCACAGGATTTACCCTTCAGTATATCAGCAAAATACTGTCATTCTTTCACTCTTGCTGTCTTCAGGCAGATGGTCAGAATGGAGCCCAAACCCTCCGTAATGGATCTAATAGGGAATCTGATGCGTTTAATAGGGAATTGTGTCATGCTCTGTTTTCACAGGCAAGTTCCTGTGCAGGGGAGCAGGGAACCGGTAGGTGCTTTTCATGGGAAAGCAAGAGGGTTAATTAATGCCTGAGCAACAAATTTGACTCCCTGAGTGAAAGTCACTGGAAAAACACAATGTCTGAGCAGGAGCATAGCCACATCAGCCCTTCCCTTGAATCTTGTATACCCCAGCTTCTTACTTAATTCAGTTTTTAATCTGTGCTCATGTTTCTCTTCAGATAATTAGTAAAATGCATCTTAATTAAAACAAGAGGAGGAGAAGAAGACACATAAACAAATGAAAGCCCTAAGTCAATGGGATTCAGGGAGGGGCAAATCCAGTATTCAAATACAAATCTTGAGGCAAACATGATAGTAACAGTTATGGAGTTATCAAAGGTAAAGACTTTTCTGAAAGTTGGATAACTGTTTGCCAGTACACCCTTCGGAAAAAAAGGGACTGGCTAGAGAGCCTGATGTCTGAGTACCACAGAGCCTGACCTGAAATCAGTCTCCTGGGGAAAAGAGCTGGGGGAGCTGTGTGGTCAGCAGTCTTTGTTTTTCTCTGTCACTGATTTTCCATGTGATCCTCACGAAATTAACTGGGCAAGATTTTCACAAGTGGCCCCTGTCTGTGGTTGCTGTAATGTGTAGATGTTCAACCTGAGATGTACCTGATCACCCTTTGCTGCACCATTCGCAACAGAGCACATGTGGATCTCAGCCACAGGATCTGAATGTGCCAGCCACTACCTCTCAGAGTCCTTATGTTCCCATCTGTAAATTGATATAATAAATACTTTCCTGATTTTGTAAAGCTATTAAATGAAACAGAGGCTTTGAAAGACCTGTGATTACTATGGCTTACTTTTGCTTGGGCTTATTTCTAAGCCTGTGCTCAAGGCCAGGTTGGATGGGGCCCTGAGCAACCTGGTCTAGTGAGTGACATTCCTGCCCATGGCAGGTGGTTGGAACTGAATGATCTTTAACGTCCCTTCAAACCCAAACCATTCAGTGATTCTATGATTCCTGCAGGTGAACTCTGCCTAATTTGTGAGAGCTTTCTCACTACTGCTAGACCTTGTCTTGAATGCAATGTTTTTGCTATCTTGTTTCTGTCCTTCACAGTATCACCTGAAATAAATGCCCACAGCTAGGATGCACCTGACTGTGGTGTTGTTGATGCACAAATAGAAGCTCCAGCTTACTCATTATCACAGCCTCTCTAACACTGTTTGCCATGTACCCCAGGCTTATTCCATCCATGCCAGTGAAGTTGGCATGTGTGAACTTGGAAGCAAAGAGAGAGCATTAATGAGAAGGAGCTGAGTCTCAGCCCAGTCCCAGCTCTCTGAAGGACTGCACCAAATGCAGTCATAGAATCACAGAATCATGGAATGTCCTGAGCTGGGAGGGACACACAGGGGTCACTGAGTCCAGCTCCTGGCCCTGCACAGACCCCCCAACAACCCCAGCCTGGGCATCCCTGGCAGCGCTGTCCAAACGCTCCTGCAGCTCTGGCAGCCTCGGGGCTGTGCCCATTCCCTGGGGAGCCTGGGCAGTGCCCAGCAGCCTCTGGGGAAGAACCTTTCCCTGAGATCCATCCCAACCCCCTGACACAGCTCCAGCCTTTCCCTCAGTCCTGTTCCTGGTCCCAGAGCAGAGCTCAGCATCTGCCCCTCTGTCTCCACCTGGAAGGAAGGTGCAGCCCCCCAAGGAGTCTCCCTTCAGTCTTCTCTGCTCCAGAGGGCTTGCACAGGACTGCAAATATCCGTAATCCTAGGGAACCAGCTAGAGTCAATTTTCCAGCCTCCTTGAAGAGTCTCAGCTGCATCACTAGTCTTTACTCACTGCCTGTAAATGATCCACGTGCACATGGGAATAAAGCTGATATTGAAGTGGATGTAATGGGGCCACCAAATAGAGTCAAGAGAGAATCACAATTGCAGAGACATTTTCTGCTCCAGCAATACAAGAAGATGGGGGGCAGCTATTTGCGTTTATAGGAGTAAAACTCTTTAGGCAAGGACCTTAAAAGTGGGAATAATTATAATTTACTGTCTGCACCATGCAGTGGGGGATCAGGCCCAAGCTTGTAGCTACAAGCTTTAACTATAAATGCTGTGGACTGACTGTGCTGTGCAGAGTTTTACTGAGTCACATTGGTTTCAGAACTGCTTACCCCAGGGAATGGCACTGTTTTATTTATTATTTGTTTTATGGATGTGAGACCCTACACTTGATTCTGATCTTATATTCTGAAAAATCGAGTGATTTTTGGTGGGTATATGCCTGACTTACTTGCATATGTATGTAACGTGCTTTCAAGAGCTGATACAACTTTGATAGGATTCTTATTTATTCTTCTAGTTAAACCCTATTACATTGGGCAGAATCCTGTCCATTTCCTCACAGAGACTCTGTGAACACTGAGCTGGGTCTTATGGCAGAAATCAGGTTTGCCTGTGATGGCAATAGAACAGGTTAGCCTGTAAGCCCAGAGTAAACTTACACTCCGTTTGTTAGAAAGAAATGCATTAACGGATTCTGTGACTGATCTCCTGAAATGTCATTTGAATAGTTTTGACTGTGCATTTGTTTTGTTCCTGGGAAATTTCACAGTACAAAAAGACTTTTATTTTCCCTTCTTCATTTGCCAAGAATCTCTTTGAAAGTTGTTTGTAATATAGACTGAGGTTTGGGCCAGATCTTTAGCTCGCATAAGCAGATGCATCTCTATTGACTTCTGTAAAAAGATTCTGATATACCTGAGCTGAGGATCAAAGACAAGAAAATGAAAGCAAGAAACTGCGAGGAATGAAGCTTTTTGACCAGGGGGGTAGTTACTGCAGGAAATACGTTATTTCCTAAAAAAAAAAATTTTAAAAAATTGACTTTTCTAAAATTACAAGCTTATTCTTTGGGATATGAATGTCTAGATCAAGTCTTCCTGGCCCAGTGCCGTTCTTTCATCACTCCCTTTTTATGCTGTTAATTTGAGGCCTTTCCCACTGCTTTCCTGCTCTGCCTCCCAGGGCATGCGCAGGAAATGCTGGGTGGTTTGAATTAAAATATTCCACAGTGAAAAAAGGAAAAAAAAATTAAATATAAAGTCTTTGCTGATAGTGAAGTGGAGAATGTGGTGCCATGGAAGAGTCTGGATTATTTTAGATGATTTTAGTGCTTCTGAAAGCAAATGCTCAAAAGCCAAATGCTGAGAATGAAACAGATAGTGTTTGTGGATTGATGTGTACGGATGTGCTCGGATGAAGAAGAGACAGGGACACAAGGTAGATGTGGGAGTAAGGAGAACCACCCATAGACTAATGAGGCACTAACATGGAGAATAAAAGGAGAAAAAAAGCAAAAATGAGTTAACTGAAGCCTTGGTCTAGCCATGAGCTCATTACCAAGTGCTCAGAGAGGTGTTCGGACTCTGGACATAAAGGCATGAGGTGAGGCTGTATGACAATGAAGAGGGCAGAGGAAGCACAACTCAGGGTTAAGCCAGGGTTTAAGCTTCTGATACATTTGGCTAGATCTGCTCAGTTCTGGCTGCTTACAACTTCCTCTGAAGCTTTTAGTACAGTAAAAGAATGCTGGAAGAGAGAAGTCTCCTGCTGCCAAGCCACCACCACCACTGGGGAGGTGACTCTTTTGTAGTTTAATAGTGGGTTGTCAGTTTTTAGGCCTGTCAGTGCAGTGCCTTTCTCCCACAGCCAGGAGCTCATTTCAGCAAGGAGTTATTCCTGGTGTATATGAAAGAGGACAGAGCTGCTTTTTCTCTTAAAAGGAGAGAAGAAATACTCTTCCTGGCAGAATCCCAGTGAAGGCACTGGACTATCAAATGCTGGGAAAATTCCCTAAAAACATTAGTTGTGATAATGCCAAAAGCAACACAAGGTACACTGAGAGGTGACATAGGAAGGGTGTCCTTGGCAAGATGTAGGGCCAGGCCATCAAACAGCTGCAGGTGCTTGAGGAAGGAACACGAGATCAGGAGATGCTGGGAAGTGGCCTTTCCTATTCCAGCTTCTGGAAGCTCATGCCCTTCCCAGCAATTCTTCTCTTTCCTGTTGCTCTTGACTGAATTATTGTTTCTATTTTCTGTCACTTTGATCAAGGGGAAAGGAGAGGAAGCAGGTCTACAAAGCAATTTCCAATGTGCTTCCCTGTCTGTCTGTCTGCTCCCTACAAATAGTTGTTTTTCTTAGGGATAAAGGCAGAAGATAATTCCTTTAAGTGGCAGTTAAGCTCCAGGTAGCTGCAGAAAGCTGCAGCTTTCTCCAGTTCCTGCAGAGACACAGCTTGAGTCGCAGGTTTCCCTACTTCGCTGAACCATGAGATTTTTTTTCCTGGCTTTGTTTTGTGTTTGGTGGTGATTATACTTCTCCAGGGTAGACCAAAGTGATTGGAGCAGCAGGGAAAATGACAGACTGAGGATGCTCCATAAACTGGTTGTGCCCTTTTTCTGAAATGCTCTAATTTCATAGAGTAGGGAACAGTTTCGTCTCAATGCTGATTTGAGCTCCTCGTGTTATACCTGCAAAACCTCTGTTTTCGAGCAAGCAGTGAGCCCAGTCCAATTTCCTTTTACCCCTGCTGTGCTGGCAAGCCTTAGGAAGAGACTTTTGATCGTGTTGGATGGAATACTGAGGGCTGGCGGAGCAATACTTGTGTTCTAAGACTCCAAGTGAGCCTCATCAACAGATTTGTGTGATGGCTTTGGCTCATTAGCTAGTGAGGTTAATGAGAGCACCTGTATGAGCCATCTGATAGGAAGGGGCTGTATCTAGCCATGGTGATTGCTCAAGATGACACAGCAAGTCACTGGCAGAGCTGGCAGCCAGCAGAGCATAGCAGGGCAGGGTTCCATCTCCAGGTCTGAAGCCATCTCATCCACCCTTTGGAGCAAGTGATGGACATGGACATGGGCACAAGCTTGAGGAGATGGGTCACATTCAGCCTGGTGCTGGGCTTGTGCAGGGGGTTGGAAATGTTCTCCACTATCAGTGAGGCTTGTGAACCTTGAGAGCTTCAGAGCCAGCCCACACCTCCACCTGCAAAGAAATGTGAGCCACTAACTCTGAGAATCTCGATTTCTTGGATAGGCTTATTATCAATGCATCAAATAGTGGAATGTTACCATTTCTACCTGGTTTTACTGATTTATCACCCCTGAATTATGCACCATCAGTGACAGTAATGTTCTCTGATGTGGACAGGTGGATGGAATTACATGTCTCTCTGTTTGGTGTGCTAACAGAATCAGAATTAATATTTTGTCTTGCCTGGCTTATCTTAGCTAGACAGTAGCTATTATTTCACCTACTCTGTTTCTCTTCCCCCTCTCTGTTACAACTGAAATAATTTGAATTTGAGCTAGACTTGAAGCAGGACTCACCTCAAAGCAGATTTCCAATTCCTTGACCGCAGTCCGATCCCAACGCTATCAATCTCCACTGAGTCTGGGCACAGTCAGTCATGTAATTGGATGGATCAAGCAGGGAGAACACATTTTGTGGGTGACTGCAGACACTTGCATGCAAACACATTTGACTTTGACATGCTAGTCAGCATGGGGAAGAGTAAGTGAGAACCCGCTCCACAGCAGCCAGCGCAACACCCTCTGCTGTGCCCCACGCCCCGGGACACGAATCCCTCGTGGGGATCGTGGAGACAGCCCCGAAGTGTGTGCACACACAGAGGGTCTTGTGCAGTCCTGCTGCATGGCTTGGAGTGTGTCTGGGCACACCTGTGGGTGAAAGCAAAGAGGATTTGATTACTCACAATGTGCTTTTTCTCTGCCCTTTCTTTTTCTGTGCTGTTCCCACTCGTGCTGAATTACAGTCATCATGACCAGTCCCTGCCTCCCAGTGTGGGATGCTGTGTTGGGTTAGATTCCATACGTATTGCATTGTTTGCCTTCTTTATCTCCCTTTCTCCTCCCTGCTCATGGTTGGTTGGTTTCTCTTCACGTGTGGCATCAAAAGGCTGTTTGAAGAGAAACTACCCAATCCAAATGAAAGGGAATATTGCTTTTGGAAGATCCAGCTGAAGCCTGAGCAGAACTGACAGGAAATTATGAATTAGGTGAGGATTTTTATCACTTCTTTTCTTTCTCTTTACTTTTTCTTTTCTTTTTTCCCCCACTCCCTGTGTATTTTCTTAACCCTAATTAAAATGTGCTGGGCACAAAAGTGTAATGAAGGGCTGGACTCATTACTTTTGTTTATGGCAAAATCCAAGTGGAACAGAACTCTAAATGGGCTCTGGTTGAGTCCCATCTCCCTCCATAAAGAGTGTAATAAATATCAGCCACATTGATTTTCCTTCCCCTGAACCCTTTCCTATTTGCTCTGGTGTAAGTGCACTGTGTTTTCCTCTGAGGTTCTTTTGCTCTAACTGTTCTATTATCTGTTGTTGTTGTTAATTTGTGTTGAGTGTGTAATTGAGAACCTAAGAGGGAGGTTAAGAGAAACGCCCTCAGGAGGACATCTGACCTACATGAAGAAAGAGAAAAAATAAATAACCCAAGCCATTGAGGCCAACGGTTCCATTTACCTGGTTGAGCCATTTCCTTCAGCAAGGACTTTTATCCACTCCAGGCTTAGCTCTTTTTCTGTAATTAGTTCTGTGTACGTGTTTTTAACTTCTACTTGATTTTTGCATTGATTTCTTTGCCTTGGGGGGACATTTACCTCTTCATTCCGTGCATCTGATTTTCCTGCTACCTGCAGTTATCTGCTGAACTGGTGTTATAGGCAGAGGTAGGATGTGGCCCCTTTTCTCTTCCCTTTTCCTGCTGTGACTTAACCTGGCCCCAGTGACACAGGCACGTGTTGGGGGTGATGTGGAAGATGTCTCAAAGCACAAATGACAGCTACTTAATTCCCCTTGGGTTTCCCAGGGAATGAGGCATGAGCACAACTGAAAGCTTCCCGAGAGACTGAGAAACCATGTTCACCCAACCTCAGACATTGCTTTCCATCCTTCTCCAGCCTCCTGATCTGGGCAGTCTCTGTCCTGAGCACTTGAACTTCCTGTCCCCCTTGTTCGGCCACTGCCTCAGGGATGTATTGCAAATACATGGAATCCATTATTGCCTGCTTGCTGTACCAGTTCCCAAATCTCAGCAGATAAAGAGTTCTTAGTGTTTTCTTAATGTCTCTTTGAGGTTTATTAAAGGCCTAGGAGGCATGAGGGGGAAATGAGAATGTGACTCAGAAATCCCTGTTCTCAGCCACATGCTTCCTTCACAATCTCATTTGTAACCAGACTATTAAAAGTGAATTATCTGAGCCAAGTGGCAACACTGAAAAGGAAGGGCTGGGGGGAGGGAAGCAACACTTCCCTCTGGTCCCTCTAGATGTGAGCAGCTTAATTCAGCCACTTTTGTCTGCCCCTTTCTGCCCATATTGGATTTTTTGCCGTTATTACAGGAGGATTGTTGGCATTGACAGTTGCGGACATGGCTGGCTTGTTTTTCCCTCCAGACTTGATGAAAAAGTGTCCCTCTTGGCTGCAACGTGGGGATGTTTTCACACACTTGACATGGAGCTGGGAAGAGGAGAGGGAAGTGCCTGTGTGGTGCCAGCTCTGCTGTCCCTGGAGAACCCCTTGACAGAGAGGCCCCGAGCTGACAGCTCGACTTGCCATCATGTTTCCATGGCATCACGCCTGCTTCCAGGGATGCCTAATAAACTGGAGCAAATTGGGATGAGGGATTATCAGGCGTTAAGTGGTGCTGCTGAGCCAAACCTCCCACTCCATTCATTATGAGGAATTTCTGTTTTCTCACGGGGACCGCCGTGATCCAAATGGAGCAGGGTGAGGAGGTGGCAGCTGCTGTGTCTGGGCCTGTGTGAAGCAGTTGAGGCCCCTCCAGATCCTGGCTTGTCTCTCAGTGAAGGTCAGCTCCTGCTTCTAGTGAAGCAATTTCCCATCTCTCAGTAGGGCTGAATCAAGCCTTCAAGGAATTAGATTCTGTTTCAGTTCACAGCTCAACCTCTCAAAAATTCCCTTTCCATCTCTCCTATTCTGTTCAGGAATTGCTCTGAGTGTATCTATTGACTTTCCATGGAAAGTGGACATGGCCAAGTAAAAAACCTTGCTGAAGATTTTACAGGAGTAATATTGACCTTCCCATAGATGCTGAAGAGGATAGAAAGTCCTGATTCTCTGTAAAACTAAACTAAAATTGTATTTGATGAGTTCTATAAAATGCTTATAGATTTTTATATTTTTCCTACTTTGACTGAAACATCTTTCTTTTTCTCACAAAGGCCAGATGCAGAATATTTACAGAGAAGGGGGGAAACCTTTTTCTTTGAAAAATATTTGTACTGGCAAATCACTGCAAATTGGTGAACTCCCAGATGCATCTAAATAAATAATAGCAGAACTCTGGCTGCATTTGCAAAAAGCCCCCGAACATTGGACTTATGGGCTTGTTTCAGGTATAACTGGGATATAAATTAGGCTTACTGAGTATTTACAGATTTTATGTGGTTTCCAATGGAAGCAGTACCTTTGCAATCTTTTGGGGAGTAAATCCAAGTCACACCCAGTCCAAAACCATCAACTCCTGTTTTTCTTGGCAAGACTCTGGTTGCTGCAGTTGTGCCCTGCTGTGGCCACAGGCTCATGGATCCTCCCAGAGATGTCACAGATTTTCCTGTGGTGACATCAGTTCCTTCCTTGGGTGAAAAGGTGAGTTTCTGCACACTGGGAGACAACAAATAGTTCAGGGTTAGATTGGATTTAGAGGAGTATGAGCCCCCAGGGGATATTCATTGGCCAAACTTCACCTGGTCCTGGGCTGGGCAGAGAAAGAGCCGTCCTGTTTCTGGTGCCCAGAGGGATCCCATGGCCTCTTATGCACTTATGAAAAGGTGCAGAAAAATGGTAATTCTTCCTAAGAGTGGCTCAAATCTCCTGTTCTTGCTGCTCCTTGTCTCCTGTGGCTCATATCCTGACAAGAACTTCTCAGCAGTGCTTCCTCCGAACCCCGTGGCCATCGATCAAACCTCTTCCCTCTCTAGCGCAGGAGCATCTCCAGCAATCACAGAACATCTTAAAACAAGAACCAAGTCTTTATTTGCTTTTTGGCTCTCATCTTCATATTTTCCAGGTTTTGTGCTGTGGACAGAGTACAGAAATATCCCTGTCATTTTTGAAGAAAACTGAGATAATCTGTGCACAGGAGACAGAGCACTGCTAAAGATTTCCAAAGAATTTAAAGAGCTCCCACCCAAGATACTGTGGCCACAAGCAACCTGTTGTCTGACATAGCCTAAACCAACAGATTATTACGATGTACTTAAATAACCATTAATTAAAAATGTATCAGCTCTTTCTGTGTGTAAGCTTCACAAAGCACATGATCCCTGCTTTCCTCTGAAACCTCCTTCTTCCCACTGTCTTTTATTTCCCTATCAGCTCTGTAAGTCTTCTTTCTCTCTCTTTTCTCAGCCTCTGATGGCTTTGCTCAGTTCATCCTCTGTCATTTGTGCCTGGATCTGGAAACATTTCTCAGGATGTTTGACTCATCCATCATTTAGATAATCACAAGGAAAAAAACCCCAGTTTCCAGCTATGAACATCCACAAAAAGGACAAAGGAAAAAAAAAAAAACCACCAAACCCTCACCTTGAACTTCCCTTCCTGCTTTTCTTTTCATTTAGTTTGAGAATCTGACTTGACAGTCTTTGCTCTGGCAAAAGTCCCACTGAAGTTATTAAGGGCAAGAGCTTGTCAGGATTAAGAGGAAGGATTTGAAATATCTGTGAGTGATAGCAATATCCCCAGTTCTATTAGGCCAGATAAGTATTCGCAAAGGACATTAACCCTGGAGCCTTGAGCCAGCTGCTGACTGCCCTGGGGGGAAAGGAGATGAGGTTTCCAAAGGGGAAAACTGCTTCACAGCTGCTGTAATAAGGTTTTGCATCCCTTTCCTTGCAGAGCTGAACTCAGATCAGTTCCTCTCGAAGTATCCATTTGACTATCAGATACAGGGCCCTGGGAGAAGTGAATGGGCAGTGAGAAGCCTAAATGGGAATGAAGACTTTCAAGTTGGTGCTGGCACTGAGCCTGGGTGTGCTGGTGTCCATCAGAGGTGATGAGGCAGCAATGCAGCCCCGACAGGCAGCTTTGAGGGCTGGGTTTGGAAAGGCTGCCTGAACTGCACTGCAGCCTGTGGGTGCAGGTGTTTGGGAACGGGAGAGAGCAGAGGCACCACAGATGGCTGTAAACTGGGGTAATGTTTGATATCTTCCAGTAGCTTAACACCCCTTTCTATGGACGGAAACTTCTGCTGCTTCTCTGTTCCCATTTCCCAGGGAGTGATTGTTACACAGATCAAATGCTCATTTGGCCATTTGAAGAGCAAATATGGCTTCAAAGGCAAAGAATCACAGAATGGCTGGAGTTGGAAGGGACCTTAAAACTCATCCCTTTCCACCTCCTGCCATGGGCAGACGCCTTCCACTGGACCAGGTTGCTCCAAGCCCCATCCAACCCAGCCTTGGATGCTTCCAGGGATGGGGCAGCCACAGCTTCTCTGGGCAACCTGTGCCAGGCCCTCACCACCCTCACAGCCAAGAATTTCTTCCTAATATCTAATCTAACCCTGTTCTCTGGCAGTTTAAAGCCATTAGGACAAAGGGACAAAGGTGAGTGAATCAGGAAAGGAGACATCAGGATGGGGTCAGTTAAAAAAGCTTTTCTTACACCTTTTGATGCTTTCTTGAGCCTGCAATACCGGATGGATTCAGGGATTACGTGTGTTCCCAGCTGGGCACAGTGGAGGACAGTTTACACAAGCAAGCAACCTCTGCCCTGTGCAGTGAATTGAAGAGCTGATCCCAATTTTGCCACCTTCTCTGCTGTAATTCCTGCCCTGACACATGTGACATCTATATGTGCACATGGTTCTCCACCCCTCTAGTCGGGGGAGATCCCATTAATGCCAGTGTTAAAACCAAATAAACACTGAAATAAATTTAAAACAAAAATAGCATTTCCAAGGCTGTTCCATCCCCACCACCCACCACCATTTATAACTAATTGGGGCTTTGTTATATTCCCTCACCCAGTGACAGATAAATACTAAACTCCACTGGTTAACAATAATCACCCTAATTATGCCAAGATGACATTTACAATACAGGCAATTGCTAATCCATTACCTCACTCTGCTGAATACTAGAACACTCAAATTAAAAGTTATTCACCCACAAAGAACAATGTTTTAGTAGCTGACACAGCTTAGTAAAGGAATTTATTAAGGTAATTTGCAGTTTTCCCATAAATAAAACATTCTAGTGTTCCCCTGTCCTTCCCTCTCCCTTCCCCAAAGTAATCTTTTGTGATAAATATCTTTTTTTTTCTCTCTTGTAGCACACTTAAAAAAATAATAATTGAAACTGTCAGGCAGACTTACATATTTAAATTTGCTCACCTGAAAAACAGCAGAGAGCTGCTCATCCATCTCTTCACGTTCTTTTTGGAGAACGGGGGTGATAGTTTGGGGTTTGTGATGTTGTAGGAGGTCACTGTGATAAAACCTTCACCAGTGTGGAGTTTCAGTGAGACCTAATGATGGCTCTGAATGTGTCAGGGAGTTGTGCAGTGTGTTGTGGTTGCCGGTCTGCTGTGCCAAACCAGGACTCTCTGGCCCTCATCAGGGAGATGCTGAGGAGGAAGAAAAAGGGCTGTGAGTCTCCTCAGGCACAGGCTGGAACTCACAGGGCTAAGTGCTGCAGCTTTACTTATGTGCCATCCCAAACCAAAGCCAGTCAAGAAGCCAAAGGAAGCTGCCGGCCTGCAGCAAGCAGCATCAGCATGGGGAGAAGGGAGGCACCTGCAGCTTTATACCAGTACCTGGAGGCCTTTTTCCTTCAGTGATCTCTTCCTGACTTGTCTCCCATCATTAAAACACAAAAGAGGAAAATCCCCCTCAGTTTGATTACCTGGGAAGGGAGGAAATCCTGCTGACAAATATGAATAGAGGGAGTAAAGGGTGAAACAGACACAAAAAATCAAAGCTCGGTTTCATTGCACCCCGTGAGCAGCTCCTTGCACTTGGTGCTGGCAAAGCCCCTGCCAGTAGCACATCCAGCTAAAGGATGGAGTGGGAAGGCATTTTTGGGGATTTGGTTTTTGCTGTTATCACAGCAGCTCTGCCCAAAGCTATTTGCAATAAATCAGTGAGTCACAGCCAGCCAAGAGTCCCTGACCACATCCCTCCTATGTGCTGACATGCAGCAGCCAAGCCAGCATCCCTCTGGTGCCAGCACCAGCCGAAGGGACCCATGGGGGTCCCAGGCCCACCTGGAGTGAGCAGCTTGCGGGAGAAGCCGGGTGTTGAGGGCAGGATCTGCCAGATTCATCCCTGCCTGCACAGGAGGCGGCCAGAGGACTTGGAGCAGAGCTGCCATACATCTGTGGCTCCTCACAGATCCTCTCTTTGTGCCCGGGCACTCCATCCCAATGTAAAAAAAGACATGAGCCATTTGCCTGGAATGTTAAAGCTTCAGCAGCTGGGCTGGAGCAGTAGCTCAGGGTGGAGAGCAGATGTCCAGAGACCTGGTCAAACGGCACCCGTGCCCGTGCAGCTGAGCACAGACCCTTGGGCTCTCCCGCGTCTCAGATTTACTCAGTTGTTGTCATTGTGGCAAACGGGCTGTGACTCTGCATTGTTCTGCCCCATCCCTGCACAGCACAGTGTGTAGGACCATTGTCTGACCAGCATTTTGGACACAAGAGAGAGCCTTGCTTTGATCTGTGCTATCCCACGGTCATCCTGCCCCTGGCTGCAGCAGTGGGGGAACCTGCCAGAGAGGAAAAGCCCTGGCACTCTGCTCTTTGGACCAGGAGTGCTTGGAGCATTTGAGAGCAGCTCTGGAGCAGCAGCTAGACAGCCTTGCACCCCACATGCTCTGCAAACAGCCGCTCTGCCTCAGCTCCTCCCGGCATGGCGCTTCCCAAGGGCTCCTTGGCTGCTTCTGTGCGACAGGACGGATCGCAGGATCACAGCTCTCCTAAACAAAGATCTGCAAGCCCTGTAATCACCAGTGCTCCTTCTTCTCCCCAGCTCAATTAAGAGAGTGTTTTCCTGCTCACCCCTCTGCTGTTATTTGCTACGTCTCATGCTCCTGTGGAGTTTTTCCTGCTCTTCCTTCTGATTAGTGGACTGGGCTCCACTCCAGCCCTGAGCTCCTGGCCCTGTGCAGACACCCAGGGCAGGAATGAGACAACTTCCAGAACTGCTCCTGGGAAAATGTGAGGTTTTTTTCAAGGAAAGGCCTTACTGTAAAGGAAATCGAGTGAGGAAAAGGGGTGCCATGAAAGGCAAGGCTTTAAAACACACACTGAACTTCACGTGGGGGTGCTCCTATTTGGATATAAAGTGGTGTTAATTTGAATGAACTTTATTCCTTCCCGAGGAGAGTAAGTGTAGCCTGATTAAAGCCACTTGAATTCTGAATCAGAGAGTCTGCCTGGGGAGTTAATGGCCAGTAACAGGCAGCAAACAAAGCCGGGTAATGCTTGTCACAGCAGGGTTCCAACTTCAGCACATAACTTCTTATGACCTGAGAACTATATTTCATCTCAACATATAAACTGACAACCCCAATTTGTACAGGCATATCAAGACAGTAGTATATGCCATTCTACTTGCTCCTGTTCAAGGGCATACAGGAGTACACAAGTGTGGGGCAATCACAGATCAGAGGAGATTAATTTCTACCCTTGGAGGGATGCAGCGACACCATCGCCTCAGCCCTGCTGCTCACCCAACCCTGAACCACGTCATACTGCAACTGTTAAAGTCCATGCAGAAGTTTGCTGAGCTCACTCATGCCAGTTAATGACTGCTGTCTCAATTATTACTGTAATTGCCCATCCACTTTCTTTTTATTTTCCAACTTGTTGCCATTAATCTGGTTTTTCATTTTCCCTTCTACCAAATTCCTGCCCAATTGAACCCAGTAACTCTGACTCATCTATTTCTCTTCTGACGGAAGCTCAGCCACTACTTCAGTGGCTGTTCAGCTCTGCTTCTCATCATCCTGGCTGTGCAAGATCCCCAGTTTAGGCCTTTGGATCCGAATGCAGTCATGGATGCTTCAGCACTGGAACTGAAGGTACAATTTTACACAAACTGGAGCAGAGGGAGGCAATGCACTAACTGGAGAGAGCTGAAGAGTTTGTCCTAGAATCCAGCATCTATTTATAAGGAAAGGAGAAGACTCCACAAGCTTGGAATATTTACTTACTTTCTCTGACTGCAAATCTGAATTTGGGTGGTGAGATGCACCCACGACTCTGGGTGTTTCACCCCCACTCACCCTCTGCCATTAGCAATGCAGAAAATTCACCATCCCACCAAACTTGGGAAAATTGTAATTGCGTCTTCTGGTTGGGGAACTGTGAGGAGCAACAGGGGATTTCTTGCTCTCTGTTCTTAAAGTAATGGAAAGATGGAACTCCCTTGTTCCTCACCAACCACAATTATTTCCTGTCTTTTCCATTTCTGAGCTACATATTTCTTCCATGCCAAGCTCCCACATCCATCAGACAATGCCTGGTCCTTACACTGAGAGTGCACAGAAGTGATGGAAAATAAAGAAGGAATGAAAGAAAGAGGGAGGGAGAGAGGGAGGGAAGGGGACTAACATTAAAATCAACAATTTCTCTTCCTCTCATTTTAGGTCAGAAAAAGTCTTCCCAACTTTATGAAAGGCATATTGAAAAAAAATCAGTAAATTCATGAACATGCAGTTATTACTTAGGAGACAAATTGCATTTCTTCCAAAATGTTCCAAAATGCATTCATTTTCAGAGTACATTACTTTCATAATACTGTGTGGAACATTAAATGAGAATTTCCCTGACTTGGCTACAGAACACATTTTTGTATTTCAGTGTCTGACACAGAGCCCAGGGTAACTAATGAAAATCTTTTCGAAAAGTGACAATCTTGTCTAGCAGCCTTGCCTGTTGAAGAGATTGCAACATAAAACAGATGAGTGCCCTGCTTGACAGCTAATTGTGTCGGGCTTAATTACAACAAGCAGAATTTAATCGGCTGTGCAGTGCAGTTTTTTAGGATGGGGGAACCATCTGGAATATACCTTGTTCCTGGGCTGATGGAGGGGCGGGCATCTCTGGATTTCAAAGACACTGGAGCAACTGTGTACAAATTTAAATGCAGAAGTGGTTCCTTCCTTAGTGTATTTCATTTGAGCTGTTTGATGAATTTTAGAGATATTTATGCAAACCTGCATGCTATTGCTTCATGAAGACAAGGTTTTGGAAACCTTCCCAGTTTCAATTTGATGAGGCTCGTTCCCCTCTGTGGCCCCATGCTGTGGCCAGAGCTCTGTCAGGTTTCACATGTTGAGTCACTCCTGGTCCTTCACCTCTCAGCTCCTCCTGACTCCCACCTCTACCTGCCCCGTGATCCTCTGGATGGCTCTGTCAGGTGTGGCCAGTCCTGGTGTGGGACAGAGCTCTGGCATAGCCAGGGGAAAGTGCTGCAAACCCCACTTTCTCAGGGACAGCTTGGTGTCACTGGCCTGTCTGCTCTGCAGCCTGACACGAGGATCCTGCACACAGCAGCCCCAGGAGCTGCAGAGCTCTGTTTATATTCGCATGGAAGTATTTGAAAGGGAAGGACCATAAGTCTCAGAATCATGGAATCATGGAATATTCTGAGTTGGAAAGGACCCATAGAGATCATTGAGTCCAACTCCTGCCTTGCACAGACACCCCAACAATCCCAGTCTGTGCATCCCTGAGAGCATTGTCCAAATGCTCCCGGATCTCTGGCAGCCTTGGAGCTGTGCCCATTCCCCGGGGAACCTGGGCAGTGCCCAGCACCCTCTGGGGGAAGAACCTTTCCCCAACATCCAATCTAAACCCCCCTGGCACATCTCCAGCCATTCCCTAACATTTCCCTAACGTTGCCAGTCCCAGTACTGGGAAGACAGATGGACAACCTCTTTTACTCATTCATTTTACACTGTCTCTTCTACCTGTCCTCCCACTCAGTATGTATCCATGGCTGTTCCCATGCTGAACGAGGCCTCTCCAGAGGGAGCTCCATCAGGAGCACGCAGGATCCAACATGCCACAGCATATCCTCTCCCAAGCCTGTTTAACCCACTGCCCTCCTCGGCATCCCTTGCTGGGTCCGTGCCTTTGTGCTGCTTCTCCACTCCAGCTGCTTCTTTTGCCGTGGCTCTGTGGGAAGTTCCTTCACCTCATGCAGAGTTTTCTCAGTGTAATTGACTTGAGGTGTCTTCCTCCTTTTTTCTCTTGCCCTGTCCATTTTACCCAGTCTTCTGCAGTTTGATCTCGGAGAGGCTGCTGTGATTTCCCTGCTGGGCTGACACTGCTCCCACAGCTCCCATCTCCTCCAGTGCCAGTGGAGTCATGGACAATCACAGTGTGGTGTCAGAGAGGTGTTTGTGCCTCCCTGCCCTGATGCTGCCTTTTGGCTCAGCGGCATGGCCAGGAAATGGCTCCTCGGCAGAGAACACAAAGGAGACTCCAGAGCATCTTGAGCAGCGTGGGAGTTCTGCGAGTTGTGGGACCAATTCAGGTGAGTCCCCTTCATTTTTAGTCCACCCAAAGCCAAGCATACAGATGAAGAGTGAGGTGCTAGGACAGGCCCACAGTCATGGAAGCAGGGAAACTTCTCTAAAGGTGACGTGTGCCATGGAATGGAGAGCCCAGCTGAGAGTGACCTGTGCAGCCTCATTCCGGGCGAGGACTGAGTCCAGCAACCCCATTCTGGTGGTCTGAGTAACCAACAACAGCAAAGCTCCGGGCTTTGGGCTTGGCAGCGTCTCCTCCACACACTCATGGCAGATCCAGGTGGGCTTCAGGCTTATTTTTATGCCTGGGTTTTTTGAGAGAGTCCTTAGGAAGGTGGAGGGAGCACACTGCTGAGCCTGAGAAGTTACACAGTAGCTCCAAGCTCCTGTCATTTTCCCACACCCACCCCAGCAAGTCTGCACCTTTCTCCCAAGGCTGCTTTGGGGTTACATGGAAGGAAACTGAGAGCAGAATTTAGCCCAGGCTCTCCATTCCTTGGCCTTACATGGGATGTGCAGAAACAGAGCAACTGCGCAGTGATTTCTCCCCTTCCAGTGCTGCTCTGGATGTGCTGATGTGATTCCAGCTCTGTCCAATGCATCCCAGATGGGGAGGGTTTGCATGTGATGACAGCCTTTACAGCCTGTCTGTGAACAGGCAGCACAACCCAGGGCTGCAGGCAGCACCTGCAACACTTGGGTTCATTCCAGACTTCTCACATGACCTTGAGCAAATTGCTTGACCTTATATTTTTTGCCCCTTAGTTCAAACGAGAGGAATGAGACCATATGTAGGAAAGAGCTCTGGGATCTCTAGAGAAGCAGTTCCTGCATCCCACACTCATTGCAAAACCTTCCTTCTGTTTCTTTTCCACTCTTCTCTGTAATTTGCAAGCCAATAATCATTAGCCATCCCCTAACGAGTTCCCTACCCTGGTAATTAGTATCTTTTATGCCCATTTTACAACTGCAAAAACCAAGAGGCAAGGTCAGCCACTGGCAGACTGGAAGTTAGAGGCAGGAGGAGTGTGAGAACAGCCCATTTTCTGTACCAGCATCCCTGCTTTGACCACTAGACCTTGCTACACTCAGAAACCATATCAGAGAAAGCCAGACGACGAGCATTGTCCACAGTGCTAATCTTCAGAGGACCATATTAGTGCAATTTGATGTCAAGACACCTTATCTATCACCAAGCAAAGAGTAAGATTAAAGGACTGGAGTTACAAGTGCCTTTTTGTTTGCACTAACTGGCTGAGTGTCTGTCTGGAAAACAGAGGCTTTCAATCTAAATTGCTGTCACGTTTTCCATACAGGAGTAGATTGGTCTCAGCACCCTTATTAAAAATACTACTGGCACTCTACAGCAGCTGCTCCAAATGCTGCAGCTTTCAGTAACGAGTTGCGAAGTGGATGTTGAACACCGAGTACTGATCGCTGCTTTCCTGGTGTAAATCTGAAGCAGCTTTCCCGACGTCGGTGGAATAACTCCTGGATTTACACCAGAATCCTGTGCCCGGGACCTGCTTGTGTTTCCCACCCTCTTTGCACCAACTCAGCTGCAGTGTCCTCTGCTCTCCCAGAGCTGCTGTGGACTTGGATACAGCTGCACGGATTTGCACTGGGTGATGCTGCCTCTAGTTTGTCACACTAAAAGCAATATCCCCACTGGTGTAAGAACAGTCAGAATCAGTCCTTTCCACTGTATTGTATCTTGGTGAGGTGTTACTCCCCAGCATCCATTAAATTACTGGGAAGAAAAATAAGGAAGGTTGAAAAAGAGTAGATTAATTAAAAAAAAAAAAAAAAGAAAAAAAGAGAGAGAAAGAGAGAGAGAAGAGGGCAAAAAAGGAAAGAGGATGGGGCAGGAGAAATGCCAAAAGGAAAGACAAGGAGGAGCACAGGGCAGGGTGTTATCAAAGGCTTTCGTTGTGTGCTAACGATGCTTTAATCCCCTAATGACATGGAGGAGCACGAACATGAATATGGAAGGCAGGTACACCCAAGATCAAACACGCTCCGGGGTTTTTTGTGTTTTCACCTGAAATGCATCCAAAGCACACTGTCAAACAGCATTTGCTGCACTTGTCTCTTGCTGCTGCTACTCTGCCTGGCAGCTCCACTGACACTGCTCCAGCAACAGGGCAAGGGAGAGAAAAGGGACTGCAAACTTCCTTGGGGAAGAGGATAATAACCGTAACGCAGCTCAGCATCCTCCCGAGACTGCCGGGCTCTGCTGCTGGCACCAACAGCCCCGCAGATGGCAGTGGCAGGTTAAAATCCAGCTGAGCTCAGAGCTGCGCTGCGACTGCAGCCTGCAGATCTCAGCACATGCAGCTCCTCCCATACCCACCAAACCAACAACTTTTACCTGGCCCATGCTGGTTATCGTCCTTCTTCAAGGGAAAGGCTTCCTTTCAGTTTTCCCTTCCTCCCTGGACTGTAGAGGAGCTGAGGCTGTTCTCAGAATAGTGCTGGGAGAAGCAGGGTGGCGACGGAAGATGGGGACACAGGACAGTGACAAGTGGAAAACTGGAGACATAAAGGCAAAACTGTGGCAGCAGGGAGGAGCAGTGTGAGGTAGAGAGGGGGGAAGATGGATAACGAAGCTGCACAGGTTTCTCAGAGAAGCTGTGGCTGCTCCATCTCTGGAAGTGTCCAGGGCCAGGCTGGATGGGTCTTGGAGCACCCTGGTTTAGTGGAAGGTGTCCCTGCCATGGCAGAAGTTGGGGCCACTTTAAGATCCCACCAAACCAAACTATTCTGTGATTCTGCACCTTTTCCTTGGCACTCCTGCAAGCTCTGGGGTGAACCCCAGGTTCCCTGTCCCCGGGAGCAGTGTGGATGAGAGGTGTTTGCTCATTACCATGTATTTATTTGCATAGTGCCATGAGAGCACAGGGGACTTCATAGGAGCAAGAAAATGGAGACCTTGCCTTTAAGCACTTTGCAACTCAGCAAGGAGAGAGAAGATTAATATGAGCTGGTGCTTTGGAGGGCAGAAGGGAGACAAAGTGCAGGAAGGGGACTTATATCATCAAGGTGTGGAACCAGGAGGTGAGCACAGGGAACTTAGTGGGGCAGGAACTACATATCCTGGTGTTAAGCAGCTGAATGTTGCATTGCAATATCCTTTCCACCTGCTCTTTCCATCACGAAAAAAGAATATTCCTGAATCTAACTCCTGCACGTTCAGTGGGAGGGGCAGAAATACATTCTTTTATTTGAATAATTTAATTATGAGCTCACCAAGACACTGAGAAGTGGTTTATCCTCTCCAGAGCTCTTAGTTCACAGCAAAAGAAAAGGGATTCTGTGGCACCGTGGGTTTCCTTGCCCTGTACCCTCCAGGACAAGTGGTGACACCAAGTAATTCAAGAGCTGAGTGCAGATCCCTGCCCTAAGTTCAAGCTTGGCAGTGTGGATGTGTAGGGATGTGTATACCAAGGGATACAGCTCACAGCAAGCTGCAGCTCTCCCCCAGCTGCTTGTGCTGGACTTCAGAATCCAGAATAGAAAACTTCTCCAGTTTGTTATGAAGCTGCCACCAAGGACACAACACCCAGAAATGCTCCAGCCTCACCTGGAGCCAAGGGCACATTTCACTGCTGGCTCTCTGCAAGAGCAGCAGAGATATACAGAGCCCAATCCCTTCCCTATCCCGTGTCTTGTGCCCGTGGTCAGTTTTCCCACACTGCATGTTACAGCTTCTTTTGTGACTGCTTGGACAAGAACAACCTACTGCCTTCCTCACAAAGCCAGTTAACCAGGAGATGTAAACTCCGCCTGACTTTAATCAGGTGGATTGCCTCGATGTCCTCATGGGCTCCCTGTGGAGGGGAAGTGGCTTCCAAGTGGGCGTGCCTGGATTCCTCCTGTTCCCATCTACAGTATCAGGACACGAGCTGTTGTCCAGCAGCTCAGCCATTTCCTCACAGAGCAGCTCTTTGACCTTTGGGTGTGCTCTGCATACATAACACCATAGGTTCAAATGAGGTAAGAGACTGAGGATGTAAAGTATGAGCTGACTCCAGGCTGCCCGAGCTGGGAAGGGAGCAAGCAGTTATTAACGTTAATCCATCACCCGCTGCTTTATTGTCAAAGTTGAGCAAAATTACTCCAGTGAGTTGGTTGCTACAGGAGAGCCAAGCAAGTGCTGGGGAATCCTGAGCACTGGTGGTACCTTCAGCACTCCCCCTGCTCCCAGCCTTGAAGCAGCAGATCAAGATGGCACCTCTGAAAGGCCTTCTTACTCACGCTTTTTTGTCACGTACTTCTCTCTCATCCTCTCCCTCTTGCCAACGAACGATGGATCTGTCGTCTTCATGTTTCCAGGGTAACGAAAAGAAGTTTCCCTCCAGCCCAGAGGCAGAACAAACCCATTCTGCTGGAAAATTCAAAGTGAGGATTAAAATTTGTAAAACAGCACACAACCTAGTGCAGCATCTCCCATTCCTGCCAAGTTTTCCAAACCACTGTGGATAAATGGCAATGCTTGTGCCACCTGCATGGGATTATCTGGAGGATTCCTTGGGGCAGTGGAGGGACAGTGCTTGCCTGCATGGATAGAGAGTTTTGTTTGTGGAGTCTTATAGCCACCAGTGGGTCTCATGGCTCCCTCAAAATCAGCCGCTGTTTCTTTCACTGGATGCAGACACGGCCTGGAGAGTGGCTTTATTTTTCACAGTGATTCTGGATCTCCCAGTTGACCTGCTTGATTCTGTCCTGTCTAATCTAGCAACATTAAGGACAGCAAGGCAGAATTAGCAGAACAACTTCTGCCCAAGTAGGAGTTTACGTGGTCTTTAAGCAGGAGTTGGTCTGGGTTGATCGGTTCCCCGAGAACCCCGAGCAACAAAGGCAATGATGTCCCAAGGCACCAGCTGAAGATACGATGGTCTGCAGCAAATGACTTCACAAGACTTAAGAGGTAACAGTTTATGCATTTAATATTTCAGGCCATCAAACATATTTCCTCCCAAATGAAACCTCTGGGTATTAAGTATCTGAGTTCCTCTCTGGAACTGATTCTAAGGCACCCCAGTCTTTAAACACCTAAATTTCTCCAGTCGCTTTTGTTCTGCCTCTCACCAAACCATGCTCTCTGCCCGTGAAGGGTTTACATCCCAGTGATAAGACAAGAGCCAATAGTTTGATGCCAACAGATGGAAGCAATAAGCAAGAACAGTGACTGTAACAGAAATAATAAACAACCACACGTAGAACATTTTCTCCTACGCTAGCCAAGGAAAGTCCATTAATTCTCATCTGGAAATCCCTGTAACATTTGCAGCGAGGATCTGCCATGGCTGTTCATGCTGCTGCCCTGCAGCACTCATTTGCCTTGGTAATGTGAACCATCACCCAGTAAATTCTGCACTTTTCTCCTACTAGCTCCTTTCCCAGTACGCAGGGAAGAAGAATATGCTGCCTGGTAAGAGCTGAGCAAGATATGGCTGAGGGCTAGGTAGGATGGGACGGAAGGAGCCTCCCACCTTGCAGAGGCATCTTACCCTGTGAACTGAGCTGGTCAAACACAGAGGGGAGGTGTCATCTTTACAACACATTTACGAGGAATCACATTTGAGATGATCCCAAAGCATAATTATTAAAAATTATTAGTAAGTGTTCAACTGATAGCTTATGAATATGTTGGTAAGTTCATTAAAATGATCCATGAACACATGAATATTCCAGAGCAGGCAGGAGTCTGGGAAGTGGCTGCTGGAAAGTGGGTTAACAAGGTGATTCCATGGTTTATGTGTGGTGTCTGCAAGCAAGTGCTCAGCTCACTCCTGCCAGATGAACAGTTCCTGGCCCACTTGAAGGGTCTCATTGCCACCTCCTCTCTGCAAATCTCTCTTTAATATAAAGAAAAGGATAGTGTTTTCCAGTAATAGCATGAACCAAAGCAAGTGAGTTAATTGCCTAAGAAGATTTAAGTGCATTTCCATCCACTGGAATTATTGCTTCTGGAAAAACAAACATTAAAAATCTCCAGCCACAGTAAGCAAGATACCCAAAGGGTCAACTCCAACAACTGCTGGTGTGTAGAAGATACATAAAACCCCAAGCACTGAGTGATCTTGTCTCTCTGGACTCATTCCCTCTTTTTTAGCTCCAGAAAACTAAAGTTGAACTCACAGGTGGTTGCTCATTGCACCCCAACTCTAGAAAACCCCTTGCTGACTGCTACACTCACCTTTCCTTCCTCTGTGTTCTTTATCCATCTCACAACAGACAGGCAGGCTGGGGTGAAGACAGGGTTCTGGACAAATTCAAATGCTGGTGGATTTTGAATCCTGGAGGAAGCATGTTTTGATTTTTGGCATTGTTGCACAAGCTGCTTTTGGCTGTGAGACTGAACAGGAAAGCCAGGGTAGCAGAAGAGCTGTTCTATCTAATCTCATCTTCTTCAACTAATAATCTCCCTAGCTGTTCATGCTTTTAGATCCGTTCTATATTCTAACTAATCTGTTTTACTGATGCCTCATCCATTCTGGATCTCTCCTCATCTGTTCTAATGATTTATAATCCATGTTGGATTCTGAGAACAAGTTTTAAAGACTCTTGCAAGGAGACTAAGCTTTGCTGTAAGTTTCAGTCTGGGTTAGGTGCCTAAATACAAGCCAAAAACATTGCAGCTACTCCAAAAGTGCTTGGGAAATTTCACTTTTTGATTACTGCACTCCAAACCTGAGTCCATTCTTGCTAGGTTTAGGTAACCTTTCGTCCACGTGTCACCTGATAGCCTTGCCTGGAGTGGCAGCAGCAGGGAACCAGGACACAGCATCATTACCAGTGTAGGAGAGATGAAATACAGTAATTTTGGCACTTGCAAATACTATAGTTGTGACTTTTTCATCCTTCCACAGTATAAATAAAAGAGGGAAGCACAAATATGTCTCTCTTTGCAGGTGCTAAAAGCATGACCGTGCCCAAGAGGTATTTCCAAACTGCCCACGAGTGGAAGAGAACAACCCGCAGTCTTCTCCTCATCATGTGCTGCTGACTATTGTCGGTGCCTCACCCAGGGCTTTCAAAAGTCACCGTGGAGTGAAGGATAAGAAAAAGACACACAGCCTGTACCCAAGACAGCTCCAATTATTTGAGGCAGTAAGCTACCTGGTCTAGCGGAAGGTGTCCCTGCCTATGGCAGGGGGCTTGGAAAAAGATAAGCTTTAAGATCCCTTCAAACAAAAACCAGCCTGTGATTCTATGATTCTTTCTAACAACCAAGTCTTGAAAAATTCCACTCACATTACCCAGGACAGCGAGCTGGTGATGTTCTGCTCCTGTGAGCACCCCAAGATGCCTGGACGTGATGTGGGGTCTCCCCCAGCTGTGTGACAGGTGTGGGGATGCCCAAGCCATCTGCTCAGTGCCAGACTCATGTCCCACCCAGAATGGCAGGAGCACCCACTGACCATCTCAGAGGACTCCATGGCTTTCAGCAGGGCTGGAAGCACAGCTTCCCAAACCACAGCCGGTCTCCTTAATGCAGCTTTATAGCTGCTATCCAAAACTGGCTGTGATCATAACCTCCCAGTACCTGACTTAATGGCCCTGCCCAGTAAAACTCTATTTTTCACAATGATTCTGGATCTCCCAGTTGACCTGCTTGATCCTGTTCCTCTCTACCCTGTTTGCACTGACCCTTTGATCTGGCAGCATTAAAGACGACAAGACAGAATTAGCAGAACAAATTGGGCCCAAGAAAGAGTTTAAGTAGTCTTGAAGCAGAATGTGGTCTGGGTCAATCAGTTACCGATGCTCTCACATCACCAACACACCCAGCAGCTTAATTCTCACTTTTACTACGTGCCACCTTTCATGTGTTTTGAATATGAAAAGCATCTCAGCACTAAACACTTCTCCTCTTTATGTGACACATCTCATCCTGCAAAGAGTGCTTTGGTTCATGTTTTGTGCAGCCATGGGGGAAAAAAGTCAGTCTCATTGTTAAATAAATAAAACTGGTGATTAACTTGGGAAAAACCTCTAGTGAGGTCATAAGGGGTGAAATGCCACCGCTTTAACTGGTGACCTTTTCTCATCTTCGAAACAACATTTACTAGATACAGACATATACCACTGGTTGCTTATAAAGTGATTGAGGATTTTTGCTTACAGAGAGATCTGAGTTTCTGACTTTTGCTACTGCTCACAACCTTGTTCCAACGGTGACTTGCAGATAATGACTCACAGCCTTGTAAGGAGTTTCATTGAAAGTTTCTGAGAATGGACAAGTCTCTTCTGAAGCCAGAGAACAGGACAGGAGGTTGGAAACGTTTTATTTTCTAGCATCGATCAGCAAGAAAGAAGGGTTTGCAGCTTGGTAAACAAGCAGTATAAAACCCAAGGCCAAACCTGCTTTGCCCCAAGAAAAGGGAGAGAGGCAGCAGGCGAAATATTGCTGAGGAGCAGCTCCAGACAGTGAGGACCAAATGGCCCAACACCTCTTCCCACACCAGCTCCAGCCCCAGCCCCAGCATGTGTCCAGCCTCACTGGGCACTGCAACCACGGATTGTGGCTTGCTTGCTCTGAGGGATGGGCAGACACATCGGCCTAACTGGTGAGTCAGTGCCAGCACTAAGAACCACCAAGCCCAAACAACAGACTTGCCTCAACAGCTCTGAACATCTTCCTCTAAGAGCTACCGCTCCTAAACTTGTACTCCTTCCCTGGGGACTGATCTTCCCCTCACTTACCTTCCCCAGTCCTGAGCGTCAGCTCCCTGGGTTGCTGCAGTGGGGTGACTGTGATGGTCTCGTACCTGTCCCCTCATGCACCCACACCCACTCTCAGCAGCTCTTTGCCTCTCACCTTGGTCACACTGTAAATGAGAAGGAGGTTGATGCACTCGTCATCAGTGAAACAGCAACTTCTTTCTCCTTGACATTCAGGTGGTAGAAAAGCTCTTTGTAGGGTCAAGTACAGTGGCTTTTAAATAATGCATCATATTTCTTAGTGTGTTGGCATTTAAATGCTGTCTGAGAGGAAGAAAGCAACTGGGGTTCCAGTGCTCTGTGTTCTTTCTAATGGGGCCATTGGAAGCCCTTATGCAGACACAACACTCACACACTCACCCGGCCCTCCACTCACCTGCTTCCTCTCCACATTCCACCTCCCACACATGTTCTGGCTCCTCATGCATGGTCAGGGACATGCTTCCACCCTCACTTGCACTTCCCATCCTTCTCCACATCCCCATAACCTCACTCAGAGCTCGTGCTGCTGGGCTGGGAGGATGTAAAGATAAATACACCTGGTCCTAAAATGTACCTGTGTCCCTCCTGGCACACAGCATGAACCCAATGCCTGTGATTACCTGGGTGTCTCTCATTGCTCTGGAGATGGGGAGGAAGAGATGGGTTTATGCACCACATCTAGGCTATGACATAGGCTGTTTAGGAGGAACAGCCCAAAGCTGCCTCCGGAGCCTGCTGTATTAGACAGACCTTCTTCCCAACTCCACAGCCATGGCCATGTTCCCTACTAGAGCAAGAGAATTCAGAGGGTTTTGTGGTCCATCCTCCTCCATCATTGCGTTGAGGATGAGGAGATAGGGGCAGCAGCGAGAATTCACCTTTCTAAAACTCAGCTGAACATTTTGGAGGACCTGGGTTGAATTTTAAGGCTTGTGATGTGTTGTTGCCAAGAGCTGTCACTTCTACTTGGATCAGTCATCTTGAGCAGTGTGTTAGCAGGTGGTGTCACACCTCTGCCTGGGATCACTGAGTAGAGATGGGGAAAGGAGCTGGAAACACTTGTGACCCTCTGCCAGTGCCTCTCCCGCTGTTGTTTGTCACTGTGGAGCATTATAGAAGTCAGTCTCCACTGCCTTGTTTTAAAGCTGCTGGCAGGCAAAGGCGAGTTGGGATGGAGTAACATCCACCATCCTGCTCTGGGGCCAGTGTGTCTGCTGCCTTCCTGGGGTCCAGCAGCCTGGGGATACTGTACCAGGACTGTGACCTTGCCCATTTTCCCAGCACTTTCTGAGGTGCATGGTCAAATGCCTTTGATATTGCTGCAAAATATGTCTGTGGGAGGTCTGTGCTCTTTGAGAGCAGGTGGGTTTTCCCAAGGGTGTGCGGTCACATGTGACAGCAGAGGGAGAGCCTGGGCATCACGTCTCCTGCTCGATTCTGCCGACCAGCAGTTCATCCCTTACCAGCCCAGGAAGAGAGTCCTTGCTCTCCCAGACTAAACCTCTTTCCACCCTTGAGATCACTCTCAGCTTTTTCAGCCCTGTTTGCATTGACCCAACCCTTCACTTAAGTGCAGCGACATCAAAGGACTGAATAGCACAACTCAGAGGAGCAGGGAGAAAAGCAAAATGCCAAAAAACAAGAGGAAAAAACATGGAGATGATTTTTCATCATCCTGACACAACTGGACTGAAAACCATGTGACACCTTCAGGCAGCCCAGTGCCTCTTGGGCTGTGCCATCTCCCTTCCAATGGAGAGAAACACCACTGATCCTGTGATGCGCCTCTGGAATTAGAGTGTGCAGCAATAAAGAGAGGCTGTATTTTGAGGAAACTGCTGGTCTGCAACACACACCTTTGCCTGCAATACCATCCTCAGCGTGCTTGGAAGGGCCTTGTCATATACAACAGATAGCCATGCAAACATCAGAGGATCTGCTCCAGATTTACACCACGGCAAGAAGAGAATTTTTGCCCAAATAATTTGTGAGGGGGTTTTCTTTTCTTTCCTTTCCCCCCTCCCCCATGCCCCCCCTGCAATCAATTAACCTTGGTGGTTTACAGCAAATTGCCTTCCAGCAAAAATCAGGCCTCACTGTGATAGCAGTCCTGATTGCCATGTCAGATATTTCCTAGCCCTATTCATTCCCCAGCACCATCAGCTATTTTATAAATTAATAAAGCCTGGACACATACCGTATTTAAGAATGAAAGCACAGAGAGAGAGAGTGTGATGGAGCATTAAAGAGAGAGGACATCTGAAGGCTCCTGACAGGACCCCAAGACTGATCTCCTTCCCTGCTTTCCAAAAACAACAACAAAATACGGGACTGGAGGTATTTCTAAATGCAGCTCCCTAAAAACTCATCCATCTGCCTAAAAACACATCCATTCAGAATTGCAGTGTATTTTTAGACTGTAAAAGAGAGCAGATATAAATATGTCTTCATTCCTGCTGCAATGCCATTGGCTTAATCAATTACATCACTGAGAGGTTTGATTCATGATATCCAAACAGAGATTCTATTACAGAGTGATCATGCAGAGCATATACATGTGTGTGTGCCTGGCGGATATATCTGGTTTTATATTTTTGTACATAGTATATATATTTGTGTACAGGCATGGACACATGTACCATTCCCTTTTCTATTCAGAAAACCCCAAAAAAGCTGCTTGAATCATTTTCACAAATAAGACAAACCCCATATTTTGCTGGCAAAACGATTACGGCTGTCAGGTCTGATGGACGCAGTGTCTGCCATGAATTATTCATAGAGGCTAATTATAAGCTGGCAGATTTCTGGCACAAATGTGCTGGAGATCCCAGTTATCTGTGAGTGATCTGCTTCTCCCAAGTTCCTGAGGCACCAGAGGAGAGGGACAAATGGGTCCAAACTGACTCACCCCATATGCAATAAGTTAGGTGGGGACTCAGCTCCTCTCCTTGGAAGCTCTGTGAGGTCCAGCATGACCCCAAAAGTGACCCCCTAAGCACAAAGGTTGTGTGCTTCAAACTGCCATTGCAGTCTCTAAGGATTTGGTGAGGGTAATTGCTGTGTGAAATGGCTGTGCTGCTGCTCCAGGAATCTACTGCCATATGTCCAGCTGTGAGACACAGATGATGTCCAAAATTATCACCAAAATGGTGATAATGGTTCAAAGGCAGAGCCTCTTCTAATCAGCACAACTTCCTTCATCCCTTGTGCCTTTCCCTTTTATCATTTCCAATAGAAGAAATAATGTGTCTCCTCCCTCTTCCTCAGCTGATTCCAACACAGCCCTGGCAGCTGGTGGTGAAGAGTCTCTAACAGAAAGCAGTGAAAAGTGGATTTTTCAGACCGGCAGTGGATGAGCTCAGAGGGTTTGAGAGGCCCTGACCCAGCCCTGGCTAATCCACTGCTGTTTGGGAAGTCTCTGAGGCACATTCCAAGCCTCTGCCAAAGCCCACACAAACCACGGCTCTCCTGCAAACCCTGCGCTGGACCAGTCCTGAGGTGTGAGGGTGAAGAAGAAGAGGGCTGCAGGGATGGGTGATGCAGTGCCCAGTCACACTGGCCTGACTGAGAAGCAGAGGCACTGCACCAGTCTGGACTGAGCAGTGTGGCCAGAGTGGATGTGGGAGACAGAGAGGTGCCTGCTTCCAGGCAGCGTCTCAGGTGTCCCTCCCTCCCTCCCGGCTCTCCTCAGCACTTTCCCGAAAGCCCGCTGTGAGTTTTTAAAGTTCCTTGCTTTCTTTGAGGCTTTGGGCACTTTCCAGGGCTTTTGTTCACCCATCAGTCACTGGAGAACAAAGCTTCAGAGGCACAACCAAAGGCCAGAAGAAGTTCTCTGTTCAAAGTCTTCTCCTCAGCAGGAGTTAAATACAGCATCAAACTCCACTGGAAAGATGATGCCTCTCCAAAGCTCTGTTTCCATGGCCGGAGCTCACCTCTGAGCAAACCAGAGGCCAAAACCCCCAAGCTTTGACTGAAGGTTTAAGAAAAAGTAGCAGGTTCTGCCCCGCACCAGGAAACCTGGGCTAAGCACAGCAGAAAACAAAGATCAGAAAATCCATGACCACAAATTTCATGTCTGAGAGAAAGAGGCAAGGCAGTTTTCTGGAGGCTTCTCCAACCCATTAGTCTTCTGCCCAGTAATATAAGGCTTAATTCTGTTAGCAGTGGACACCTTAATGGGGAAATTCAGGGCTTCTTGGTTCAAACAGTCCAACTAGTTTCCAACCTCAGTGGATATTTCATTACTGCCCAGTGGGGCCAGTTACTAATTGTGTCTTTAGGACACACCTAAAGAAAATGAACCCCATGTGTGAGCCCTTCCTTGCCCTGGCTCCCTGGCAGCCAAAGTTCCCACTGAAATCAATACTTCTCTGGGGGACTGTCAGTATCTGAAACACAGCTTTGATTTCCCACCGGCTGTGGGGTCACACACAGCTATTCTGGCTGTGTGTGCAGCCACCAGCCCTGTGCACCAAGAGCAGATCCCCAAATCCCAAGTGGGCTGAGAACACCTGAGGCAGAGTAAATAATCTCACCACACATCTGTCCATGTCCTTGCTCCTTTCAAAATAAAAGGGCAGGTTATGAGCAAGAGAATGAATGTCCCTAATAAAGCCAGGGCTGGTAAATAACATTATGCCTTCATTTGCTCTGAACCATTCATACTCTTCCAAGCAGAAAGGTAGCAGGAACTGTGCAGATCATCAGCTGTTGGGAGCCTTCAAACTTTGTCTCTTCTCTCAATGCATGCTATAAAAATTACCCCTCAGAGGCTTTTCTTCTTCTTTCCTTTTCCTCTTGACATACTGTAGATAGAAACTCTCTCCCTGCAAGGAAATTTCTTCTTCCATGTATTCCAAGCTCAGTGACATTCTTCACAGTGCCCCAGAGCACTGGGCCTCTGTGTGCATCTGTCTCCTTGGTGTGAACTTAAAGATCAGGAGTCATTCATTTACAAAAATAGTGAGGACACTTTTTTCTTCTTGCCCAAGTCTCTTCCTAAATCTAAAGAAAGAAGGAGCTTCCCCGATGCTGAGGAAGCAGCAGGCCCGCCTGGGTACAGTGGGCACGTCAGGATAATTGGGATGCAGAGAAGACAGACCCAGCTGATGATGTGCATAAACCTCCCTTGTCTGTATGCTGCCTTCCCCACCCTACGCTTCCTCTGCAGTTTTAATGTTTTGTTTCAACCTTTGGATTGTATTAAAATATTAATGCTAATGTTTTATTATAATTTTATATTCCACAGTTAATATTTTAATACAATAAAAGCCCAAATGAAATCTTTCAATGTTATTGGGAGAAATGATTATGCACAAGTGAAACAAAACAATACACTAGCGCCAGGAAAATGTTTTCTTGGAGTTTTTTTTTTCCTGAGTGTTAACCAAATGCCTTTCTTTTGTTCTGATGGAAGGACAGCCCTCCCTGCTTTCAAAATATTAGGGATTCAATTAAAGTGCGTATTCAAGTGCCTCAAATTGAATCAAACACCCCTAATGTGGCTCAAGATTTACCTTCTTGTTATGAGATACGATGCAGCTCTGAGGCCTGAGAAGAAAGGGTCTGTCCCAGAAAGGGACTAAGTGATGAGGTGAGACATGAGGATGCTCAGCCCTGCAGCCTCCTGCCATGTGCCCTCCTGGCACACTGTCCCGTGAGGCTGAGTTTGCTTTTCTGCTCCACAAAGGGCCACAGTGACACAGTGAAGACCACCTTGCTCTGCTACAACAGTGAAGGCGAGCAGGTGAACCCCTGGGAAATGTGAACCTCAGCTGTTCCGTGCCGAGACCCCTCTGGTCTCAACACTTTGGGTGCCACATGCCTGTGATACCCCCCCATTTTATGGCACAAGACAACTGTTAACACTTCCAAACAATTTTTCAATTTAAGGCAGATTAAGAGCAAAACTCTAGTGGGACTAATAGTGTGTAATCTTCTTTCCATTCCTACTCCTGCATTACGAAGAAGAGTTCTCTGCAATGGCGTATTTCACACTCCGATGCTGATATTTCAATTTCCTGCTTAAGTTACAACAAAAACTGCCCACCCTGCTGATGCTCCCAGGAAAAATAACTTATGTTGATTGACATTCTTTAATTCCCCTTGGATGCAGCTAATGATTAAGAGATGCCAGGAAATTCGAAAGCATGTCCTACCTGTGGACTCCTCTAAGCTCCTTTGGAAGGCTTTGAAAAGCTTCCAATTTCAAGCACAAACTACAGCTGGTCTTTAAGCACCTTCCTTGTCTTCCCTTTATTCCTCCTCTATTTTTTGCCCACCCCACAGGAAGACAGAATTAAATTCCTGATCTCAATCAAAGCAAAGGGAATGGAATTCATGGCAACAGGGCAATGATGGGAGGACACTCACCATCCCAAAGCTCAGGGCAGGGCAACTGGTTGCAGGACACACTGCCTGCATTCCCAAACAGGTCTTTAGGACAGCCAACAGTTTGATGAAGCTGAAAAACCCATGATTGGTGTTTGAATAGATTATGAGGTCCACGGGGATAGGTTTCAAGACCCTGATGGGCAACTGCATCTTTGTGTATTGGACAAGTGACACAAGTCAGGTGTTGGCAGAAGGGAGCAGAAGCACCGAGCCTCAGGTGGCAGCAGTTCAAAGATATGTCCTGGAGTCGTCCCCATTCCCTCTTTCAGCCAGACAACCTCAGCTACTGGGGGAAACTGCTGCAGAGGAAACGCTACAGAATCAGGCATCTGTCTGTGAAATCAGGCTACAATCAGGCTGAAACTTGCTCCAAAGCCAGTCCCTGAACAGACACTCTCAAGTCAGCTTTGCTGGGATCCTCATGTTGATCAGACCTGAGAAAACACGACCGTCTTTCCCTCCCTGCAGCCCCCCCCCACCTTCCCCAGCACCCTGTCTGCCTCCACACACCTTTGCCCCTGCAATGAAGGAATCATTTGTATTATGTCCTTTTGCCAAGATAATGAAGGTTTTCCTTGTATTTGGCAAAGCACCTTTCTTCCTATCTTCTGTGGTAAAGGAAATGTCTCTCCATGAGGATTTGCCTGTATGTCAAGGATTTACTATTCCAATCGAAATTCAGCCCTACAGGCCACTAATCCAGCATATCTACAGCAGAATAATCCATCCGGTACAACCACATGAGGGAATTTCCCTGGGTGGACAAAATATTGTAAGCCCTTTGCAGACTGTGAAGTGAAGAAGAAAAGGGAATTGGTCACTGGAGCTCCCCAGATTTAATCAGATTCCCTCAGGAGCTGCTATAGGGCTGCTGAAGCTCAGAGAGTTAAAAAACAACCCCAAGCAAGGGAAGACTGAACATCGTTTCAAAATGCTGAGGAATCTTCTCATCAAAATAATGTCAGAGCCTGTCACGGCGGAGGGAAAACAAACGTGCGGAACACGATGGTTCTGCATGAAATGTAAAATGCTGTTTAGTTAAAACAAAGCTCTTTCAAAGCACTCAATGGGGAAGCAGAGGGAGGGAAGAGTAAAGGCAAAAAGCACTTCGTTTTGTAAGTTTAAAAGATATTTAAACAGAGAAACCTGTTGAGTCATGCAGAGCCCTGCCTGTGCTTCCAGCACGCACTGCTTGACACAGCAAGTAGCAATTACTGTCACTCAAGGAGATGGGAGCCCCTTCCCCTAGAGTTCATTGGGCTCCTGCCCACTTCAGAACACCCCCTTCCTCTGCTCTAGTCACCACGGGATGATGGGAGTGGAGGGAAGAAACCTCTTTTAAATAACCAGAAGAAAGCAAGAGGAGGCAGTGCCAATTGGAACCTTGAGGAACAGCTGCCAAGAGGTGTTGGATCCCTGCAAATGTAGTTCCTGCACAAAGATATTTCACTCCTTCCCAGGGCCTTGTTTCCCATGACAGGAAGCAAAATGCTGTTTACAGGGATGCACTGACATTGCTGCAGAAAGCCAAGGTTTGGAACATGGATTTCAGTGTGCCGATGTACTGCCGTACCCCCGACACAACACTGCTCTGGCTATGCTCCCTCCTCTCCAGAAATCTTTTGGTAGAACTGGCTCTGAGGCCCAAGAGGATTCCACAGGACGAGATGCAGGCAATGGGATTGCAGTCAGTAGAAAGGGTGTTGCAAACTTTGGGGCTCCATCTACTCCTCCATTTTGTTGCTGTGAAGGAGAACTGGAGTCTTGCATGTGCCTGTTACCCTACCTATAGAGACAAATGAATTTAATCTCCCCCTTCCCTGCCCATCTATGAAACAGATCCTTTTAACATGTACTAGTTAATAATAACAGCCCCAAAGGATACCACTCAGACGACAATGACAGAAGTCACAGGAAAGGAAAGAAAAAAGATCCATTCAGAATTGTGGAAGATCAGCATACCTGAGGAAAGAGACTTTCAGGGACGTGTCTTTAATCTTTCCTGCTTTCAGCCCTTAATAGCAGAACCTGATTCGAAGACTTGGTGATTGATTTCCAGCCCAGACGCAAAGTGACAGACTCATTTTCAAGTATTGCACAGCTATAATTCCGTGTTTTATTTGTTATTATTGTAACCTGCTGATGGAGTGGGGCTGTATTCAAGGTAGCGGGTAACAATTCTGGCTCGAGGCATTATTTAGAGTTGGGTGTTTAATGCCAGAGCCTCATGCCTCTTGATATTTATGAAGAAGATGTGCCTGTAGCTCCAGTGCTCATATCTTATTTGTTTGTTGTTCAAACATAGGATCAGGAAATTGGATGCTGTTTCTGGCGAGTGATATCATCTCAACGGTTAAGGGAAGGCCACTGGTCTTTACACGTTTCTCCAGCACAGCAATGAGGAGAGCTGCCTCCAATCCAAGGTGAATGAGTCACCTTGGAAAGTGCTTTGTCTCTGTAAACAGAGCTCTGTAAAAGGCTCTGCTCCATAAACCCACAGGAGAGAACAGCCTCTCAGCTAGGGCTGAGCAGCACCCCCAAGGTTGTGGGGCTTAGTCCCGCTGCCTATCACTGAAATTTCTCTTCTGATTTGCCAGAGTTTTCCCCATTTCTTGCCATAATTTCTCCCTCTTCTAAATAAAGATCAAATCAAGAAATCTTGCCTTGGAGAACAGCACATGGCATTCTTCTCACTGAGAATAAGGTTCTTGGAAGAAAAACCTTCCAGCCAGATTCAGTGAGAGCATTCATCCCACTGGAGACCAGTATGGAAAATCCTGCTGGTGAGAGCTTTTGTGGGATTAGGGCATGTTTGTGTAGCCAGAGCAAAGGGTTATGCTGGGTCCCCTCTTTCCTAGGCCCGAAGAGTGTCTTAGCCCTGATCTGGCAGCTTGGAAGCTGCCCCCGGTTTAAACCTCAGCGAACTCCCCTTGCCTTGCAGCACAGCTGTGCAAAGGAGATGGTGCACAACTTGCTGCACTCCATGAACTTACCTGTGAGCTCCTAAATAACTCTGGCAGCTTGGAAAAGCTCATGCAGCCTGAGAAACTGAGCCTGCTGCAGCAGCAGAAGCCAAGGAAGGGACTTCATGCTCAAGCTCTAAAGTTTAACCTCTGCCATGCTTCCGTGCAGCACCGATGAGTGGCATTTGTGCTCACAGCAGAAAACTGTAAGCAGTGATTTCTGGATGCTGCCTAGATACTCCTGAGATAGGCAGAAAACAGGATTTCTTCACAGGCTGAGAGTTTATGCTGAGATGTTGAATGTCTCTATGAAGTCCTTGGTATTGCTATTCCAGTTTCTTCTTAATTGTGTAGAAGACGAAACACTGCCTTCTCTCAAAAGGCTACAAGCTCTGTAGGACTCTGCAGAGAACAAACAGATATCAGCCCAGTGCATGAAGTGAAGGCAATTTGAAGGTGATCCAGTTTTACCTCTTTCTTAAAAACCTCTCATTTTCTAGGTTTTCTCACTACACCTTAGTCAGCAGGGCACTTTTGTTCAAAAAACGAGTTGCTGTAGCACTTTCTGATACCGTTAGTGGGCATAGTGAGATTAGGTCAAAGCTTGGACTTGACGGTCTTGGAGGTCTTTTCCAACCTTAATGATTCTATGATTCTGAGTGTCTGTCCTGCCAGCAGTCCACATGGAATGTGATACAAAGACCCTGAGCCCTGTCTCTGTGCCAGCTGTTGATCCAATGGACATGCAGAGCATAGGACCACAGCCCGGTGGTGTGCCAGGCACCCTGGTGTGACCCATGGCACCCACAGTGAGTGACAGGCAACCACTCTGCACCTGCCAGTTTGCCAATCCAAAAATGAGAGGGGGCAGATTAAATATATATCCCACCCAAGCTGCTACCAGTTGTATTTTGCCAGGGTGTTATTCATGAAAACAATCTCTGGTGCCAGTTCTGGTTCCCAACCAGGGCTGCAAACTAATGAAATTGCCTTTTATACTGAGCATGCGAACAAGCCTCCTCTGCCTGCAGGAGTGGGCCATACTCCTCCCTGGCAGCCTTCTGGGGGTGGTGGCAGTCAAGTCCTTAGGGACTTGTCAGCAAATGGGACACTGAAATGAGGGCAGAGCTAAAATTGCTGGAGAAGCTCTGAAACATTCCCAAAGAGGAGACTGCAACAGGGAGGGTGGTGAGGGAGCTAGCATCCCCCTGGATGTCCTGCAGCCATTCAGCTGGCCTGGAGGGGTGGAAGGACAGGGGAGAAGCAGGGAATTAGCTGAGGGCTTAGAAGAGGCGTTTTTAGGAAAAAGACAGCTGTCCTTGGAGACCTATGCCATTGCTCAAAGGGATTCTGTTCTGGTTTATTCTCAGAGGGTTTTCTCCAGCTCTCAGCCTCACTCCTTCTCAGCAGCACCACATGGTGCAGAGACATCTTACATTAACACAAGTGTTGAGTAGGTATAGGGTAAAGCTCTACTACCTCCTGTGATATCCTTTCCTACTAGCATGTACAGCAAGCAGGGAGCTCTCCAGAAGGCACATGGAATCAGATTTAACAAACCCAACAGTTCACAGAAGTCACAGTTGTATGCAGTGGCCTCCTCCCCTGGGAGCAGCAGACAGAGATTTAACAAGGGGAGAGGAGAGGGCGACTGGGCCACCCGGGGCTGGTGCTCTCTGGTGTCACTGCTGCGGAGTTACTCACGGGGTGGAGCAGTGGCTGCCCAGCTGCCTGTGGCTGCAGCTGGCCCTGCTTGCAGAGCCCATCTGCCACCTTCCCAGCCTGCTCAACACCCCTGGATGTACCAGCCATATCCCTGATCCCTCATGGCTGTCCCCAGCATGAAGAAAATGCAGGCACCTACATAAAGCAGAGATCTTCCTGGAACAGAGAGGAAAATCTCCCCATGGCACACCCATAAGACCCAAGGCAACTCAGTCCTGTTGTAGGTCGCTATCCGCAAGCTGCTTAAAAGCAGCGTGCTAAGGCTTATTTTTTGTTCTGTGGTGGATTGAAACTGCAACTTGCCTATGCTTCAGTTTCCCACTGTAGAGAAAGGGAATGACAGCCCTGAGTGCAGGGAGGACAGGTTTGTTAAATCGAAAATGTATTCATCTGCCTCAGTGGTGGGACTGACAGAGGGGCAGAACAGCAGAAGGGAAGCAGGGGCTGATGCTGTTGTGCCTGGGATGCAGCTAATCATCAGTCAGGCACTGCATCCTACCCCAGCCCGACCATCTCGGAGCCACATGCACTTAAGCTCAATGTTTCTTCCAGTCAGTTCCCCCCTCTTCCCTTCCCAAAGCTGCTGGCAGCCTTTTATTTCCCACCAAACGTGGCCCTCTTGTGTTCACAAGTGAAATATAGAGAAATCAGTAACACTCTCGTGAATATGAGAGGATTATCAGGAAAGTGGCTTTCTCACACATTAAACTCTGTTTAGATGGCTCATGGAGCCACAAGCAGCATCCTACAGGTTTCTGCCCAAATCCCACAAGAGCGGGCTGAACATCAACTCAAGCGTCACAAAGATTTCTACCTTCTCTCTCACTCCCGCCTCCCTCCAGTTTGGAAACAAAAATTCCTTAGAGGTTTGCAGATCTAAATATGCAGTGCTTGGAAGAAATAAACCCCAAGTGCTGTTATCTGAAGGGTAGAGAGGAAGACCAGCAGGAAAGAATGCAGATCAGTGTGGGGTGGGTGCGTACACATGTAAGTGTGGCCACACACATGGGGAGGCTGCAACACAGCTCAGACGTTCTGAAATGAAATGAGCAGTCGTTTATATCAGGGTTTCCATAGAGACCAAGTTTTGAAAGACTTAAGGTGGAATGATTATGTATGTTCTGAAGGGCTTGAGATAAAAATAACCTTGCTAAGTATTTCATGGACTAATTAGATGATGATCCTTGACTTCGAGCTCTCCTTGGTGATTGCAGCCACTGGGCCCCTGGGCTTGCCCACATGTTCCCTGCTAGTGTGCAATGGAGAATGCAGCACCTCAAGCAACAGCAGGGATCCCTGTTGCCTGTTTCCCTGGAAGGCTGTTATGCTTTTCAAAGGCTCGTCTCTCGCTACCACTCTGCCAGCTCAAGAAGAAACAACGTGTGCTCCAACCCTTCTGCTGCCAGACCTGCTGTCACCAACACCTAGGAGACACCCCTGGGGTCACGCAGTGGCTTTTGACATCAACAGCAATGAGCACTGATGGATTTCCCCCTGCCATGGCAAGGAAAGTCTGCCCCAGAAGTGACAAATTCACTGAAACAGCCCAAAAGCATCTCTTTGATGGCAGCCCTCCAGCCTCAGACAAGGGCATCCAACCTCCTGGGATTTACAGGAACTCCAGGGAGCCCCAGGGAGCATCACATCCAGGGCAGGGGGAGGGATGGTGGGGACATGGTTAGTTTGCTCCTTAACTGTATGAAACGCCCTGACATTGCTGTGTCTGACACTGCTTCCACACCCAAGTACAAACAAGCAAACAAAATACAAAAGGGAAGACCCTCAGCCAAAGAAATGGGAAGTTCTCTGACAGCATCTCCCACCCGCTGTTTTGATGGAACAATTGCTCAGTCTTGGCCAAACCTTTAATCCCTCAGAGACCGGCTAGGGTTTTTTCCCCACTTACTGAAAAAAAATGTACTTTGGGTTGCAGGTCAGCAAGAACTGCTCATGCACTTAGGTCAAAACGGCAATGTGGGAAAATTCCTCTTTTGAAGCAGCAAAATCTTCTCAATACTTTGCTTTGAAAAAAAAGGGCATTTTGTGTGGAACTGCAACAACAGGGTAAATGCATCCAAGAAAGCAACAGAATCTTTTGTTTTGATGGGGAACAGGCACAACTTTTGGAGGCCAATTATTTTTACTTGGGCAAGGGATAATGGAAAAAAACTTTGTTTCAGGTGGTCTCCCCCCATACCCATCACTCTCCAGTTTCCTCCAGTCAAAGCCATGAAACAAATTAGAGATTTCTCACTCAGCTGCGGTCCTTAGCCAGAAGAGCAATTTCCATGCTGCCCTCAGCCCAGCTGTCTCACAGTCTGGCTATCTAACAAGCCACACTGACTCTCAGTATATTTTTCCTAAAGCAAATTCCTAATGATGGTTATGAAAACCTCCTTATGGTTTCCCAGCTGATGCAAAAGCAACATACAGTCAGAGGCCCTGATTCACACATGAACATTTCTAAAAGCAGCTTCTGATTTTTGGGGCTGTGTGTGGGTCATAGAATCATAGAATGTCCTGAGCTGGGAGGGACACACAGGGGTCATTGAGTCCAGCTCCTGGCCCTGCACAGACACCCCAACAACCCCAGCCTGGGCATCCCTGAGAGCGCTGTCCAAACGCTCCTGCAGCTCTGGCAGCCTCGGGGCCGGGCCCATTCCCTGGGGAGCCTGGGCAGTGCCCAGCAGCCTCGGGGGGAAGAACCTTTCCCTGAGCTCCATGGCCAGCCCTGACCCAGCTCCAGCCGTTCCCTGGGCTCCTGTCCCTGTCCCAGAGCAGAGCTCAGCCCCTGCCCCTCCGCCTCCCCTCGGGAGGAGCTGCAGCCCCCAGGAGCCTCCCCTCAGTCTCCTCTGCTGCAGCTGAACGAGCCAAGTGCCCTCAGCCGCTCCTCAGACCTTCCCCAGCTCCGTGTCCCTCCTTTGGACACTCTCCAACAGCTTTGGATCCTTCTGATCTTGTGGTGCCCAGAGTGCCCCCAGCACTGGAGGTGAGGCTGCCCCAGTGCAGAGCAGGGCGGGACAATCCCTCCCTGGCCTGTGACCTCAGGTGCTCTTTAGGGACTAAGAATGCAACACCTTCACCACCAAATCCTGCTTCACACCTGGCCAAGCTTACACGCGCTCACCAAGCAAATGTTGACAACTTTTGTGTCACCAGCTCTGCCTCGTTTGCTTTCTGATGGCTCTCACCCAAAGACTGAAGGAGGGAAAATAAAATCTCTTTTGTCTTCCACTTCTGAAGCCTGGCAGAAAGTGGCAAGTGATAGTAGAGCTGAAGGGATCCAGATCGGCTGTAGTTTAGAAAAAGGGTAACAAACACCATTTTTGATTCGCAGGATTGCTCCTCCAGGAGCTCTTCAGGCACAATGAAGATTTCTGTCCCTGCATCCACTCAGGAAGTAAGTAATTAGGGGGACCTTTTCCCCTTTCCCCCTTGCACAGAATAGTCCCCTGCAACCTCTCCTCTCTGCTGAAAGACTGCAGCGTCTCCTTCAGAAGTGTCTTTAACAGAGGCAGTTCCTGGCCATGGCAATGTCAGCTTGATGTAGCACCACTGATTTCTGAGTGTGGCTTGTGCTTTCCTCAGGTTCAAATGGCAAGAGACTCCAGCATCTATTTCTGCTTCCCATGGTACCCCCTATAAAGATCAATCCTGCCTGAGCACAGCAGAGAACTGCTTGAATTAATTGAGGCAGACAGCATGTTCCTCTCTGTAAACAGTGCCACAGCTCTGGCATCTGCAAAGGTTCCATGTGACGCAGGAAACCTGAGTCAGGCCCACAAAGACATGATCAGTGAGGGCAGGGATCAGGAGCAGGACATGTCTGCAGACAGCACAGCCCCGGAGTGTCCTGTGCTGTTCTCATGCCAGCACGAGAAGGAGGGAATGTGATATGGTTTGACATGAGCAGCAACAATGCAACTTTCCTCCTTCCTAAATCAGCAAGTTTGCAACTCATCACCTGGTCTCAACAGAGCCAGCAAATTGCCAAATAGATTTAATGTCAGCCTGGTCTCCTGTCAAACCAGGTTTAAGTGATCAGTGTGTGTGCACACTCGTGTGTGCATTTATATCCTTTCCCTTTTTCCTTATCCCCCATACCTTTGAACTCACTGGCCAATTCAACTGTAATCTGACAGAGGCAGAGGTTTCAAAAAGGCTACATCCCAAGAGAAATGGCAAAAATACATATTTGATCAGGGTTGGCAGACGCTGTAATGAAGAGAATATCTGAAATGTTATCTCAAACCTTACTGCACACCACCCCAGAAGGGACTGAGCCAGAGAGATCCTAGCAGTAGCCTTTCCCTGAGCCACGGGTGGACAGGATGCTTCAAGTTTTGCTTTGGATTTCCCTCCCAAGTTGCCTCTCTCCCAGCACCCAGAGTGTCTCCAGAGCTGCCAGGGAAAACTGCTCAGCAGGTGAGGTGATTGTGGTCCCCCTGGTCCCAAAAAGCCATCTTTAACCTTGAGAGAAACACAGATTTTGCCACTGTCTCCTTCGAAGAACCAGTGCCTCCTAACATGAATGTGCCCATCTATTGACACACATAAATTTGGCTTGACTTTTATCAATACCTGAGCCTCAAATCATAAATCTGCAGTAAAACTATTACTGAGTTTCTAGTTGCTCTCAGCCTCACCTGATCATCATCTTTGGCTGCCTATGGTGCCCCTGGCCCATGGGCAGAGGCAGCCCCCCTGTGCCAGGCACTGTAGAGACACAACCATCACAGGCTGCCTTGACTCGCTCAACGTCAACTCTGACAAGAACTTCAGCAGGAATTTTCCTGGCCCTCCCCACTGTGCCAGGACTTGGCCTTTCCCCAGCAATTATCTCCTGCCCAGGGAAAAGCAGCTCAGTGTTCAGCTGTCAATGCAGTGAAGGTGCCTTGAACCCCCTGTTTTCCCTCCCACTCCAGGAAGATCAGTACCAGCTGCTGCAGATTCTACCAGGGCTCCAGGGCAAAGAGAACAACAAAAATCCTCTGCTGGAGGTCACCAGCCACAAGGTACCACAAAAGAGAGCAGGCAGAGCACACCAAAGATTAATGGCACTTCAAGGTTTAGAGCTGTCTGTGCTGGGAGGGTCTGTGGAGACAGCCAATAAAGGCTAATATGATTTTACATACAAATGAATCATTTCAAGGAACGAAATGCCCTGAACAAGCCTGTACGTGGCCACGCTCCTGAGGAGCAGGGGCAGGTATTCCCCCCTGATCTGCGGAGAGCATAATTAAAGAAGAGAAATCCTGGATTTTGCAGGCTGAACCTGTGGGTTCAGCAGTCTTTTGCTCAGGCAATAAGGCCACTGTCAAGAACATGGCTGGGGCAGCCTTGCCCCGGGTGCTGTGCAAGGCTGGGTACCCTGGGCTCTCACCCTTGCTCTGACACTGGAGGCTGTGTGGCCTTGGAGAATTTATGCTTCCTCTCAGCACCCCTCTTAAAACAAGGATCCTGACACTGTCTTCCTTTGTAAAACACCCTCAGAGCTCACAAAGAGGAGCACTGCAGCACAGAGAGTTATTGCTCCATCTGATCCTTTTCCTGCCCTCCTCAAGTGAATATCTGAGCATCTCCCAGACCTGCACTCAGCAATATGACTCACATCTGTCATATGCAACTCCTCTATGATCCCCAAAGGGAAAATGAGGTATGTGGTGGCATGTTTTGTCTTGGCAGGGTTGTTTCATGTCTGGGCTCTGTTTCTAGGAGAAGGGCTCCCTGTGTGTATTGGTTTTTTTAGCCACCTACAGTGTCTGTCTGTGTGCAAGGGGAGGGAGAGAAGCTGCTTGGAAACTAGGCAACAGGCAGCCATTTACAGTATGGGGCCATCCAGACCTGGCATTTAGAAGCAGAATATGCTTGGAGGAGGAAGTTTTCTGATGTCAAGGGCACCAGGCTTGGGAAAGCTTGGTTAGGGCTGAGCCTTGGTCCAGTAAAATCCACTGGGACTCTTTATTTTCCCACCTTATGTCTTAACTCCTGTCCCCCTCCTGACATTTGGGAGAGAGAGGGAATTAAAAATCATTGAAAGCTTTCCTTTCCTCTGCTCCCACTGCCCTCTTTCCCCTGGGAAAATGTGGCGTTCTGGTAGGTGAGGACAGGTAACAACCCAGGGAGTCACCTCCTGCTGAAGGTTTCATCTGTGGTGCACTGGGCTGGAGATCATACGTGATTCCTGCTGCTCACACAGCAGGAGCCGTGCTGAGCACCAGGGACTTTGATCTCTATGAAGCTCCAAGGTAGGAGAAGGTGGGCATGGCCTTCCCCCTCACCACCTCATGCACCTGCTTTCTTTCAGATCCAGCTGTGGGAGGAAGCTCAGAGGTGGATTTGAAGGTGTCTGGAGCGTGGTCAGCCCTGTGCCTCCCACGGTCTCTGTTAGCAGAGGTGCAGAGAAAAGGAGAACATGGAACATTCTCCTCAAAAAATCTCTGGGATTTCTAAATTGTTTTTCCAAAGAAATAATTTCTTTATTTTCTTTGCAAAAAGGGTCCCATGAAAGGACAAGTTTTTTATTTCAGGAACATTTTACTTTAGGATCTTTCTGAAAGTCCCAAACAAAAGTTGAGGGCATACTCTGGACACTACTTTTCAATCCTTTGAAATGAGAATTTCCACCGTCCTTCATTCCCCTTGTCATAAAAGATCTATTTCATGGTCCATTTGGAAAGTACTGCTTTTCCGTTCTGTTCTTTTTTCTTTCAGACTCAGAACAAACCCCACCTTTCCACAACCTCAGGATTCCCTCCTTGTCTCCCTGTGAGGCACCTTCTTGCCAGCATCAGGCATGGATGGAGCCTGCAGTGCAACAGTTAACGTGGTAATTCTCCAAGGATTTTGTTTAGAGTTTTATAGCATTACACACCAGCCTTATTGGATTTAAATGGCTTAAATTAACTGGGTTATTTAATGGATTGTCCAGATTAGGGAGGAATCTGCAAAGGCTGTTACTTCAAGAAGAGCAGCTGCATGGGGAGAAAAGATCTCCAAGTAACATTAATATCCTGGAGGCTCCCAAGTCCTGACAGGCCACTCCTGTCCTTTATTGACATTCTCTCATACGCATTTAGCCAGGTTTGTGTTTAGTTTAATAATCTCCTGAAAGTTTAATTGTTGCTTTATTCATCCATGACCTTTCCTTCTCATCTGGAGACATATTATTGCTAATCTACAAATTTCAAGAACCAGATTTATTTGCAAAACCAATTATTCTGCTATGCAAATCTCTTCTCTTCCTGCAGCCTGCCTGAGCAGGGCTTTTTTACAGCCACCATAATTTATAGACACTATTCAAATATTTAAATGTAAAATTTATCTATATTTCTTTTCAAGCATGCCCAGGTTCTATGTGGTGCAAAGTTAATTAAAATCTTTAGAATCAAAAGCAGGTCTCCTGACCTTGATCCATACCTGACAGACTTTAGTCTCCAAAGTCCTCACTTAACCACAGGGAACCAGGAACTACCAGCAAAGTGGAAATCACTTCACAGTCAGGAAAGTTCTAATGGAGAAACACATCCTCTCCATTAGTGTCAGACATGACAACACCAGTGCAGACCCAAAGACACACACAGCTCTCCTGAGCAGGCTGCAGAGGCCTGACCTGAAGGAGAGGCAGAAAAATCTTCAGAACAGGAGTCTTTGCTAAAGATCTTTACCCCAAAACATTCTCAGTGGCACCTTCCCCATGTGATGCCTCCCCTCAGCCTCAGGATTTCCAATCCTGCTGGCACAGTGTGGGACACAGGACACTTAACAGAATAACACAATGGCCTGGGTTGGAAGGGACTTTAAATATCATCTTGTTCCACCCCTTGCCATGGGCAGGGACACCTTCCACTAGACCAGGTTGCTCAGAGCCACATCCAGCTTCGCCTTGAACACTTCCAGGGATGGGGATGCGGTGGGGCTTCTCTGGGCCCCTGCAGATCCAGGGACTTGATCTCTCTTCCCAAATAATCAGTGACTACAATACTTAACATTAGTCATTAATTTCAAAGTATTGAAAAGTAGTGTCCAGAACACTCAACTTTTGTTTAGGACTGTCAGAAAGATCCTAAAGTAAAATGTTCTTGAAATAAAAAACTTGTCCTTTCATGGGACCTTTTTGCAAAGAAAATAAAGAAATTATTTCTTTGGAAAAACAATTTAGAAATCCCAGAGATTTTTTGAGGAGAATGTTCCATGTTCTCCTTTTCTCTTCCATTCTGCTAACAGAGAATCAACTTTAGCTGTCCCCTGCCTCAATTTCCCCACCTTTATCACTGACAGGAGCACTGCCTGTTTCTGTTCGCTCAGGATTTGAAGTGTGGAGTGTCACCTCCTATAATCCTCCTGCCCGAAGTCACAGTCATTGTCATATGGCTATGGAGCATCACTACCACAGCTACAGGCAACCAAGAAATCAACATTTTATACTGAGCCTTATGTCAGTGAATGGCATTATCAGGGAAGCTCACACAATTAAACCGTAATTCAGTGGAGCGATGTCAAGGACTTTACTGATGAGCAAATTAAGGAAGCGTTAGCCACGGGATTCGAGGCAGAGGCAATGTGGATGCCAGCCAGAGAGCAGAGACCTTGTGCATGTGCTCCCAGCACCTACCCTGGAGCTGTGCCAGCTCACCCAACATCCACCTCCTGGATACAGGGGGCTCTGGAGCTGCCAGGGCATCCAGAGCTGACAGCTCAGCTTCACCAGGTGGCTGCAGAGAATCCTGCATCCACTGGTGCTCTTCTGGATAACTCTGAAGAGAAGGAAGCAGAAATTAAAAGGGGGAGATTTTGAGTCAGAGGCACTGTAAATAGTGCAGGGTTATATTTGCTGAGAAAGGCAGTTGTTATTCTTGCCCCAACATGTGAAATGTTTGCAGTCCTGGGTCTGGAAAAAACAGCATGGGCTACAGATGAATCCCATGGGGACAGCAAAGCACCCCAGATTGCCAGGAGAGGCCATGGCTCCCTCAGCTATGAATCCACTCAGACCTGACTGAGAAACAGCAGCTCCTGAGCGTTTTGCTCCAAGTAGATAAGACAGAAATAGTTCCGTATCTCACCAATAAATCACCACTATCAGGCTGATGGACAGGGAACAACTCCAGCAGCCTTTCACTGAAACAGAATTACTTGTGCACATAAAAACAAGATTGGGGATATTTGTTGTTGGAACAGCCACCTCCTTGTCCCACATGCTGAAGCAGGGAAGGAAGGAGGATGAAGATAGTTTGTTCCTTGGAATGTAATGGATTCCTTGGAATGTAATAGAGCTCTGCTCTAGACATGCAACCACAGATGGGTCTTAGACAGTTGTGTCTGGAACAGCCCCTTTTCCCTGGGTACCTGCAGACCTCAGGGGTGGGAACGGGTCATCTTCATGCAGCCAAACCCACTGCAGCCAAGAGAGCCACTGGCTTCAGTAAGCACTGGCTGAAGCTTTCTATATTTCAGATATGAGTGGCTTTAAGCTGTTTTTCACAGTCTGCGGATTGTTTCTCTTGCTCAAATAATTTAGCTTTAACCTGAGGCTGTGGGCTCAATCCTTGCTGTCAAAACCCAGTGTGTAGCTTTGCATGCAGCTCCTGAGGGTATGGGGGGATACAACATGAATCTCCCCGGTTCCTTCAAAGTCTTGCAGAGCTGCTTTATGTGTGTAGAAATCGACATAAATAAAAATAAATCTGACAGGCTTTAGTCCATGTTTCTCCAGTATATCCTTGTCTGCACTGGATTTACCCGAGTTGGTTTATGTCTAACAGCATCAATAGGGGGATGTTTACGGTGAGACAGGCTCCAGTAAATACTAGCAGGGACAAGGGCACAAATACTTCCAAGCAAAGTAACAATTTATAATGTGCAGCCTATGGACATGGGAGTCACCAGCAATCCCAGGACGGGTGTTCCACTGGCCCCAGCTCCTTTCTGTGGCTGTGCACGCATGATCTGCTTGGGGTACCCCAACCCCACATGCACAGCAAACCAGGCAGCTTTAACTACCCTGTAAATGGAAGTTTCAATGCAAATTGCTCTGTTTTCCCTACTAGTTGCACTTGAGTTATGAATTACTTTTTGTTCTTCTAAGTAGAGGCAAACAAGACTCACAAAACCCTGCAACAGTGTCCAACTTGGAGCTGGAAACATTAGAGTTTCTAGTGAGAAAAGAGGCCACATTCCCCTCCTGCTGCCTGCGCCGTGGCCTGGGCATAAATGAAATGCGAATTACACCACTCTTACCAATGCAAATGATTACAGAGGACCTGCAATCCAAGGTGAAGCTGAGCTTTTAGTAGGTTTATTTTAAGCTCAGACACCATTAAATATACCAAAAACATTAAAGAAACTTTCCCTCTGTGACATTTGGATGAAAATGTGACTGATTCTAAATTATTCTAGGATTTTCTGGTGCCTTGCAGCTGGACTCTGGTACCTGTTCTGGGCTGGCCACAGTCACCCTGTGCTGGGACAAATGTCTCCATGAAGGTTTGCTGTAACTGGCCATCCTCATTTTGCCAGAGTTGTTTGATACTTTTAGCTTTTTGTCACTAACTCACTCTCATCTTGTCTCACAAAGCTGCTATTGAGGCAGAACTCCACTGAAATCCGACTTCTAATCTAAGTGCACGTCTAATCCATTGACACTGAACCCTCTGGAAAGCAGTGGGTAGCATCACTTTGCTCTAATGTGTATTCAGGCAATGAGAGAACTGAGCTGTGGCTTTGGTTGATGGAACCTTCAGTGGCAAATTCAGCCAATTGCATCCACACTCTTCTCTTCATCCCTGTCCTCTCATTATCCTGCACTGTGCTGACCCATCCAGGCATGTGGACAGGCTGAGAAAAGGGCTGGGAAAGTGGATCGCCTGAAAAGAAAAACTTATTTTGCTGGGTTGGTGTTCAGCCAGATCAGATCCACAAGGCGCTTTGCACGCCCAGAGCCCTGTCAGAGCAGTGCTCCGTGTGCCCGTGGGGATGAGATGGATCAGCAAGGACCAGGGATACCCTCAGTCTCTTCTTATCATCATGGGTTTTCGTGCATGATGCCACATGCTCTAGACCTGTCTTTCCAAAATAGGTGTCACTCTCAGCACTTCCCAAAGCCACAATGAGCAGCAGCAGCCTCTGAAATGACATCAGCGCACAGCTCCTCTGCCAGAAACCTGGGACACAAGATCATTTGTCTCCAGATTACACTCATCTTTTCCACTTCTTCAAATGATATGAATCTTACAATTTGTCACATAGCTGGTGGTTTCCAAATATCATTTACCCAATGGAAGCTGAGGGGGGAAAGCTATTCTTCCGGTCAACTTGTGAGTCATTTGGCTTGCCAGTCGACCAAGTCTCGCTCACTTGGAGACAATGCATCAGAGCTATGAAACCTCAACTAGAAACGTAACTCACCAAATTTAGTGAGTAGCCTGTCATCACTGGGAGCAATGATCCTCAACCCCTTATCTAGCTCCAGGGAATCATTATCTGCAGTTGTTAATTTAAGCTTGTTTTTAAGTAATAAAAAAGCATTTCTTTCTGCTAAAAATGTCTGATTCTACTACTGCTTCATTATTCAGTTTCATATTAAGAGGTTTTTTTTTTTAATTGATTTCTGTCCAAATTGACATTCAAATAAATACCCAACCTACTATCCAGTTAACACAGTTACTGGCCAAATTCCCAAACATTTTTGCTAGCCGGGCAAGGGCTGCAGAAGCCTCTGAAAATAATGAAGCCGAGTTTAATCCACCCTTGTTGAGCTGTGCACATATGAACTGTCATCCCAGCCCTTGCAGAGGGTACCACGCAGGGATTTCCAGGCTGCACAGGACACAGGTACGACTCTGGGATGGAGTGTGGCATTGGCCACACCTCATCTGTACTCACCTTCCCCCTTTCAGCACAGTCTCTCAAGCATAATCCTTCAAATTTTCTTTGGGTTGCACCATTCTCTGTACTTTTATGTACAAAAATAAAAACGATCAGGTGCAATGGTGCAGTGCCTTGCAGGTTTCAGCTCCTATTCAGGAATCCATTCCTCACTGAGCTGCAGTGAAGGTTGGGGGCAGATCCTCACACTAATATCAGCCAGGAAGGGGCCTCAAAAGTGCAACTCAGGTCATAGATAACAGTAATATTCTCTCACAGCTGCGGCTCCAGTAGGATGAGAAGAGTTGGGCCTAAGGCTGGACATCAGTCACTAATACATAGAGTGGAAAAAGAAACATCCCAGAAAACAACAAAAGCAAGTTGACCAGGTTGGGAATATAATCACCCCCAAACTTCTAAGGCTGGCAAAATGACCACAAACCCTTGAGCGATCCATCTGTCAGCTGGGAAGATGTGGTTTGGATAGTGAAGGGAGTCACACTAGTGGACAGCTCTATGGGAACCAATTTACTTGAAGAAGGAAGAAACTTTAATCAGTCAGGGTTCAAAAGGCCTGTAACTCATGTCAGAGCAGAGAAAAACTGATTGTACACTCATCACAGGTGAACAAAAGATCAGGGAAGACAAAACAATTACAACCAGATAATGAACTGGATAGTCAGCAGCACAGACAGAGCCTCTAAAGAGTGAATCCAAGGTAACCGTGCCCGTAACAGCAAGAAGAGCAGGAGGAAGGAGAACCAGCAGGACTGGCCTCATCTCCTGTGTGCTGGAGTCCCCAGTCCACTCCACTTGCGGTAGCCCGGAACTACCCCTGACGATGCTGTGGTTTGGGAGTCAGTGCTTTTCCAATCCTCCTCCTTTGTGGCTTGTGTTGCAACCACCAAAATGTGAAGGAAACCTTGAACCCATTTCCAATTCCTCAGTTCCAAACCACCAGCTGTTTCAGGATAGCTGCTTCTGCCCTTCCTGCTCTGCTGGAGACCTGACACTTGTTTCGTGGGGTATGAATGATTGTTCTCCAAAGCATCAGCTCTGAAGAAATGATTGCCCCAGGGATCCCTGAGCTGTAGTCATGGGGAGAGGCAGATTAGAGGAATCAGTCTCATTTTCCACTGGAACAGCTGGGAATGTGCACGCACTGTGGGTGACTGTCTCAGATGAGACAGGTTATAGCAGCTGATAGAAAGGAATGTCTCAAACTGCTCCATCGCCTGCGACTGCCCAACTGCTCCGTGTGCCGAGACACAGACACTCAGCAGGATGTTTGCTCTGCTCTTCCAGCCCCCTGTGGAGCAGGGAAAAGGAAAAGGGGAATCTAAAATCCACCTCTACCAGTGAGGCTGATGATGCCCCACACAAGGAGGATGATCTCCAACCCCACATGGTACTTGGGATCCTGGAGCCAGAGGCTGCAGGGGCTGTGCAAGTCTCAATGGCCCAGGCTGAGCAGGAGGGTGTGGGTTGCTCACACTCACACCCAGCACCATCTCCACAGGGTTGAGGAGATCCAGTCACCAACTGCCCCTCTGTTGCTCTGCTGTGCCCCATCACAGGTGGGAGGACTCAGGGGAGTTCCAGGGGCCTGTGAGAGAAGAGTCTTGAAGAGAGCAGGAGATAATTATCTCGGAAGAAACCCTAACGGCTTCTTAGAGAACAATATCTATCTTTCCATCTCTCCTGATGATCCCTTATCATTACCCAGTCCTCCTGGGCTTCACAGACATTAGCTAATCATGTGATAAGAGACTAAGAGAAAAGCCAAGGCACGTTCTCAGCCATTAATGGCAATTCCCCCAAAAGCCTGGGTATGTGACAAAGAGACCCTGAGATGCCTGACAGGCATTGCTCCCTTTGAAAGATGAAGGCAGAAACCTGATTATTCCCAACTGACCTGCTGGGTACTTAGTCATGATTGTTCGAGTTGTTTTAAGATGAGAAAAATATTATCATTAGGAGGAGCTGTGCTAGACAGTAGAGCAGTGATAGCTAGAGCTTTGATTATGTCCATGGAGAGGTAAACGTGCCAGAGGGTAACGCAGCATTCTGGGAACATTTCCTGCATGCAAAGCAGAACCATCTCTAATGGGATGGTCAGGCTTTTACTCCAGATTGGGATAAACCACACTGAAACTGGTAGTTTTTAACTGTTACTCCTCAATAAGAGAGCTGCAGTTAAGTGCATGCACTCACTGAAAATAGGAAGGAAATGCAGAGCTGCTCTGAGTGGAATACTTTGGAGAGAAGAATTTCTGGCTTAATTTGGAGAGGGAGTGATAAAAGGAGTAGCAAGGGAAAGCCAAACACAACCATGTGTGTCTTGTGGGGAGGCAGACACACGGAACATGTTTCGGAGTTGTGTTTATGTATGAAAAGTTTGGAGCTGTTGCTTTATGCTGTGGAGTTTCTCCCCGATCTAAAAACCAGACCTTTGTACATTCATGTAAGGAAAGTTGCCTCAAGGGTCCTTGACCTCATCATTAGCTTGCTCCTAACAAGAGCAGTCTACAAAACCTCCAACTCCGTCTACAATATTTCCTACTGTAGTCAAAAAGCCAGAGCACTGAGCAGCAAAATGTAGAATTCCACACCCTGGGACATCACCTGAGTCATTTTGTGGAGGATGGTGACCAGGTTTCACGGCATGGCTCTCTGTCTTGGGAACCACCTTTGGGAAACTGCTCTACATCCAGAACTTGTTGCTCTACACCAGCATAAATCCAGGATCCCCACAACAGCTGCATTTTCCAACGCTTCCAGTGCTGTGCGTTCTTTCCTGCCCACAAACAGCAAGTTCCATTAGCCCAAATTGCTTTTGCTTTCAAAAAGACTCATACCAAGGAAGAAAGAACAAAAATAACATCTCTTGCCCAGGACAACACAATGTGTGTATTTTCTGGCTCACTTTGTGCAATGGCAACAGTTTTTGAAGACAAAAATATCCCAGAGATGGTCTCTGGTGCATAGAGCAACATTTGATACAAGGACCACAAACAAACGGATGTCTTTGCTGCAGGAGCTGAGGGCACTAGGGAGAGCAACTGTGAGACACATCCTTTTCCACCAATGGCAAAAATAGCACAGAGAACCTCTCTCCTCGAGTACATTTCATTCTGCATTAAACGTTATGGTTTCCGAGAGCTGCTCCCGTGCAAAACCAACACTGTTACTTATGAAACAATGCATCAAACCCACAGATGGGAATTGGCTCTCCTGGCAGCACAGCCAAAAAAAGTCCCTACTTTCTGTCTTCTCCCTCCTGTAACAAATGGCCTCTTTCCCCAGTCATCCGCGTAACTGTCTTGGGGTGACCTTATGATGTGTATCCCATATTGCTGCCTATGCCCAGAAATTAATTCTTGTGCCTTTCTATGCCTCTAAACTGAGCCTGAGAGAGGGAAGGAAAAACTGAGCAAAACTTTTTCAAAGCAGTTTGCAGCTTGTTCAAGGTCACACACAGATAGGGACTTTTTTTTTTTCCCAGCTGTGGCAGGGGAGGGAGAAGGCACCCAGCTTGCGGCTCCCGGGTCAGTTTTTGGCCAGTTTCAGCTTCTTTTTCTCCGGGGAGAGACTGAGAGTTGAATTTTTTTCCTTCCCTGGAATTTCGGATTTTCTCCCTTTTCTACTGGACTGCTTCAATATCAGAGCACATTGGGAGGACTTTCCACTGAGCACAGAGGGCCTGGCCCTGGGCCAAGCCCCAGCTCCGAGGGGGCCAAAGGGAGGACTCGAACACTTTCCCAGGTTTTTTCTCCACAGTGAGAGATTTTTATTATTTAGCAGTATTTTCCTTTTCCTGTGTGTTTGTTAAATAAATAGTTTTTATCTCTTTCACTTTCCTTTGAGGAAAATTAATTTTTTCCCGAACCTGGTGGGGGAGGGGTGATGACCTGCCTTCTCTCAGAGGATATATTTCTAAATTTGGCCAAACCGGCACAGTAACATTTAATGATTAATGTCTTATGTGGCACGACACAGAGTCGTTTGCTTCCTTTTAAGAAAGCTTAAATCTCTTTGGAGACTGGGTTCTACCTTCAGAATTATCTGTCTACAGAGAAAACACATTACAGATGTCCAGCCAGTTTCTTTAAAGAACAGGCTAAATGGAGAGTTACCATGGATGATCTTAATGGACTTTGCTTAGTTTCTGGTTGGCTTTCATCTAGTTTATTGTCTCTTCTTTAAATTTGCAAATGACTTGGACTGTAAGCAGAGCTTTGGACTGAATTTGGACAATCTGCATGCAGCAAGGAGGGCTGTGCTGTCTAATGGACACGGAACAGGCCTGGGATTCAGGAAGCCTGAAATGCAGCAGAGATGTCCCACTCCTAAATCTACTTCTCTAGCTGTCTTATATCCAGAAAATGAGAGTAAAGATACAGTTCCCAGAACCCCACATACCAAATTGCTTGGGATAAGTAACACCAACCTTTTGCCCTAATCAAGTCCAGGAATCCACTTGCTCTCAGGTCCCTCAAACTACTATTCACCCCCACAACACAGGACATCTGTACTCTGGGAGTTTGTATTTCTCACCTTTGCTGACAAGGAAAATCTAAACAAGTATTTTAGGTTAAAATTCTTAACTTCCAGCTCACTTCTGATCACTGCTGATAGCACACGTTGAACGCCTCTAGGAGCCCCAGGCAGAAGCCACTTCTGGGAAATATTAATGATTATTCTGATTATTCCATCAGAATGACACGATGGGCAGACTGACAAAGTCAGGCCACACATTGCCTGTTACAGTTGCTCTGTGGAGACCTGTAGTGAAGCACAGCAAATGTACCAGCAAATTCCTTGGAGACTTCTGAATGTTAAACAAGAAAGAAAAATAATGGAGGAGGCTGCCAGACTCTGGCTGGTTTTAAATGAAACACTCTGATTGCTTCAAAACATTTTTCTGGTTGGGGCTGGTATTTTCCCTTCCATGGGATGTTTTGAAATTTATACCTTTGTTTTGAAAGAGACCATAGCTCTTCCCCTTGGGATTTCCCACAGAGCAGAGGCTCCCGCAGCAGTCCAAGGCCTTGTGCCAGCCCTGTGTGAGCCAGGAGCTCTTCTGGGTGAGGGAAGCTGGCAGGGGACCTTTTCCAATCCTTTCAAGACCTTTGTAGGCTGTCAGAGTGAGGCAGAGGGGATTTGGTGTAATGGAAACCCTGTCCCCAGAGAGGAAATGTGAACAGAATCCTGCCCTGTCTTCATGCCCTGGGCTTTTGGGGGGGAAAGGTGACTTATTCTGTTTGTTCAGTTGCAGTTACAGAAACAGCTCAGTGAAAGAATAAAATAAAAACAAAGACACTTCCCCTCAGAGCTCCATCTTTGTCTTGTGAGTCTTATTTGCTGACACAGAGAACTTGTGCTGATATGAAATGTAGCTCCTGGAGGGGTGGAATGGCTCTGCCCTGGGTTACATGGGGACAAAGACAGAGTCCCTGGTCTGCACAGCACACCAGAAGCTGCCTGGTCTGACCCTCACTTCCCCAGCATTGTGTCTCAATCTAATCCCACTGATTTCAGAGAGATTTTTCCTCATCAGCGTCATCAGAGCCTGGCCCTTCTCCCACAGCTTTGTCACTTCCTAGAGCAGAAGTAGGATCAGGCTCTGAACAAGAGCAGAATTAGACCTTCTGAGGCTCTGTCTAAGTGAAGGCTGCAGGATTTGCCCTCTTTGCCACCAGTGGTGTAGATTCTTTGGTTTTTTTCCCCACTGCCTCTTGCTGTCTGGGAAAATAACACTTTGCCGAGTCAATGATAGTATGGTTTAATGTAATAAACATGAATCTGTCAGACTCAAGTGCCCTAAAATATTCCAGGCTGCAAATGCAGGACCAACAGTGAGCTTGTTGATACAGCCTCAAGCCAGAACTAATCAGACATAGACACCATTTGCCTTCAATAGAATTATATTCAAGAGGGCTGCTTCCTGCTTGCAGGGAAAGATGGGAAGCAAAACAGAGTGATGTGGCACACTGAAAGGAAAGAGTTCTCTCCCGTCAGGCAAAACATCACAGAGTTTCAATGTCTTGCAGGGAAAGAGGCTCCCTGTTTGACTAGAGATCCTGCTGACTCAGCTCGTGGCTGAAGATCTTCCCGGGAAGCAAAAACATACAAATGAATAAAGTAGACCTTGTTGGTGTGCAGGGTTGTAAATAACAGGTAATGAAAGCAGAATCAGCAGCCAACAGGCTGGAGCTGTAAAACTACACGTGTTGGTGCTGCATCAGGACAGGAAAACAGTCCTTTACTTCCTTGATCTGGCACAGAGATAACATTAATTTGCCTTTCAAGTGGCCCCTCTGATGCCCAGGAAGGCCAATGTCACTTGGTTCTGGAGTCTCTGCTGGGAGACTCAGAAAAGAACTGGCAGGAATTCAGGGCAGCGGCTTTCCAACCTCTGTTACCCTGGGTGTAAATCCAACCCAGCTTTACTGACAGGAGAGAGGTGAGTTACATTGGTGAAAATGACAGCAAAACTCATTGGAATTAGCCCTCTGAGATAGTTTGGTCTGATTATCAGGGATGGATAACCAGAAGCACGTGAGCCTGTAGCCTCCCCACCCCCCCCCCTCCAAGAACTATCCCTGAGTCGAGCAGAACTCTAACTTTAGCTCACAATTTTCACAACATTATTATTGCCCAGTTCTACTTTGCTGTGCACCTTCCAGGATCCCTTTCCTCCCACTCCAAGCAACACATACATTATGGCACTTTTCCTTTGAGGACTGTAGGTTCTGGGAGTATTAAACTCCAAGACCTGTTCTTACAAGATCAGCAGCTTTGCTTTGCAAGCTCAAGGACTTCAGAAAACTTGGAGGGGATCCAGGTTCAAGGGAACTTAACATAGATGTGACAAGGGCTCCCTGGTGCTAGAGTAATAAATAATAATTAATAACAATTAATCACTTAACGAAGAGGTTCCCTGATCAATCATGATCACAGCTTCATGGCTGATACCACCATGCTTTGAGACAGATATGACAGGCTTGACCTTTTCTCCTCACCGGCTTTATGGTGTTATAATTTTGTTAAGGCAAACCCTCAGCTTGTGTAAATCAGCACAGCTAGAGTGACTTCTGATTTACGCCAGTACAGGAAGGGAATCACATCCCCTACATATTTTACCAGCCTAACAACCTAACACATAGCAAGGCAGAGTCAGAGTAGGACTCTTTTCCTTAAACTGCTGTCTCTCACCTGCAGAGAGGAAAATAAAATCAGCTTTCAGGCTTCTAGGTATGATTGCTTCAGGGTCAGGAAGGGGAAACTCATTCGGTCTCTCCTCCCATGCAGTTGGTATTCTCCTCCTTCAACATCTCACATGGCAGCTGAATTAGTACTACACTGCCTAATTACATTTGATCACCTCTGGAACACCAGATTTCAGGCAGTGAAAGAAGGGACGTGTATTTGTAGCTGCATCCCGAATCCCATCCGACTTTATATGGGAAAAAGAATAGAAGAGAAATACTCCTTCCATCCCCTGAAAAGCTTTTAATATTCTTTTCTTCCTCCTCCTGTGGCTCTTTTCACTTTTCCAGAGGCTGCAGCAAACTGCCTCCCCGATTGAAGCAAACTCCCTCTTAAGGCTTTATCTCTTGAACAGACTCGAGATGTTCTGGCCCAGTGCTCTGCTGTGTGGGCACCCTCCCCACTCCTGATGTTCTTATTATCCTCATTGTCATTGGCCTGACTCATTGTGGGCCCTTTTTGTTACACTCCCTGGAATGGCCTGTGATAAAGACACTTCCACATTATTATTGCTTTTGCAAAGTTCTTTTTTTTTTCTTCTACAGCCAAACAATAATCTAAGGAGCCATATTGGAGGTAACGTATTAGAAAGTGCCTGCTTTATTATCAGCACAATATGGGCCTGTAATCTGATAATGATAAAAATCTGCCCCTTTGCTTTGGCTCTTATCATTTAATTGGAGCGAAGGAGCACATTCGTTTGTTAATAATTTTATAATTGGTGCTATCTGCTGAGACCCATCAAAGGAACCGCGCACAACAACCTCTTTCAGTACAAAGCATCTCCCTGATAAAATGAGCTTTATGGCATTTAAATGTTCCTGTTATTGTTTGCAGGGCCCTCAGGGCACACAGCCCTCTGGAGCACCTGCAGCTTGGCACTAACCCACCCCAGCTCCCAGCCTACACATGGACCCATGTGCTGTTACCTGGGGAACTGGTGGCTTTTGCAATCCCTTCTGTTCTGGTTTAACTAGACATCCCAATATTTTGACAATGCAAGGATGTATCTCTTCACACTTGTGTCTCCGTGTGCCTCCCAGCCCGACTCACCTGAGGCATCTCCACTCTCACTCCGCCATCTGCTCTGAGCAGAGACAGCTGGATCCGCACAGGGTGTGAAGGGAAGCACACACCAAAGGGTTTGTTTCCCCCAGCACTGAAAACACCGAGGATGTGTCTACACCGACAGTCACGCAAGAGCCAAATCCAGAGCCACGCTGCGCCCACCGGGGCTTTGCCCCATTGCTGGGCTCCCTGCAGGTGAGACCCAGCTGAGGCGTCACCTCTGTGCCAAGGCACACACAGTGGATCAGCCCGAGTTACTACAGCTCAATCGACCAAGTGCTGGCCTACACTTGGCAGCTCTTCCCCACAGCATGGGCACTTTGGCTGCAGCTATAAATACAGCAAAGCAAAACAAACAGGCCACAGATTGCTCTTTTGCCTGAGGGTAAATAGCATTGCTTGGCCCATTGCCATATAGCTGAACTCTTCCTCTTTCTCCCCCAAAACCCTTGTCATTGCTGCAGGCAGAGCGTCTTTTGGGATGACGTGTCTATTAGGGAGGTGATCCCGCCCCTCTTCTCAGTTTTTGTGAGGCATATCTGGAGTACTGTGTCCAGTTCTGAGCTCCTCAGGAGGGGACAGACATGGAGCTCCTGGAGCCGATCCAATGAGGGCTACTAAGATGATGAAGAGACTGGAGCGTTCACTTGACTCTATCTATAACCAGCCAAACTCATCAAATAAACGTGAAGTATAAATCCTGCATCCGCCACACAACTGTGGCACCCAGTCAGCACCGGGCCTGGGTCTGCACCAGAGCCTGCTCTGCTTAAGGGGGAGGAAACGGTGGCAGAGACATGGGTTTTGGAGCATCACACTGTCTGTTTAAGACATCATCATTTCACCTCAAGTGTGGTTGCAAGTCCTGCCCACCCTGCTGTTTCACCGCTGTTTCTGAAGCTGTCCCTGTGACCAAATGACTCAGCAGCATGCCGAAAAACCCATCAGCCTCCCACACTGCAGCCTCGCTTTACCAAGCAGAAGAACAAAGAAATCAGGGCTAATCCTTTTGAGAGTGATTACCAACACCAGGCACCCGTATTTCTGCAAGGCCCCTTTTTGAAGCACCCCACCTTCACCTCCCAAAAGAGAAATAGCACAAGGCAGAGCTGAGGGCAGGATGCACAAATCTTTGACAACTTGCCCTTTTCAGACCTATTTTAGGACTGGATCTGATGCTGTGCTGTGGAAAATTTGTAGGAATTTTCTGGTGCTTTCCAGGAACTCCTGGGCCTAAAAGCTCTTGTGCCCAGGATTTCCTGGAAAGCTCTGGAATCCCACAGTTCAGCAGTCTGTCACTAAAATTATTTGGACAGAAGCTGAGAGAAAGTTATCACAGGCTCCCCCACTGCCTGCTTCTTCCCAGTGCTCTGATCTGTTTATACATCACACAGGAATTAAAAAAAAAATAAATTAACAAAACTAATTAAATTTACATTTGACCTTATCACATCTGTATAGGTCTGTTCAGGCATCAGTCAAAGGGAGAGCAAAAAATCCCGCTCGATCTTTAATAACCCTTTACAACAGCTCTGTATCAGCCATCTGTGCACACATGGATGGCAGAATGACGGGGAAAGAGGAAAAACCCCACAAGCTTTGTCTGCCAGATGCCGAGAAGCTGCCAGGGTCTGGAGGGGAAGTCAGGAACCTTGTGCTGGGGCTGGTTTGGGACCTGCCACATGGTTCTGGTCCCCAGCCCAGGTCTGCCCCAGGCGCTGAGATGTCCCTGAACCTGCTCATCTCCTTGGGGCTGGAACAGCTGTGGGTGCTGGTCCTTCCCTGGAACTCTCTGCCCCATCCCTGGGAGAAATAAGGAGGAGAACTCTGGGCCATCTGAGCTAGAAAGCCCCAAACAAGCACTGGGCCAAGGAAACGGCAGCCCAGGAACCACATGAGCCCAAAAGGCTGCTCATGTCCCTTTTCCACCTTCACATCCCTGAGCCCTGTCAGGAGACTCGGCCTTTTCATATCCCAGAATAAGAACTAGTTTGACACGAGCAATGATGATTGTTTGATATAAGAAAGGGTGAGAGACTAATTAAAACCCAGAGCTTTATGATTTCATTCAGCTCCTGCAAGATCTGGCTGTCTAAAGGTACATTTATGTGTGTTTTAAGTGTTTTATGCAAATTCAATTGCCTGTGAAAGGCCCTGGATTCCCCAGCATGGAGAAGAAAGTGTGTTGTTTATTCACAGGGCTGTTACAAGCAGCAGAGGGTCTGGCCCAAGCTCTGGAGGGATTCTCAAGGGTTCCACTGGGATATTCGAGGTGCTTCTGTTTTGACATCTATTTCCATCCTTATCAATGCGCTGTGTCTACACACAGAGACCAAACAAGGACCTGGAACTCACATACTTTTAGCCAAAGCAGTTGAAAAACTTATTGTTCCCATCTGCAGGGCCTGGAAGCTCTTTGTTAGGAACCCTCAAAGCTGGTAAGGCACACAATGTGATGCCCTGCATGGGAGTCGCCAAGCTGTGCCTGCACCAAAGGTTTCCACTGGCTTTACTGCATCAGTCAAAAGCCTGATTGAAATTAAAACTAAGGCCCAGATTTTGCAGTTTCAGCTGCTGCCTTGGTGATGTGACAATAATGGGAGATAACACAGTGGTGCCTGGAAAGAAGCGGAGAGGTTGTACACAAGGCAACAGCTTTGGAGCAGCGAGATCCTTTTCAGCTCTCCCAGGGGTCCCGACCAAACTGAGCTGGATTCCCTCACTCTCAAACCGCTGTACTTGGCTTTGGTGCCTGAAGGGACAGCACCAGCTCCTGTGCTTGGCTGCCCCAGCATTGCAGAGAGCTTGGTGAGGTATTAACACCCCTCTCACTCTGCCGTGGCCCTGAATGCACCCACAGTGACTTGCAGTGCCCTTGACCAGAACCTGCATTGTGGGGGACAGGCAGGGACTTCTCCCTTTCTGACCCAATAGCAGGGAAATCCTTAACAATTCGGTAGGAACTTCTGATGAATCAGTCATTCTGCATCTCCTGGAGCACAGCCCAAATGTGCAGCCACCTCTGTCCCCCAGTGCTGCATCAAAAGCTGGGCCCTGCCCACCAAACCTCCTCAAGACAAATGGAGAAGCAGAAATAACCCAAAAGCTCCAAGTACCACCTAATCAATTACTCCTGTTTCCTTCCTTTAAAAATAGATACAAATTTCCTTTCCTCCCCACTTCCCAGGGCAGTTGAGAGGATTAATTAGTATTGGATGCATGTTTGGGCCTGACACAATTTATAAGCAGTTAGTATTAATCAGACTTGGTTTGATCAGCTCTGGTTTAGCACAGCCCTTGTCGGCCACTGTCATCCCTCGGTGCTCATTGCCAGCACTAGGCTACCTGACAGGGCTGCGTCCGAGCCCAGGACTGACCACTGGGACAGTGACCCACTGCCCCTTAGACCCCTGCAGCCTTTCCCTACCCTTCCACACCATGAGATATCCATGGGGCAACCCGGACTAGTGAAAGGTGTCCCTGCCCATGGCAGGAGCGGAACTGGGTGAGGTTCGTGGTCCCTCCCAACCCAAACCATTCTGGAGCTCTGGGATAACTTGGATGTCAGTAAGAGCTGCTTTTCTGACTGTGAGGTCTCTGCTAAGTGTGGGGTTTGAGACTGGAGCTGTTCTCCAGGATCTGCATGTCTTGTTTACCCCTCGGGTGATGTAACACAACAGGCTCCTCTGAGAGGCAGCTCTACAACTGTTCTGCATTTTGAGGATCCACTGAAGAATCCCCCATTTGGGACACGGGAGTGTGATCTCATGTGCTACGTGTGTGAGCAGCAAGCGCTCCAGGGAGCAGCTCATTTTCCATCACATCGAGCAGTTCACAGTGCTCTGAATCGTGGCTCCTCTGCAGTCAAGGGGGGCAGGGCCAGCCCCTCTGAGGGTGAATGAACTTGCCCCTAGGTCAGTGTTTGGGTTGGAAGGACCTTCACCGACTGCTCTTCATCCATGCTGGAGGGACTTCAATGGGATGCTTTCCTTGCAGAGGACTGACATAATTTTATCCTGTTTTCTGTCTGGGTAAAAAAAAAAATTTTGCTTGGCAGTTCTGTTGTACAGTTCCTATTGCTTCAAGGTAGAAACAGGAAAAAGTAAAACCGTGTGAGGTGCCAGACTGGTGAGGGAGGAACTGGGACCTATTTACCCCACTTTCCCCCGCAGTAAGGCAGAATAAGCTGACTTTCCCTGGCTATAGATAGACCAAGGCATGTCCTATATCCTGCCTGCAGAGCCAAGTGATGCTGGCTCAGCATTAGCCTGGCTATCCTCCAGAATTGGATTTCCAATTAATAGCGTCGACTCATCACAGAGAAGAGGGAGCTCAGGTCTTAGTTGAAGGTCAAGGAACTTCAGGCAGCACAGGACGGATTTACTCACCACCCAACTTCCAAATCAGTTGCAGCACACAGCGAGAGGCCAGGCCCAATGCAGGAGCCTTTTGCCCAGGTAGATGGAGTTTTTTAGATGAGCTCAAGGTGGCTGATCCTAAACCCAATAGCACTGCAGGAAGTGGGAGAGGGAGGAAGGTACAGAGAGCTTCCCCCCCTAGGCCGGCAGCCACTGGGATGGAAAAGCCTTTTCACCCTCAGCCAACAAAGGCACAAAACCCACCTGGACCAGGGATGAAAAGTGCCATAGTAGCATTTAGATAATCTTGAGGAGACTCAGCTCACTCCAAACCTTCCCTCCCTCCGTGCTAAAGGATCAAGACCAGCCAGGTGTCCTCAAGCTGTTCCCTGCATGTCATGAGTCCCTAGGAAACATCCAGAGCACAGACATCCCCTTACAGCCACTGTTTACATGTGGAAGCAATTCCCATTCTCCTGCTTAGGCAAGGGTTCACAATTTGAGGTTGGAGGGGAGAAGGGGGAGGAGAAGATATTTTATTTATAACTGCACATTCATTTGATTAAGAGCTGCTTCTGAAAGGTTTGCCTGAAACAGTATGAAGGGAAGGGGTGGGGCAACAGGGGAGAGAAAACATGCACCACAGTTTAATCCCAGCAGCACAGCAAAGGGTTGGGAAGGGGTGGCACTCTCCAGAAGCAGATGAGCAGAGCTCATTCTCAGCTAAAGGAGACAGCAGTTCCTGGAAGATGCTCTCTTGCCACACACCCTTGGAGTAAGGAGTCTATTCTGGACAGATGGGGTCCCAACCAGTTGGAGAAGATTTAAATTTCCAAGCAAAGGACCAAAAATCCATCTGCTGAGGCTCACCAGATCACGTCCTCTCCTCCCTGAGCATGCTGTGGCCTGGCAGGACAGTGTAATCACCTTATCAGTATTTCCCTGTCATATAAATTCACACACACAAAAATCAATTAACCACCAGTGTTGCTGATTATAAATCAACTATTTACATAATTAATTGCTATATTTTAATAAATGGTATGCAGGAAAGGAAGCCGGCAAAATATAGCCATTCTTTTGGTGCCATCAATTTTTTGGAAGGGAAGGCAATTATACTAAATCTTTCTTCCACCTAGCTCTCTTGTCAAGGGAAATTCCTCCCCCTCCTTCAGCTGATTCAAAGCCTGGAACTGAGCCTCCAACATCACATTACTAAATTGCTTAAGCAGCATTTTAAATAACAAAAAGGGATATCATTTAATTTTTCTGAAACATGAAAATCAATAAGCTGTCCTTCAGCTTCCCTGAGTGATTGGCCAGGGCTGTCTCTCTCTGAGCTAATTCAATTTTCAGTCTTATTTGGAGGAACCAAGGTTTCAAAAAATAATCAGGCTGATCTTATGGGCCCATCTGGGATTTCAATGAGGAATTCCTTTCACTGAATTAGGTATCCCCTACTTTTGGAAAGGAGATGCATTCCTGTCATCATTTTGAGGCAGACCCTGATCAATAATTCTTACTGATATTTTTGGCTGCCCTATGGGTTGCAGTTCCGTGACTGTACAGGTACATGCAGTGACTGGATGAGGAGTCCACTGACTGCATGGGCGAGGATCTGTCCAGGGGTGGATGCTCCAAAAGTGTCAGTAGAGGTTTCTCCCTGGAAATTCTTGACCCCTGGGTGCATGGGAGGGGAGAGCTCACAATGCTGAGCACCTTTCACCAAGGGCAAGAGTACAGCTAAGGAGCCTGGCTGGGTAAGAGTCTTGCAAGCCAAGAAGGTTGGCCCTGGGTGGGAAGAAAACAAGCAGCTGGGGGAGGGACTCCGTCCTGCTCTGCTGAAGGCTCCACAAGTGATTTCAGCAGAATGCTCAGACTGCAAAGATGCCTCCTCCTCCTCAATGCGGCTGTGTAGATGAAGTCCCTAAGCACAGCCCATCTACAGAGGGTTTCAGCTCCATGCCCAGCAAAGCTTCAGTGCAGCCAGCAACTTGCCCCCTGTCAGACCATACCACATTATGCAGAACTTTGCCACAGGGAGTTCATACTCAGCTGTGTTTTCCCTTCAAAGGGGAGGGAGAGGGGCATTGATAGTGCTTGCAAAAGTGGTCGTCATCCAAGTGGTGATGAATTGTCTTTGGGGTCTTGGTCCTGATGCTTTTGAGCCCACCAATTCAAGGGTTTGTATGTTTATAAATAAAGTTTGCCTGGCTGAGTGCAGCTTTGGGGTTTCTGTACGAGAACAAGCGGCCAGTTTTCTTTGTGACCCCTGATCCCTCCAGGAGCTGACAAGCAATCTGTGGGCATAGGAGGGTTCCCAGGCTTCTGTGAGTTCTGCCTGGCCCTGCAAACCCGCTGCTACAGTGGTGAGTGATGCAGCAGGATGTTCCTCCCGAGGAACTGTTCAACCCTATCCCACACACCAGAACATCCCCAGTGCTGGAATGCCTCTGTTCTGAGCAGAGTGTGAGCTCCAGCAGCACAAGGGGCTAAGTGCTCCCTCAAACCAGAAAGCTCATGTCACCTGCAAAGGCACTGAGCTGGGAGCTGGGGCAGCACGGGTGCAGACAGAGCCCCTGAAGAGCCTCCTTGTCTTTTGAGGGCAGCCACAGCTTCTTCCCTGTAAAGCTGGTTGAGGTCTCCTGTCCTCGACAGACTTCTCACACTTCTGAGCTGGTAATTGCCTCTCCCCCTGTGCCTGTGGAGCACTTTGCACAGTTCTGAATGCCACTGTAGTACCAAAGATTCATCCTCCCTTGTGAAAAACCCAATGAGCAAAGCAAAACTCAGAAACCTCCACTCTCCACAGCCACCAGATTTTAAGAGCAGAACAGGAATTCAGAGCGGATGTCCCTCCAGCCGAGCAGCCCATCTCCAGGAGTGGCCAGCAGAGGATGCTTGGGGAAAGAATAAGAAACAAGTACAGCATGAATTTTTACCTTCCCAGCAGTCAGTGAAATGAAGGCTGAGCCAGCTCTTACATCTGGAACATCCTTTCTAGTAGTAATGCTCCAGGAATTTTTCTGATGTGGAACTAGCATCTGCATGCCCTTCCTCCTGTTTGAGGAGTGCATCTCCCTCCCTCTGGGACTGGTGCAAGGGTCCAGATGTGACAGTAATGGGGGCTGCACCAATATCAGAGCAGGGAAGACAGAAAACAGGTCATTTCTTTACAACAGCTTATAAGATTCAGTGGGAAATGATCACTCATTAGAGATTTCACAGGAAAATCAAGCAGAAGTATAAATCTGCTCTGCAAATCTTTACGTCAGCTCCAGCATTAGGTCATGCAGCACAGAGGGAGATCCCTATTCAATTCACTGAGATTATAGGCTCATCCATCAGAGTCTTACTAGTTTCATCTCATTACAGTCATCCACCCCAGAGCATAAAAGATGATGTAGCCATTACCTGGATGACTTGCACTGCCCCATTTTACAGATAAACTGGGATAGAAGAGAAAGTTAAGGTGACCTCCCCAAGGGCAGAAGCTGAGAACAGAAAAATGGGCGCCCACTTCCTCTTGCTTTACCCACATGAGAGATTTCTTCCTCCACACACACACACACACACTCACACACACACACACACGTCTGTGTGTTTTCCAGAGTGTGTTTACATGGAGCTCAGTCATAACAGAGCAAATTTGAACATCCACTGAACCACCATAAACAACACTCGGTTTGAAACATTTTCTCCATCTTTCAAGATTATTGCAGCATCTGTTGATCACATTAAGTTGTAAGTGTGCTGTCTCCATGGAGACTGCAGAGTCTCCCTGGGTTTCCAGTTACTGTATGTGGCTTCAACTGCAAGCAGAGCCACCCAGTGAGTCAATCGCTGTTCCGTGTCATGAAAGGGAAGGATGTCACCAGGCTGATTGTTGGACATGCTGGATAATGAAGCTGGATTTATCATTGCTCTTTCTTAAAGGGACGTTGGTATGGAAGTGACACCTCAAATGGGGATTTGTGTAAGGTTTTGTTGCATGGCACTCCTTAAAAGCAGTAGACATCCTTCTCACTTGAAAAGATCTCCATTCATCCATAGGGAAGCTCTCCCCATGAATTTGCACAATAACCACGAAATAACCAGAAACTCTCTCGTGAAACAAGCAGCAACAGATAAAAGCCACTCTTCAAGGGGAAGAAGACTGCAGTTGAAATCCCCTTTGCTTTTAATCAGCTTGAGGGCCCCTCACAAGTAAGGTGAGTATTTTTTGTAATGGATGAGGGCTGAATGCAAGAGCATTCAGCCAGCACACAAAGTGACACCAGTAATGAGAAAGCTCAGTTAATTTGGCTCACAGACTTCATTCTGTCAAATGATTGGAAGCCCTGGAATTTTGTCTTTTAACTGTGCATTTGATTTTAGTCCTTGTAAAGGGAAAAAAAATCCCGTCATAATATTTGAGTTCAAATCCTACAGGAGGCAAATTAGACACTAAAGCAAACAATGACAAGAAATGAACCACCTCTTATTGCAGATGCATTATAAATAAAGAACGCCAAATAATCTTTTCCTTTTTCCTGTTCTCCCAAGCTACGAAGTCAAGAGAAGCTGACCAGTCTTCACAGCCTTTGCACAGAGAGGCTTGATTCAAGAGGCTTCCTGCACGAGCAGGAGAATTTGTGCTGATGAAGGAGGAATATCATGTGCAGGACCATGGTTCCTCCCCATAATCATTTTTCCAGCCAGTGCATGATCATTTTTCCCTTCTTTTCTCCATTCTGTACAGACCTTTCTCTGCACCCTCCAACTGCAGTTCCTGCATGAATTGGAAAATTCTCTTCTGGGAATCACCTCTGCCCAAGAGAAACCCATGCTCCAAGAGCACTCCCACTCCTTCCTGGAGTGGCTGCCGCAGCACTGTCATGATTGGTGGTGTGGCAGGGAGAGGATGCAGAGGGCAGGAGCTGCTCAGGATCAGCATCAGGGGCACTGGCTCGCTGGCAATTCCGCCTTGGAAAAATCCGGCTCTGTACCCAAATGCTGGTGGAGAAAGTGAGCTTGCTCTGTATCCTCAGCTGAAATCTCACCATTCCCCTTTCCAATCCTCCATATGGTCGCAGCACCTGCCTTGATCTTCCCTACTCCTCACTCACCCTTCCTGTTTTCAAGACAGGAAAAGAGGCACAGAGGTGCTGCACAGCCTTGGTCAGGGCAGCCAGATGTGCCACTGCTCTGCATCGTTTCTTCTCCTTCACAGCAGAGCACAGCAGCCGTGGGTTTCATCAGGCTGAGCTGTCCTGCCCTTGAACCCGTGTGAGTGACTGATCTGGAACCACGCTCTCAGCCACACCAGTATTCTGTGCTTTTCCCCTTCCTTACACCCTGACACTTCTCTTCCCAGAACACCAGCACATCGTTGCTTGCCCGAGAATGAGGGGCCCTTTAAGGGGCACTGAGCTTCCCTGTGGTCACAGGCTTTGCACAAGCAGAGCAAACCCCAGAGATGATTGAGTGTGGCATCCCAAAAGGAGGGGAGGGAACACAAATAAACAAACTGCTCTGCTCTAAATGAAAGAGCTGCTGGATTTAATGTGACAGGGCCTGGGATGCTTCATTTGACACAGACTGGCAGCAGTCTGGTGATTGGCAAGAGCTCGGAATAATGGCTCTCTGGACTGTCATAACATCGCAGGATCATCTGCAGAGCAGCCCAGCCAGCCTCGAGCAAAGTGTGGGATCTTCTGGGCTGTGGTTAAAAATGAAATAAGCTCAGTGGCTCGGGACTCTCCATTGCCAGAACCTGGAAGGAGGCAGCCTGCAGGATCCAGGCTGAGCTTTTGGGCACTGTCTGGTTGTTCAAACCTGTGGAAAGAGCAGCTCCCAGGCCACTCAGAACTGCAGACTTGTTGCTTCACATGTTTTTCCATGAACAGAAAACCTTGAAGAAGGCAAGAAGGAGAAAAGTTTAACTGAACAGCCCTCAGTAGAACACTACAGAGCTACTGACTTCTTTTGCACATGTATTGGCAGCCCTGAAGTGCAGCACCACTCTTATTCCAGGACCTGTCACCACCAGCTGAGTGAATCTCCAACCTGTGCCCAGAAAGGTCCTGGAGAAAGGTGGAGGCTACAACCTGCACACAGAGCCAGTCCAAGCTTTCTCAATGCTGAAGGAAGGATTAAAAATTATTTTTAGAACAGGAGCAAGAGAAGAGAGCTGAGGGAACTCCCAAACATGGTCTCTCTTGGACACTACTACTACCACTGGCAAAAGTCTTGAATACACCATGAGCTGTGCCTTTCCACAAAAGAGGAGAGCAGGAGCATGGCAAGGACAAATCTCCAAAGGCCACTGTTCAAACCCAGCAATACCCCAAAGATCTTATAAGACTTGGATGCAGGCCAGAGATTTCTCTGGGAATAGCAGACTTGCTGCCTTCTAAAACACTTCGCTATCAGAAGGCTGCAAATAGCTTAAATTGCTATAAAAAATTCCACCCTTACAGAGTTCTGGAGTGCAGTGCAATGCTGGTGCTTTTACACTAAGGCTGAAAGGCTTCCAAAGGGGGGTGCAAACACACATTCAGAGACTTGTGTTGATTGTATCAGCAGTAACACAGCCAGCAAGACCAGGGAAAGGATCATCTCCCTGCACTTGGCACTGCTGAGCCTGTACCTCAAAATCTGGGGTCAGTTTGGGCCCCTCATGCCAAGCAAGACACTGAGGGGGTGGAGCATGTCCAGGGAAAGAAAGGAAGCTGGGGAAGGGTCTGGAGCACAAGGAACGACTGAGGGAGCTGGGAAAGGGGCTCATCCTGGAGCAAAGGAGGCTCAGGCGGGACCTTGTGGCTCTGCACAAGCCCCTGACAGGAGGGGGCAGCCGGGGGGGTCGGGCTCTGCTGCCAGGGAACAGGGACAGGAGGAGAGGGAACGGCCTCAGGCTGGGCCAGGGGAGGTTTACACTGAATATTAGGGAAAATTTCTTCACTAAAAAGGTTCTCCAGCCCTGACACAGGCTGCCCAGGCAGTGGTAAAGTCACCATCCTTGGAAGGATTTAAAAGATGTGCAGATATGACACTTGGGGACATGGGTTAGTGGTGGCCTTGGGAAACAGTTGGGCTTGATGATCTTGGAGACCTTTTCCAACCTAAACGAGTCTGTGGTTCCACTGTGGAATCTCACGTGCAGATGATGCTCTCCTCTGCCTGTGTGCAAAACGTCTTCCCTTCTCCCCCCTAAACTCCACTGCATTTACTAACCTGAGCTCAGGGTGGGGAGGATGATGCTGGCACTGTTTTGAGCCTGGGTACATCCTCCTGCTCCAGTCCTGGAGCTTCAGTTCTGCTGGGGCATTACTTTTCCTTTTGCTCTTGGCTGTGACAGCACAGCAGCTGTTTGGGTGGGAAAGCTCTTGTGTGTGAGCAGTGGTGTGGCTCAGTTGGTGCCCAAGCTGTATTTATGGTTTTCAAGGCTCAAAGCTGGCACTTTCTGCCTGAACAGGCTGGTTTAGAAAGCTGTGTCTGGTTCCAGAACCACACTCAATTTGCAGTGGTGGAACAGGATATTTCAAAACAAGCCAGGCACTGGCTTCCTTCTAGGTTAATCCGTGCAGCTCCTGCCTTGTGTGTTTTGGAATATTCACAGTCCCCGCAGCTGCAATGCAGTGCAGCAGCTGCGAATCTTTCCTGCTCACCACTCTCGTGCAAGAAAGAAAATAATCAGAACCTCTTGCATTTTGATAACCTGTGGCTACATCAGCCCCAAAAATTGCTCAAATTAGAAGGGAAAAAAAATGCACTGAGGTCCAAAACACACAGATGATGACCCAATGGGTCATCAATTTCTTTCTCTGCAAGATGCCATAATTTCCTCTGACCAAAGTCTTCCAAATCAATGTGTGTTAAGAGCACTTGGAAAAACATTACTTAAAGATAAATAAGTTTTTTTAAAAGGGCAGCTGGTGAAACCTACAACCCCAGTTGCTAAAATCAGCATCATCTGTTATTTCCCATACTGTCGCAAAATGTTCCATTTTATCCAAGCTAAAAACAGCTTTTCTCTGCTGGAAACATGCAAATATCATTCCTTCATAAAGAAGCCACCAGATGGGAACTTAATAACTGTAGACTCTAATTTGCGTTGCCTGGAGTTGCAAAAACCACCAAACTTTGAAAATTCTTGTTTATACCCTGCTTATTCAATGGTTTAAATATGTTTCCATGCACAGGCATCTGGCCCACAGCCAAGCTGTGTTAATACCAGGGCTATTTCTCCGTGCAGGACACAAGTTGAAGTGACTGGTGGTGGTTTTGGCTCTCCTTGGCTCTTTCTTAAAAAAGGGAGATTTACATGGGGTAATTGCTCCGAAGGTGAGCTGGTGGGAGTACGTCAGCTCTGCCAAAGCTGCCCTTTTTCTCTGTGCTTGTTATTTTACTCACTGTTCATTTTTTTAACATAAAGTCTGTTCCCCCCACATCAAAATGTCTGTGAAGTGAAGCAGACATTTTTCTGCTCTTGCAAAAGGTGTGGGAGAGAAAATTTTATGGGAGTTTTATGGATGCCCAAATGGCTCTGCTGTAGGAAAGAAAGAAAAAGTGCACAGGAAGGAGATGGACAGCAAAGCACAAAGCAAGAGTGATACCCCTCTGTGCTCAAAAACATAAGCAGAGGAATACAGAACCCAGAAACAGCAAAAGAAATAAATTCTTCATGGATCCATTTATAACCAGAACAAGTGTTTGCAGTGCAGGGAACAAAAGCAAGCACTGACAGGACAGCTTTCACATTAACTCTAACCGTCCTCCAGGACTTTCAGAGTATTTTGGTGCAGGCTGGGCCTGGCTTTGTGTGCCAGCAACTTTCAGCTTCAATGGTGCTTGGCCGTTGAAGCCACATCTTTGTCCCACAGCCCCCTTTGGGCAGGGAGAAGCTCATACATGCACAGTCACAATTCTGCATGGACCCCTACTGGGGTTCACAATTGATTTTGACTTCCAGTAACATGGCCCAGCATGCTCAGCTAGGCAAGGTGACTTTTCCTCCCACCACGACTCACCTGTCTCCACAGCTGTTAGCCAAACCCACACTGGTTTAACAGCTGGCACCTACACCACACTGGCATGTTGGGATCTCAGCCTGCCACTGCTGTCTCCTGATAAGGTATCTGATATCTCCTAGCTCTCAGGAGTCCCAATTTGTATCTCCAGGTGCAAATTTAATCATTTTAATTTGTAACATTAGCTTTTGCTGGTTTAAAATGAGTGATGCTGAGCAGGGGCTGAAATGGGGCCCTTGCTAGAGCTGGCAGCATCTGCACAGGAGAAGAGAGTTTCTGCAATTGCAAACACTGGGCTGGAAGCTGAGAGCTCAGAGCACATGGCTCCTCTTTCCTCCCACCAGCAGCACTCCTGCTGCAGCAACATCATTTCACTGTTGTATCCCTACATGGGAATCTTCCAGTCTCTGTGGATATTTTACTCTCTTGAAAGATAAGCACAGGGGAAGGAACACATAAATTCAGGTTCTCAATCCATAACCAAAGACAAATCCAGCTATTAAAAGGAGGCTCATCAACCCTCCAACACTGAAGCAGAAGCTCAGGAGGCATGAGAGAAACTCGCAACTTCTGCTGGAAAATATGTGCCTCAATCACCGACTCACCTCAAGCAGGTAGTGAGAAGTTAAGACCCATTGTTTAGAGATGAACCCAGGAAGGGAGGCTTGAGATTTCACCCAGGCAGTAAGTGATAATTAAAACCTGCTAAATCTACCATCATTTTTTCTCTCTGGATGTACAAAGAAGAAAGAAGAGAGAAGCAGGGAGGGAGGGAGGCATTTTATTCTTGCATTTAACCTGTTTTCCAGATGAGTTTTTCAATGATCAGATTCAATCTACTGTAAAAACTTCCCAGGGAGAGAAACCCTCAGCGCATGAACCAAAAATGTAGTGATCTGGGGAATGTATTCCTCTCTAGGGGGAAGAAAGGAAGTTTCACCTTTGTGGTCCCACTTTTACTGTTCACAAACTATGAAGATTTCTTTGCCACAGTGTGGAGAGGCAGCGACAGAGCCATGACACTGAGCCAGCCACAGGCACGAGGAGATCAGGTCTGTGTCAAACACACTCCCCTTGCAGGGCTGCCAAACTTCATCAGCTCCAGTATCCATCTGCTCATTCCCTATTCACATTAAGTACCATCCTGGACTCTACAGGGAAGAGACTGGCCTAAATGTGTGGTTTAATAAACCTGCAGCAAAATTTATCTTCATATTTTTATATATATTTGCCATTTTGCAGCAGTGGCCATGAGTTTGGTGACTCTTGTTGAGTGCCTGGCCTCAGTGGCTTCCTGTGGCAGTGAGTTTCATGGTAATTATTTCATATGTTAAAGAGCACTTTTTAAATCAGTTAATGCAGTTCTGGCTACATCTGTGCTTCCAACTTCTGCTAAAAGACCTGGTCCCTAATTGATGCTGCTGTGCCACCAAGAATCCCCTTGTGACATTAGCAGAGCACTTCCCTGGGGCCAGCAGGGCTCAGCACAGAGCGAAATGGTGCCACTGGAGGTCCAGTTTGTGCAAAGCCCCAGGGAATGAGATTTTCCACTGGATAACAACTATAGCTGCAGTGAGTAGGCTCACAAGGCAGAGCTCCCAATTTCACAGAAGGTCTGGAAGCAGTGGCTGTTCATCCCCCATGCCCTGGACCTCCTCAGGCCTCTGCTGTGCTAAAACAGAGTGTGAATTGCTACCAGCTCAAAACAGGAGGATTTTACATGCATTTGAGCAGCCATGCAAGTTGATGAGTAACAGAGAAGGAGGTCTCATAATCCAACCAGTCCCTGGGGTAACTATTGTTGCTCAAAAGAAAACCACATGATCGTGTTTGTCACTTTTAAACATTGCTCAAAAAAATGAGTCCTTCAGAACTTTACAACTTGGTAGTAGTAAGAACCTTTATAATCACGGGTGTGACATGTTTTAACTTGTGAGAAAAATTTATCAGACCAGCTGAGGTCACCAGAGCCAGGCAGAACAGGCAGTTACAGAGAACTGTCACACTCATTGCATTCAATGTTTTCTGCAGGACAGTGTAAGGCAGCAGGGAGGAACCTTCAGCCTCTGCCCTAAACACTGGAAAATGCCCAGGGCACAGGCAGGTAGGGAGGTGAGGGGTTTTTACATTATTCCCAGTAAGACCCTTGTGTGATTCTGCACTGCTGATAGATAGTCCCTACTGCTCTTTGATTACCTGGTCCCAAAGGAAGTGTTTATGTTCATCACTTGACATCAGAGAGGACTGCAGGCTACAGCCCAGCCCAGGGCCACCTAAACATAACCAGGTCTTAAGGAGAACCTGTGCCATTTCAAGAGGGTGACAAGCCTGGAAATGGGGTTCCAGAGCTGAATCCCACTTTGCCTCAGTGCTCTCTCCAGGACACAAGTGACCCATTTCATAAACAGCACTCTCTTCCTGCAGCAACCAAATGCTGCTGTATCATTTAGCACTACCCATGGACTAATTTTCTCCCTCAGGGACAGTAGATTAGATCCCACAATTTCTCTCTCCCCCTGAGTTTCTAAAAGGTCTTTCAAGCGTAATAAACTCAGGTATTTATATATCAATCTGCGTTACCTGAGGCACATATTACAGAGGCCTGGGTCACAGCAACATCGTTACAGTGAGTTTTAAAGAGAGCAATGGGAATAGGAGAGATAAATAATTCTCTCTGTGGTGCCCTTTCTGTTTGTATGCTGAAGCTTAGAGCAGTTCCCTGCCTTGGACACACCTTCTGAAATACAGCATTTCACACCAGAGCTGAAAAAAATCAAGGTAAGCAGCAACCAATTCTCCAGAGCTAAGAAAACACCCTTTCCCCCTTTAAATTACAGGCACTTATACTTCACCTTGGCTCCTGTCTTCTGCTGCTTCCTCCCACTTCTTAATCCCTTGAAGCTGTTGCACACCTGCAGTCACTGCTTTTCGGAGCATTTATGCTGCATTTTCACACTGCCAGAGACATTACAATGTGAGAAAAAGAGGTCATGGCTTGGCTGCCTTGGAGAGCAGCATCAGCCCCTCTCTGTGGCATTGGGGCAGTTCAGCTCCAAGCAATCTATTCAGTCACAGACACTGAGGGAGAGTCTTCTGTTTAAGCATTTGCTTAATATTTTGTTGGACAGGAGGCTGAAACTGGGCCAAAAAAGGCCTCTGAACACCTGCAGAACTCCTTGGTACAACACTTCTCTGATATCACTTTACCCAGTTCCTAAATGACATAGTGCACGTTTCTGACTGGAGAAAAAAGCAAATCACATAAAAGGGCTGCAGAAGGGTTGTAAGCTCTCTTGCTTACTCACTAGCTGACACAAGCAGGTCAGATGATTCCAATAGCAGCTGTTTATTGTTGTATTCAGAGGCCAAATGGAAATCAGGTTCCTCTGGCACTAGGTGAGGTACAAAACCACTGCAAATGCTTTATGACAGCTTGAGGCTGTGAAGAGGAAGACAAACATCTGGAGTCACCCAGCAAACACCACGGATTTAGAGGGTCTGACCCCTAGTCTGGGGCTCTGGCCGTGCTTTCACATGGGGGCTGACCAGCCCTCGCCCCTGAATTCCTGCTCACCATATGTTTTATTCTGGTTTATAAAGGCATTTTAATGCATTGACTTGCCCCTGAGGAAGAAAGTGCCTGGCGCTTGTTTAAGTGTCTTTATTAGACCTGAAACAAATACCACATCATTTAACTTTGAGGCTTTTGTTGCTGGTATCAGTCGTGTTCTGCAAATCACAGACTCAAGACTGCATCTAACCCCTAATAAGCAAGCAAACTGCTATTCGTCCACCGCCCTGCTTTCCCCCAGCTGCTGTTATCTCTGTGTGAGACAGGGAATTGGAGGAAAGAATGACCCAGTGATTGTCTAAATCAGCCCAGCTCTAATTTACTGGAATATGGTTTGAGCAGCTAATGTAACACCTACTGTGAGCAAGATGGAGCTATCTCCAGGACTTCTGTAGGCTAGGAATATTCACTTAAATGGCATTGTCTGGCTGCACTCACTGGAGGGCTGCTGTACCACAGAGAGCAGTTAACCCTTGGAGTGTGAAATTAGGTCAAAAGAACCAAGCTTTCAATGGCAATCGGAAAAGTTAACTTTCCACAGAAAATTGGGTGTCCTGTTTGCCTCTGACATTTTCTCAACTCCTTGAGCAGCAAACAGCTTGAGCAATTACAGTGCTCAGGTAAACAGACACTGGCAAGGCGTCCTCAGGATGCCCTCAGTCTGGCAGGATCTTTTCCCAGCCCTCACTGAAACAGTTACATGCCATGTTTCCCATGGTTGGGTTAAGCAGCTGGCCTTTCCCTAGATAGAAAGGATGGAATTTTTTTCTTCTTTAAAATACTGCCTGAGACACACAGAAGTCAGCACCTTCCCTGGCCCTGGTGCAGAAGCGGAGCTCCCCAGAAAATTACCTTTGCCTCTGTCCTTCTGCTCCTCACAATGAGGTGAAAGGAATAATTCCTCCTTTGCTTATTGTCTGTGTGCATTTCAAGGCAGACACTGAATTTTGACTTGAGCACATAAAGCACCCAGGACCCCACAGCAACAGTACATGAGGGGACAGGAAGATGGTCATCATATAAACAGCTTCAGTTTCAACAGCAAGGTCACCTCAAGCTGTGATAAAGTCAACATTCACAAACAATTCTGCAAGTATAAGACAGAAATCCTGTTTTAACTGGGTTTGGTAGAAAATATATTTAATTTAACCTTGTTTTTAAGTGGAAGAGTAGGTTTTCAAGAAGCAGTGCTTTCCAATCAGCTGCTGTGGCATTTTACAAAAGAATCTCCATTTTACAGATGGGGAAACTGAGGCACAGGAAAGTAGAGTGGTGGACCTACTGGAATCAGCTGTGGATCCATTTGGTTCCTGAGCACCCAAACCACAAGTCAACTGAGACATCGGACCAAGAGTCCAGCAGTGAAAAAAGGGGGTTATCCCAGCACACCAGAGCAGTCCTTCTCCCAGGGACCCCCAGCTGGTCCCCTTCAGCAGTAGTTTTGTCAAAAGATGACTTTTTCATCTTCTCTTGCAACAAATTTCCACTGCAGGTAACAGCAATTTTGGGTAACAAATTTCAGCCCCAGATAACATCCATGTTCCTTTTCACTGCACAATGGCAACACGAGGAAAGCAGCACCTCCAGCTTGAACTTCCATCGTTGTGGGATCACTGGAGTTTAATTGCTCACAGAGCCAGAGCTCCAGATGAAGCTGGAACCTTGTAATTCACTGGGTTGTGTGCAGGTAGCACAGAACCATCTGGTTTAAAGCTGCTTCGTAGGAAGCACAACGCCTGTCACCCTCGACAGTTCAGAGCGGGTGAGCTCCCCCAGCCCGAAAAGCTGGATCAGTAGAGAGCACCCTGGTGCTGCTCCACCTGCTGCGCTGGGAGATGCTCCTGTCCTTTTCTACCTCTCAGCCTCTGCAGAGAGGAGGCCACTTCCAGGAGCTGGCTCACTCACTCGCCTCCCACGAGCACACAGGGAGCAGCTACACCTGCAAGAGACACATTCCTGTGTTCTCCACAGCCCCACAGATCAGGCATGGGCTGAGAAAAACGGCCTGGATGTGGATAATATCCTGCTTATGGCTCCTTCACCTTTCCCCATATCTACATTCCCAGGAACATAACACGCTGGCTTGCTCTGGACCACTGAAATTAGTGGAGGATGCCTTGGCCAGCCTCAAATGGAGGTTCCTGTACTCCTTTTGGGTACAGCTGTGAACTATCCACCTGGCCAGGGTCATGGCATCTCTCTTCATTCTAGGGGTGCCTTTCCCTTAAAAAGTCAATCCTCTCCTAACACTGGCCTGGAGGCAGACAGCAAGAGATTTAAAAGCCACTTCTGAAGGAACAACATTAATGAGTGTAGCACCATCTCTGGAAACAACAAGAGAGAAAACAAGATTCAAGTCTGGGAGGCAGATGTGAGGTCAGGCCAAAAAGAGACTGAGCGACTTCAGAGGGGGAGCCAGAGGTGTCTCACCATGGGCCAGCCCCTGCCCCACTGCCCTGCGTGTCCTGCACTGACCATCTGACAGGTCTCACAGGTCAGGTACCAGCAGCTGAACCCCCCTGCCCCTGCAGAGCCAACAGACACCCTGAGGCACAGCCAAACCCAGCTGAGGGGCTGAGCTGCCATGAGACCTGCCCAGGGAGGGCTTTGGGATGTTCTCCCAGTGCCCCGGGTACCACAACTCCCTTTTCTTGGATCACCTTCACAGGCCATCACTGGTAGCACAATAAACTTAAGAAGGGTAATGGTTAAAGCATCCCCTCACCACACATCTTATCTTACTCTAACTACACCTAAAGCCCAATTTTTAGTTATTGTAAAAAAACCCCAAAACCACACAAAACCCACACAATCCCCCCCAACAATCTTTATCCTAATTCTCCCAGGAAATAATGACTTTCTGTTATTAAATAATGTAAAATGATTGAGGTGAGTCATAAAGCATTTGTATTAACACTAATGGATCCATTATTAATTTTTTTCTTTATTTTACTATTATAAAACTTGTCTGTGTCTTCCCTTCCCCCCTTCTCTGTCCTCCCCATCACATTTTGTTCTCAAGGGAGGTAATCAAGACTTCACTTGAATTTCTCATTACTTGAAAGGCTCCACATCACAATATGATAATGGGACAGTTTCATAATTACAATTAAAATAAATATTGGAGCCAGAGAAAACTGGAGAGGTTTTCAGATGCTTTTGTCTTTGTCACCCAGAAATTAAAGGATTGCTTTAAAACATATTTAAAAAAAACAGGAGGAGAGGGAGGTTTCAATTTACTGTTATGCAAAAACCATTGTGCCTGAGCTTAATTTTGGAAAGTCCATCCTCTCTTTTTATTTCCTTAGACCACCTCCTCCCTCCAATTATTTTTTTTCCTTTTGATAAAGTACCAGACAACATTAACTCCAGGAGGATGCAAAACTAGACCGGTAACTAATTCTACCACTATTTTCCCTGGAGGCGAGTTACTGTGCCTCAGTTTCCCATTTCCAATGGAAGACATTAGAGGAGCTAAGGCTATTTTTGTATTTTTATCCAGAATTCTACAGGCTTATACCAAGTATCTTAAACTGTGCCTTTAGGAGCTGGACGCAGGTGGCAGAGATGAGCAGAATTAGCCCTGTGCTCTGCTAACAAGCTCTGAGATCCCACAGGATATAAGGTTGGATTAGATGTGACAAATAATAATGATTACTCTTATTATTCCTCCTAGAACTGGTCTAAGACATCATCAGCTAGAGATGTGTCAAAGTGGCAAGGCATTATGGCTTACGTGGAACTCTGAAAAAGCTGGAATTTCTGTCTAAAATCGGAGTCCTTGGCTGGACAGAAAACCACACATTTTCTGCTGAAAGTGTTGCTCCCTTTAGCCTCATTCCCTGAACAGCATGAGCAGTGATCCCAGTTCCTGGGTTCCCTTCTTAGACTGGTTTGTGATGCCCTTGTGGGACCAGGGGCACCTTGCAGTGACCACACTGTGCCTCAGTTTACTGCTTCTTCTCCATGCTGAGGATGAAGCTGCTCAGGGAGACTCTCAAAAGTGCATCCAGAGCTTGGAAAGGCTGGAGGAGCTGACCATCCCCAACAGTGCCCCATCCCAGCACAGACCACAGCAGGGACAGGGGCCACCGAAGTTCCCTTTCCTTGCCTTCCATGCCTGATGTTAGATGGGTGCCCAGGCATCTCTGTTCCTTGCCCTACTCCAGTGGTGAGAGGCCCCTGGCTCTGGGGCACAGCTCATGGAGGCAGGAGCAGCTCCCTGAGCATCGGCACAGCTCCAGGGCCTGGCCCCTGGCAGAGATTAGATGCTCCTCTAAAGCAATAATGCCAAAACGCAAATAGCGGCAGCAGCAAATTCTTGATTAAATATGAACAAGCACAGAGAATTGCTTATGTCACTCACCCCACTCCTCTCTGTCCTCCATCTGTCTGCTTCCCTCCTCTTCCACCATCTCTCCCCCAGCCATCTGTTCAGGGCTCTCCCTCCTTCTCTCCCCTCCCTGTCCCTGCTGCCCTTCCCTTCGTGGCTGTTTTGCTCTGAGGGGTTCCCAGTTTGCTGCTCCTCTCCCTGCTTCCAGCTGGGCCCACATTGCTCATTCAAGCTCTGTGACATGAGCTAGGGGGTCAGTGGGGATGTTGTGTCAGCACTGAAAAGCTGAAGACAGATGGTTCCTGCTCCTCTGCATCCCCTGGGAATGTCTCCCTGGCTTCCTGCTTGAAGGAGCTGCACGTGGGGAGGGAATTGGAAGGTGGCTTTTAAACCAGGTTAACACCACCAGTTGCCCTGCTTGTGCAAGGAGAGCAGTCACATAGAGTGGGCCCTGGGGCAAGAGGGTTTGGTATCACTTCCCTGTTAACCGTGGGATGCCTGGTCTCAGAACTCTGTTTGAGCCAAAGGCAAAGTAAAACTAAACCAGTTAATGTTTGGCTGTACATATGAGTAGTTAAAATATTCAGTGGTCATAATGGCAAAGATCAAACCATCCCATGAGCCTGCTGCCCATCTTGCAATGCACCACTCACACCAGAGCCGTGTTTGCACAAACTGCTTTGGAATCAGAATAATGGCCTTTAAGCCACCTTGATGGGATTTATTTGCTTCCCCCTGGAGTAAACAAAAGCACAAGGCAAAGGCACTGGATCGATGGGCATTAAAATCTCCAGGAAGGACATAAACCTCATTGCTCCAGTGCATTCCCTACACCTTCCCAAGATGGGAAGGATTCCTGCTGCCTGGCTGGGGTGCCACCAGCGCTCCAGCTCCAGGGAATTTGTGTGCTACCATGGAAGCCAACAAAACTGACTGCTGTCGTAGACAGAGATTGGGTTTGATCCAGACTGGCAAATCCAGAGTTCCTATAAAAGAGCTGAATAAGGGCACTGTGTCTGACAAGAAGGAAATAAAATTATTGGACTGTTGGCTTTGATAAATCCTTTCCCTGACACATTCCTCAGACTTTGTTTCAGCAAAGAATAACGGGGGAGAGAGAGAGACACACGTGCACACACACTCACACATGCACACACACGGCGTCCTTTTGTTCTGATCATTTAAATACAGTGAAACAACGACCTGATATCAACATAAAGCTGTTAGAGGAATAACCTGACTGTGCACCTTTTTTCTAGAGTCTCCAGGGCGAAATCAGTTTAGATTGATGCACGATAAAGGAACAAACCTGTTGCCTGAATGGGGCATCTCTCAGTGCAATAGGCAGCGCTGTTATCAGACCTGTTAAACAAATAAAGCTGTGAAGTGCAGACATATTGTCTGAAGCACACGCTCGGCTTCCCAGGCAGCCGAGATCTTCTTAAGGAATCCTTGATAAAGGAACAAGCCTGCTCAAGTTAATGGATATCCTCGGGTGATGCTCAGAGAGGAAGCGTGAAGCGAATGGGGATCTTTGCTGTGGCTGCTGATGCTCATCCCTCCCTGCACAAACACACCAGGGACTGCTGGTTTTGCTGGAGCAAGAGGGAGAAGAAGGGGATGTTCTGCACATGCAGGGCAGAAGGTGGTGGGGGATGAACCAGTGGGAGTAGCCCCAGCCCTGCTCAGCAGTGGCAGCCGAGGAGCTTTTGAGTTGCCAGAGTTGTTGGAACCAGCTTCACTCCTCCTTCCTGTCACAAGCATCTCTGAACTTTGTCCTGATTTGCCCCAGCCTGAGTGAGAACAACGCTGGGCTCCCTTCAACTGGACTTCTGGCAACAACAAGAGAATAGTAATTTCACCACAATGTTTCTCCTAAGGAAAAAAAACAACCCACCATTTGTTTGTCTGCCTCTGACAGGGAAAATTTTTCATGTTACCATCAGCCCTGGAGTTCATTCACCTATTGGAAACATGTCCAGCTTTGAGAGATGTTTAATCTTACTTGAAAGGCGATAATTAGGAAAACACACACAAACACATGTGCCACATGCTCGCAGTCTCATTACAGCCTGCTTTCTCCTTCAGCTGAGGAAAAGGGTTTGTTTTGATGATGGGGATGTGTTTTTGTGCTTGGTTAAGGAGTGTGTGCATATGTGTGTGTACCCATGTGGAGATGTAGGTGCACATTTGCATTGCTGGAGGGGAGAGGTGTTTAACTTGTTGAAACCTGTGAAATTCTGCATCCTGGTTCAATTTTTGGAAGAAGATTTTGATGAGATCTCTCCCGTCACTGCACAAGAGAGGATCTAATCACGCTGTACAAAGACAGCCACAACTGACAATACATCTCCCTCTTCCAGGAGAAAGGAAGACGGGAACAAAATGAATAATTCAAATGATAATTAGCAGTGTAATTATTCCTGTTTTTAGAGTAACCTACAGGACAGAACATCAATGCATGAGTCACTGGCAAAGTATAAACAGAAATAATTTGGAAGATGCTGTCCTGATACTTTAGAAAGGGACTTGTCAGAGAGTTCCTCTTTTGATCTCACATTGGCATCAAGATTCCCCTCCAAGTGCTCCCTGTAAGGTCAAAGCTGGCATTTGTCATCCAGAGCTCGGATAAGAGAGAGGGGAGCTTCAAAAGCAGCATCAGGCAGGGAGGGCTTGCAGGAGGGACACAGCCTGGGAGAACAGAGCTGAGACCCATCAGCTGAACACCCGGAACATCAGGCAGTGGTTTGGGCTTGATTCAAGCCAGGGAAAAGCATTTTTCTGTGTGTCTACACAGCCTGGGGTAGCAGCTGCCAGTTGCAGGTCTGGCTTTGATGTGCTCCAGTCCTGCAAACACCGATGCCCAGAGCTGGGGTCCCCTGCATGCACCAGCAGCTGAGACCTGCAGGGGCCGGAGCATTGGGAAGGAACGTGGAGGGGTGGTGGTTATTTTGGGCTGAATGGGGGGGGAGAAGGTAAAATCTCAGTCTCAAGGTGTCCCACACTGTGCTTGTGAAGAGCGAAACCCCTGCACAGGAGAGAGCTGTCAAAGGCCTGATGCTGCACTTATCCTTTCTGATAGGGATTCCTGCATTCAGCTGCAGTCCAGCTGAGATCTTTACCCACAGCCTTACAATCCTTCAAACTTACAGCCACTTTTGCTTTTGTTAAAACCTGGAGAATCTCTCTTTGACAGGAGCTATGAAACCTTGGTGGCTGGAGCAGATCCCATCCGAGGAGACGCCGAGGCAGCAGCAGCCTCCTGTAGGAGTGAACAATGGGAAGCCCCTTGGCACTGTAACACAAGAGGAAGAGAAGAAAGATGTCTTTAATTTGCCTGGTAATGATCGATATAGAATCAAATCTGACCTTGAATTTTAATGACTCTGTACTGACACTCACAGATGGAAGGAGGAGGACCAAAATAGCCTGGGAGAGGGAAGGCTGGGTTGTCCAAGGCACAGCAGGCTCAGCACCCTGTGTGGCCACCCCTTGCCACCGTGGATGTGCTTTTTGTGAGCTGGCAGAGAGAAAATCACTCTGGGGTGGCAGTGGCTGGGGATGGGCTGCTGTGGGCACAGGAGCTGGCATGACCCAAGGCTTCCTGGGTTCCCCCAAGCTCTGCTTCACCCAGCAAGTTCAAAGCACTCTTTTAAAAACAAACAGAAAATTGGGAAAATTGAGTCAAGAAACAGGTAAGTCCTTTCACCGGGTTCACCTGGCAGTAACCAGGGCTGCAGGTCTCCCAGGCCCTGTGGCCCTTCCCTGTGACATTGGGGCCTCTCTGTTGCTCCCTGTCTTCGACATGTATCAGATGCTGGACAGATAAAATGTCTCAACTTCTGACCCAAGGCACTGACAGCATTTGCAATTGGCAGAGACTCCTTTAAAAAAAGCATAATACATTTATATATATAAATAAATAGAGATTGACCATTTGAAATTATATAGTAGCTGTTAACATTGGCATCTTTATTTGCTGCATCAATCGTATTTGATTTAACCTCGTTCCCACAATGCTGAAAACATTTGACTCATCTGCTGGGGGTTCTTTTTGTTGATACAGAATCATTTTGACAGTTATCCTGTTGGCTGTTAATAGATATCTGCACTTTCTATAATCAATCATAAAACAAATCCAATTGCCTTTTCACTTTTTATTTGACCTTAATCCTAACAAATCTCCCACAATTTTATTGAATTTACTCATGAGCCAGCAGAAGAAGACAGAAGAAAGAGAGGGTATCCACTGATGCCTTTCCATCTGTTTAAGATGAAGAGAGTCTAGAGGATCTGAGATGGAACCAGGAAAATATTCACCTGGGGTCTGTTGCTGCATGTTGAACCACCCCAGCCAGATCCTCAGGCTTTCGTGTTGTGCTTCCCCTCCTCGGGGACAGAGCAGAACTGCACGGAGCTGACCACCTCAGCCAAGAATTCACAGCTTTTTGTCGACCTCGCAAGGAAAGGGAGTTACTCCTCCAGGAGCTGTGGGAAGGACTTCTCCTCCTGAGTGGTCTCATCTGGAGACCTTTCTTTGCTCATCAGTCCGCAGGTTTCCCCGCCGTTTCCCCTCATTCCCGGGAGAGCAAAGCTGCGCCGGGAGGAGGATCTGGTTCTTGTAATGCAGCAGAAATGAAGCGGAGGGAGCTGGAGGGCAGAGGATGCTCCGTCCTCACCACGTGGCAGTTTCTGCTTGTGTGACGTTTGCGTTTTCCCCTCTCTCCCCTCCCAGATTTCTGTCTGCAAAACCAATCCACCGAGCACTTCAAGACTGCTAGCGAGATGAGGTTTGCCTCTCGGCACAAATCCTGTGTCATGTGGCGTGGAGGAAGGATGCAAGAGTATTATTCTGCTCTTAAATCAGGCGTGGATCTGCCCTTGCTTTCCACCACCCCAGGAGGCACAGGGATGCTTTACGAGCAGTTCTGGTATGGTTTCTGTTTGCAAACATTTCCCTTCTTCCACCTCGAACGGAACAGGATGCAGAGAAGAAAGAAAAGAAAGAAAGGAAAGAAAGGAAAGAAAGGAAAGAAAGGAAGGAAAGAAAGGAAAGAAAGAAAGGAAAGAAAGGAAAGGAAAGAAAGGAAAGAAAGGAAGAAGGAAAGACAATCCTGCAGTTAAAAAAGAGGGGGGGAGAAAAAGGATAAAAGCAGGAGAAGCAACTTTGTCCTTTGGTGCCAGCAGCTGCAGGCTCCTGCAGTTGGAACCCCAACGAGAACCAAAGTATCTTCATCATTGTCTGGCTGGAAATGGCAGCTGCTCCGCCAGTCTCTGCTCGGGCGGGACGGTGGCTTTTACGAGAGCGGGAAGGGAACAGTGGGGCAGGGAATTAAAATATGGGCTACAAATTGGAAACAGCAGGGGGTGGAGGGGGATTCAGCTTAGCCGGCGGATGCCCAGTGTGCTCCCTATTTATACTATGCCAATGACTTTGCTCTCAAGCAGCTTGCAGAAGAGAAAAGGAGAGAAAAATAAATATCTCTATATCTGTATATCTCTATAGATCTCTATGTTGCAGCTTGCCTTGGCCCAGAAAATTCCTGCAGTAGCCAAAGGCAGGAGGGACTGCAGTGCTGTAGGTTAGAGTGATGCGACAGCCCATCTGCAGCCATGAATTACCTGCCCTTGTGCAGGTTGCTCTGGCTGGAGAATAATCTTATGGATGAGGAACTGCCTGGGGAGGAGGGGTGGATGCAGCAGTGGCTGTGTCCCCTTACAGTGGTGCGAACCCCATATGAGGTTGAGCCCAGGCTGAAGACAGGGTTTGACCCATCAAAGTTGATCTCCAGCCTTATCTCACACTCAAGGGAGCCTGAACTCAAATTGATACTTGTATATGACCTTGACACCTCTGAGTCTCAGTTTTTCTGCCTTTAAAATGGGAATCAGTGCCCAACACAACAGGATGAACACGTGGAGAGGTGCAGAGTGCTCAGACAGGTCTGCAGTGGGGCCACACTGCCCAGCCTGGAGCTGCAGCCCCTCTGCAACAGGGTGACCCTTTCTAGCAGGTCTCTGCCCTTGTCTCTGCTTCTGGGGCCCTGTATCACCCCAAACCTGGCCAACAGACCTGCCCTTAGCATGCACTGCGGGGAGAGCAGCAGGCACAGGACACAGGAAGCAGTGCCTGAGAGGTGCCTCCCTCACACAGCCTGGCCTGAGAGCAACCAGAAATAGAAACACAGGGCCATGAATTAAACACGCTGCAATCTCTCATCTGTCTCCAGCAGGAAGTTCAGCTCAGGGCAGAGCTCTCCTCTGTGTGGATGGACACAGGGGTGCTTACCTGGGGAGGCAGGGCATGGGTCAGCAAGTGTCCTGCTCCATTGGTTTCAACAGGAGCAGTTCCTGTGAGTTCCCTCTTCCCATGCCACCCTCACTCTCCTGGCACACCGGGTTGTTTGGGACAATGCTGACCAATCCTGGGCACGTCCCAGCTCTGTGGTACCCTGAAGCATCCCCCAAAGTGATCTGCTGCCCAAGGGCCAGAGCCACTGCTTTCTCCTACATGTCCCACCTGGGAGACCAGCGTGTCTGACCCTGCAGAGATGGATGTGCTGCAAAGAGGGACCAGGGAGGCACAAAATACTTGTGGCTCAGCTGGACACAGTGCCCAGCACTGGACACAGTGCTTTGGCAGAGAGAGGCTGTCCTTGGGGAATACCCTGCACAACCAAAGAGAGGTGTAGTCATATGTCCAGCAGCTCAGAACTTCAACTTAGAGGTGTCTCCCATGGCAGGGGACAGTGTCAGTATTTATGGTACTCCCAGCCTTGGAGGGGAGGACAGATCTGTACTTAACATCTTAGATGGACACTGGTTGTGATTCTTGCACCTTTGGACATGAATCTCTGCTGGCTTCTGTGCCTGAGCACGATACACAGGCTGGGACTCACCCTGCCAACAAACACCCCAGTCCCTGGAGGCACAGCAGCACTGAACACCCACTTGGGTGTCAGGATGGCACAGGCAGAAGGAGGGGCCCAGCCCTGAAGTACCAGGCTCTGATCCTCTTGCCCAGCTCCCTCCACCCTCTGCAATTTTCTCGATTCCCTTTGGTGGCACTGAGGAAGGAACAGCCTTTCCCAGAGGCAGCAGGCGTCGGGGAAGCATCACTCGGGCAGGGGATGATTAGCTTTGCTGACAGCTGTCTCCAGTGGATGTGATGGATGATGCCTCAGACTGCCCGAGTCTATCCATGTCTCTGAAGTCCAGCAGACAGCAGAGCTCGCAGAGGATCAGCCCCGTGCGTGCCTGTGGCCCCAGGGCTGGAGACAACTCCAGGAGTGATGGGGAAAATGAAGGAAGTAATTTAGAACCTAACAAGGGAAAATCCAAAAACCCCTGGCTCAGCCTGAAAGCCAGTTGCTTGAGAAGGGGCTTGATTTCCTTCTGGCTTTGCAGATGCTCTGAGCAAATTTTTCTGGCTCACGAAGGGATTCGGCATCAGGATGGCTTCTCCCTCCCATCTCCAGCATCGCTTCATTAACTGACCTTGCAGAACATGCACAGCCTTTTCAGTTCACAGATAAAACATATTTGCTCCATGGCTCACACATGCACAGGCCAGATGGAAGTGGGACACAGTCCTGCAGGTTGGCCACACACAGCTGGACTGCGTTTGCAGCTTCTGCTGTGAGCGTGGTATCACTGTCAGTGCACTCAGCCACACCAGAGCACATCCCTCGGTCCCCAGGGATGACCATGCTCCTCTCTCTGCTCCTCTGCTCCTTTCAGTGCCTGCAGGCAGCGTGTGCCCCATTCTGTGTGTGCCCAGGTTGTCTGTGACACTTGTGGAGACACTGCCAGGCCCATCACACACGAGCACATCCAGAATGTGAGCACAGACACTGATACACGACTGATCCCACATACACAGTGATGGTTTTTTGCCAATTAAACAGCCACAGGATCGCTGGTCTGGGAATCACAGCTTGGATGTGCACATACATTTTGGGGAGGGGACAGTGTTTTGAGAACCAGAAATAGGAAATCTAAGAACAGGAGTCTCACATGCTGTTCTCTGTGGGGATATCTGAGATAAAGTGTCCTATAATCAGCCTTCCACACAAAGTGGGGGTTTGTGGACCCCCAAATTCTCTCTGTCTCTCTCTGCTCCTCTCCCTCACTTGAAAAGGCCTTGCCTGCCCCTGCAGAAGCCCTGTCTGATCCATCTCCCTCCTTTTCATCGGGTTAATTGGCCGCTGCCTTACCAGGGAAATCTCAGCCTGGCTGTCAGCCCCGAGCTGTGCTTAGCAGGCTCCAGAAGCTACACAGGGAAGGGGTTTTAACCCGTCACAGAGGCAGCTGGGGAAAGGAGCAGGACTTGGCTGCCTCTAATTGCTCTTTGCGCGGAGATGCCTTGTTTATTCAATTAATTTGGAGCCATCAAATACCAAAGCTCAACAAGCAGCTGCTGAGTGCTGGGATTTTTGCCTCTCCAGAAGGTTGGGGTATGCAAATCCCTTCTTTCCTTTAAGCAACAACAAAACCCCTTCCTAAAACCTTCCATTTCTTGGTCTTTATAGGCATTAACACTCATTGTGCCTTTAGTGGGAACTGTATGGAAACATGCAATATGTTTTTTCCCCGAAAGTCACCCAGAAGGTAAGTGTCAGAGCAGGATGGAAAATGCTGGTCCAGACCCAGGAGTTAAATCCTTGAGGCTGTGCTATTTGGCCAAAGGAAATTCCTATTCCATTGATAAATTAATAGTTACGAAGTAACAGATATTCCCCCTTCACAAAGGCTGCAAATCCCAGACCCAAACTGTCCTTGTCAGCAAACAAAATCCCCTCCACTCCTGATCTCTGAGTGTCATGTACCAGCCCTAGGACTCACAGCAATGAGCACAGCCTGAAAGGGGATGGAAGGACTCCTTGCTCCGAGACATAAAACTGTAAATCTGAGCAGAATGTGTTTCCTCTGCCTGGATTTCACAGCTCTCTCTATGGTAATTTGGCCAGTTGCACTCTCTGCTTGCATTGTGCTGGGAGCCTCTTTCAGCTAGGTCTAGGGTTTAGCTTTTTAGAGAAATAAAAATAATACATAAAACCTTGTTTCAGCTTGCCTGTTCACAATCAAATTTTCCTGAGCATGGGCAGCAGCCTTATGAGCCATTTCTGTTTGATAGCTTGGGCTTTATTCACGTAGATAATGAGTTTGGCAGGAGGTTAATAAGTGTCAACTGAAAGATAATTTAAGAGTCGTAAAGATAAATTTGTTGTGGGCTCTTTTTCTGGGTCTGTGGCTAATATCTCAGTGCCTATACACATGCACGCACACACCCAGTGCACAGGCTGGTTTCCAAGTCCATAATCCATATGGTTTTCTTTATTCCTTGAGGTTTTGTAAATATCTAAAAGTCCCAGTGAAAATCCTGCTGCATGTAAATTCCCATTGCCTTTTTTTCCTGACTTTCCTGTGCAAGGCGATTAGAATAACATGAGGGGAAAGAGAAGAGAAAGGAAAAGAAAAGGAATAGAGCTTTAGAAAAGTGGCTTTTCCTCTCTGACACAATGCTCAAGCTGAGAATTTCCTTGAGGGATGGATAGAGATGTGGTCCTTATGCAGAGTTTTGAGATAGAAAGAGAATATTTGCCAAGGTTCATCTGGGTTTAGGCAGCTGGATTTTTTGTTCTCCTCTCTCACTTTTTTTTTTAATCGTTAAAATAGACTTTTTCTCTTAAAAATACCCTGGGATCTGCCCCACTGTAGCCAAACTAGTCTGTGCTTCCAGCAGAGGTTGTGCTTGGCTGCAGGTTGGTGCAAACCAGCTCGGAGTCCCTGTGGCCAGGGACAGCAGGAGCCAAAATCCCTCAGCACCAAAACCCTACCCTGGCCCTCTGCTCACGGCCCTGCTTTGCTTGCCTCCATCCCTCCCTCCTCCTAATCCCTTCAAAGCAGAACAGTTTAAGAGGGATTCGGGGGTGGATGCTGTGCGGGGGGACAGGAGAGGCCAGCAGGGCTTTGTCACAAGTATCAATATGATCCTGTTTCCATAAAAACCCCATGAAGTTAAAGATTATTTACATTTTGGGTATGGGTAACAACCATAATCTATTTGATTAGGTGAGGCTCGAATTAAGTACCAAATTTATCTCTTTACATTGTCAAACTTAATAGTAGTTTAAAGACAAAGCTCATTGAAACTCTGCCTTCCCTGCTGGGCTAATTAACACCCATTTCAGGCTCTTAAACCTTTGATGGGTGTTTCTGCTCCAGCTCTTTGGTAATAGGGGAACTACTTTAATAAATCAGACAAAAATCTTGGCCAAGCAGTGTGGACCAAAAGGCTCTGCCCAGGTGTGATGGGTTTCCAATGCAGAAGGGGAGATAAAAGCACTTTCTTGATTAAATACTGCCACCAGGTTGAACCCCTGAGTTTTCTGGTGCTGCTACTGATACCACTGTTAATGTGTGCTGAGTGTTTTATTTCAAGGTTGGTCCTGCAGAATGGGCCAGATTAATGGAGAAACTCAGCCAAGTGTGCTGAGCTTAGTGGGTCCTGCCTGTGCGTTTGATGGCTTTGGGTTTGGGTTCACAGGAGATTGCAATGACTTCAGACTCTCCTAGATGGGAAGATATTCTGGTAAAGTAGTGCCTACACTAAGGAAAAATGGGAATGCAGCGTGCTGGTGAAAAGAAGTCCCAGGTGAGCTGTGACTGCTGGAATCACATTGAGCTCCGTGATGGGGCCGGCTCCAATTGTACCCTGACAGAATCAGGGCTGCTGGATCCAGCTGCAGGTAACAGCCATGAACTTCTCCCACATCCCTTTGATGCTCCTGCTCTGTATTTGGCTTTTGGAGGAAATGCCCAGTTACTCTTTTGAGTGCCTCTGGCTGGATTCCTCTTGAGACAGGAAAGAAATCTGCTCCTGGCTCCTCCAAACTCATGTGGGCTTAATCCTGTCCAATTCCTGGTGCCCCAACCCCTCCTCAAGCAGTGTCTGAGGGCACCTGTGGGGCATTTGCCCTGGGCTGTAGCCACAAGCTCAGCAAACTGGAGCCAGAAAGAGCTGCCTAAACCCCAAAACACTTCGGGGTGCTGCCCTACACAAGCTGTGGGGGCCTGATGCCCCCTCTGCCACCCCTGGCAGGGGCTGGAGCTGTTCCTTGCTGTTGCCCAAAGAGCAGCTCCTGGAGTCCCAGAGTGCTGTGAGGAGCGAGAACAGGGCAAGGAGAGATGGTGCCACATTTAATTAGCTCTCAGCAAACCCAGATTATTCTTAACACTAAACTAATCTTCAAAAAGGGAACCCTTTAAATGAAAAGAAAAAGTGCAAGGCTAGGAAACCATTAATTGATTCCTTATTCATTAACCTTTGCAAACCACTCAAAATAGCTGAAAAACTACTTCCTTTGCAGCAAGGGCTTATGCAGGGGCTGGAAGGAGCCTCTCATAACCTACACTGCAGAGGGCAAGAGAAGGGCTGGTCCCAAACTGCTCCTTGTTTTGCTAATCAGAGAGCAATTCCTCACAGAGACTCTGCTGTAAACACCGCTGATCCTGAACATGCTTTTGGAAACCACCCTGAAGCCACGACAGCTTCTCTGATATTTGATCTGTAAACCTCAAACTTCTCATGCCCATCCCTGAGCCCAGGAGCTCAAATCTCATGACAGTAAGTTTTCCTTTTTCATTCCAGAGCTTCTGGAGTCCAGGGATTTGCATTGAAAAAAGTCCTCGATAGATGAGAGATTGTGAAAAGCAGTTTGCAAAGGGCTTTTGTGTTTAAAAAACCCAACCACCCAGAGCCAAAGGAAGCTGACAACAGATACTGAAAATCAGGTATAAAAATTCCCAGTTTAGTCACTAAAATTAATCAAATGGGGAAGGGAGATGATATGCGTGGTGAGCACCAGCAGTGTGGGCACTCAGGCTCAGATCAGAGAAAATCACAGAGTGGCTTAGGTTGGGAGAGACCTTAAAGATCATTTCATTCCTACCCCCAGCCATGGGCAGGGACACCTCCCACTAGATGGATCACCTTTTTGTGGCCACCCAAAGATTCAGCAGGGAGACAGAGCAGTTCCTACTGTCCCCAAGTAGGACACCCACTCCTGTAGGTCTCTATCCTGCTCCCCTGCCTGACCCTGCAGCCCCCAGCCCCTCATGCCCTTGAAGGCAAAGATCTGGTGTTGGCTGAGGTTTTTTTTTCCCTGGGGAGCTCTGCATTCCCACCTTCCTCAGGAAGGCAGACAAACAACGCAGTTTCCATAGCCACTGGGGAAGAGAAGAAAGAAAAAGCCTGCGTGGTCAACGGCTGCCAAATCGCCTTTTGTTTGTGCCTACCAGCACTTGGATTTGCCCTGATCTGAAATGACACTTTTCTCCGTCACTGGGGTCCTGTTTTCTGGGTATTTGATTCTTGTGCCAGGACTTGGACAGCAACCAGTGGCTAAAAGCTTCCTCTTATAAACTCTGGAATTAACAACCTTCTTTCCCTGACCTCATCAGCACAGTGGGGTAAAAAAAAAACCTAGACATGTTTTCTCTTTTCACACAGCTTAGGCAGAAGGGAATCAAACCCTTCACGGGAATGCCTGATTCAGCCTCTTTCAGAGGACAGGCGCAGCCTGGAGGTTCGGTACCTGCAAAACTGAGGTGAAGTTTCGATGTTCCCATCAGCGGTAACTATCACAGAATCATGGAATGGTTTGGGTGGGAAGGACCTTAAAGATCATCCAGTCCCACCCCTGGCATGGGCAGGGACATTTTCCACTGTCCCAGGCTGCTCCAAGCCCTCTCCAGCCTGGCCTTGGACACTGCCAGGGATCCAGGGGCAGCCACAGCTGCTCTGGGCAACACATCTCTGTAGCTGGGAGCATGAAAAGATTTGTGTGCTCCTTGGGCGTGGGACACACAGCTCACACTCCTCAGCAAATCTGACCTGTGCTGTCCTCTCAGCATGGGCAAGAATTACAGCCTTGTTCAGCAAGAGAATCAGCTTTCCCAAATGTCCCCCTGGGAGAGATCAGGTGCTTGGAAAGTCACAGATCCTGATCTTGAACAAAATCACCACAAACCACCTTCTCCTGAGCATCCCCTGTGCAGGGCCATTTCCCTGTGGCTGCTCAGCCTCCTCCCTCTGCTCCCAGGCTGTCCTCACTCCCCTGGTTCCTCCTGCTTCGCTCAGCGTTTGAAGCTGGGTGCTCTTTAAAGCAGTGCCTGGTGATACTCCATTGATCTCAGTTATCCAGAGACAACTCTCAGTTATCCCGAGGCCGATTAAGCAGGTTGCAGATTAATCATCCCCTGCTCAGTGGCCCCTTCATCCTCCTCACTGACTCCTTACATCTTGATTTTGCTCTCTGTAAGAAAACACACAAGCCACTGTGTGCTCCTGTTTCCCAAAACACAAATCATAGCAGTGTCTCTGCTGTATCTGCCTTCTTCAACCTGGTTATTAACCTGGACAGGTAAGGCTCAGATGGTATTTTTATTGCTATTTCTTATTTCCATCACTGAGGGATGTGCACCCAGGAAAACAGAAAAAGAAGGCCCCAAAGAGAGCCTTTTGTCCAAATTCAGCACATTTTTTTTCTGTTGAAATGGAAATGTTGGTGCTGGAAATCATCAAAGAGCCCCAGGGAATTTTTCTCCTGTGCTTCAAAGTTCAGATCTGGCTCATACCAAACTTGAATTGGTTGGTAGTGCCTGAGAGGAAACCTCAGAGCCTGACTAAGGAACCGAGTTGCTTTGGGATGCTCCTGTAGGGAGAAGCTCAGAAGGGACAGGAGCTTTCTGGACACCTAGAAAGCACAAAGTGTGAGGATTTCTCCTCCACACCAGTTCAGAGGTGGCTCAGATAAACCCCAGGCTGAGGGCACAGCTCTGGTCATGAACCTGCAGCCAGGAGACACACAGAGAATCATGGAACCATTAAGGCTGGAAAAGCCAAGTTCGTTGAGTCCAACCATTAAACCAGCTCTGCCAACCCACCACTAAACTATGTCCCCAAGGGCCACAGCCACACATTTTTTGAACACTTCCAGGGGGTGGTGATTCCCCCACTGTCCTGAGCAGCTTTTTCTAATGCCTGACCACCCTTTCAGTGAAGAAATTTTCCCTAATATCCCACTTAAGCATCCTCCAGTGTAACTTGAGGCCAGTTCCTCTCGTTCTGTTTTTTGTTACCTGGGAGAAGAGACCCATCCCTGCCTGGCTACAGCCAGGAGGTCGCATCAGTGGCAGGCTGGGCTGCTCAGGGATGAGCACAGTCTGGGTGGCCTCTGTGTCTTCATTCCATCACCCTCCTGCTGCCAACCTGAGAGGTTCCTGGGGCATGACTGCAACAAGGGGATTGCTTGCCTCTCTCCTCAATCATTTTGGGTTTTTCCTAGAGTTCACAGCTTTCCAAAGTGCTTTTAATCACAAGAAAGAATGGGTGAGAGAGAAGGGTTATGCCATGCTTGGGAATTTGGAATATTAGGGCAGAATACATTGAAAGTGAAGAGAACAAAGAGTTGCCAGTAGCACACTGTCCTTGAAAACCTTGCTGGTTTTCTTTTTTTCCCCCCTTCTTTAAGCTCTTGGCTCCAGTTTACCCAAAAGGAAGAAGGGGAAATAAAAGGTGGCAGTGTTGCCCTGCTGGGGCTAGCTGGCACAGCCCGGGTGAGGGGCTGAGGGCGTCCCTGCGCTCTCCAGATTAAGCACAAGTGCCTTGTGCAGATAAATTGAAAACCCTCGGCCCTGGAACAGCGACTCATGGACTGCTGCTGTCAGGTTCGAGAGGGAGAGAGGAAGCAGCTGCCTATGGAAAGAGAGATTAAAAGCTGAGAGAGAGACCGGTGTGCCTTTATGTCTTGAACTGTGAGCCAGAGACGGCTTTGAGATGGGAAAATGCAGAACTTTGAAACATGTATTTATTTATATATCGTACACCCACACATGCAGCTCCACGTATCCCAAACACAATTATCTAGGCACGCACACAAATACACACACACAGACACACGTGCTGGGATATTCCACACCTCAGAGGCTCCTGGCTCCCTACAGTGCATGCCCAAGGGCCAGCCTGAGCTGGATCAGACCAGGATACAGCTCCAGGATCAAACCACATGGATACAGCAGCCACAGTTTGAAGTTGGTTGCAGCTGCTCCTTCAAATTTGGTGGCAGCAGAAAAAGCCAAGGAGGAGTTGGAGCCCAGGGCAAGTTGGCAGCAGGCCGGGGATGAGCAAGATTTGGGGGGTGAGCACACTCCCATACCCCCAGCTGGCCCAGCTGCCTGCAGCAGGGACACCCTGCTCCTCCACTGATGGCCATTTAACTAATTACTCTTTCCAATTAACTCCTTTACTACTGCAAGCAACAGTCCCCAAGGCCTCTTCAGCATTCCTTGGAGGGGAGGGTGGTGGGGATGGGGACAGGAGGACCAGTTTCTGGGGCCAGTCTCATCTGCTGGATTGGTTGGCAGAACAAGAAGGAGAATGGCTTCTGTCTCTGTTTGTGCTTTGGGACTGAATCAGGACAGGGAAAGGAGAACAACAGAAGCAAAATTATTCCCCATCTTCCCCGAGCCTGGCTCGCTTGCTCACACCCATCCCACAATCCAGCCCGTGATCTTGAAGTGAAACTGGCTTTTATCATTACCTGTTCAATCTATTCAATCAAAATTTCAATTAATGGCAGGGAATTATCATTCCATTCAGCACAAAGAGGGTTTTGTTGTGGGATTTTTTTTAATCTATTACAAAATGGCTGTCATGTTGCTGATTCAAACTGTGGGCAACCTCCACCAGCACCTTGCTATCAGCCCCACAGAGATGCTGGGGGGGTTACTGGCCTCCCTGGCTCCACAGGTTAAACCCACTGCTCCCTTTTATAGGTAGAAAGCACTGACCCTGCTGATAATTTTTATTTTTCCTCCTTTCCTAATTTCCCTGCGTGGGGTTTCTCTGTGCATAGCCTGGATGAAGGGCAGCAGCTCACCCTGTGATGGTGAGGGAGGAGAGGACGGGGGAATGGAGGGAGAGGGCGGTTAGAAGAAGAATCTATTTGTAATTACTGAAATAAACACAAGTCGGAGAGAAATGCAAATGCCTCATGTTGTGAATTGCTTGACAGAAGAAGTGACAGCTTTTTATTAGGGTGATAACAGCAAGGAGTTTTAAAATAGAATAATCGGTGCAACAAAAGCAATTTTCATTCTGAATTTTCATTTTAAATGGATGATCTCGTTTTAATCAAGCGAGTCATCACAAAATGCTTTTAATTGCCGAAAGTCAAGAGCTATATTGCAATTTTGATGTCTACTTTCAGGCTGATGATTTGATTTATATAAAATGGGGGGGGGTGGATTTGTATTGTTGCCCCATTCCTGTTTCCTGTCATTTCCCCCTCAAGTGAACACAAGATCTGAATTCACCATTCAAAAATCTAAAAGGCTTTTTGGAAAGTGCACTCACCTTGCCAACAAATCCAGAATAGGCTTGAAGCAGAAGATGTTTGTTAAAATCTGGTTTTGTTTATTTTCTTCCCCTATCTCCTTCTGTGTTATTTGAAGCAGCTGAGCTGCTAACACGAAGTTTGACTTTTTGTGCTTTTAAAGGCATTCTGGGATGGTGCTGTGAGCTGGGAGATTGGACCACTTCCCACAGATTCAGAGGAAGATCCGCATCGACCATCCACCACCATTCCAGTGAAAAGGCTAATTTCGGGCTTCATTCCAAGCACAAATCCCACCTCTTTAGAAGAAAAGTGGCTGAGGCTTTGTGATTACAGCCAAGACTACACAGCCAGGTCCTTGCTAGCTCAGGCAGGAACTTCTCAATATCTCCTCAGGAGAGAGTCTAGAGAGTCCTCTATACCATGCAAAATGGGTGCAAATCAGGAAGGAAAGGGAAGGGAAGAAGCTGACCCTTTTTTCCCCCTAGAGCATCCTGCTAAGGCACTTCTTCATGCAAATGTGGAAGGTTTAAGATGGTTCATTTGAAGGAGCATGGCTGCAAAAAGTGGAAGCAATCCTGGCCAGCCCTGGTGGATGTCCCTGAACTGGCCATGCCCAGTGGGCTCCCTCAGTGCCTGGGTGATGCAGAATCACAGACTGGGTTGGGCTGGGAAGGACCTTCAGGGCCATCTGGTTCCAACCTCCTGCCATGGGCAGGAACAACTTCCACCAGACCAGGCTGCCCAAAGCCCCGGCCAACCCGGCCTTGCTGTTCTTGGGGAGCTCAGCTGAGGTGTCCTGGACCCTCTGGAGAAATCCCTTGCTCTGTTTAAACTTGACCTGGTCTGCAGCAACATGCAACAGTGGAAATGGCTCCAGACCCATGACCCAGAGGATGATCAGCATCATGGCCAGCACATGCTCCCCAGCTTCAGGATTCAGCCAGGGCACGTAATCACCATGGAGTTGTTTTTCAGTGCACAGTGAGATGGGAACCCAGCAGCTTTCAGCTGGTGGGGGCTTGTCTGCAAGTGAGCACTCAGCAAGAACGAAGAGTGCTTTGGCTGAATTCATGTTTTGAAACCTTCCCCTGTCAATTCCTACCCTAAAGTCAGAGGGACATGGTGTTGGCTCCTGTAGAAGGAACTGTTCACTCACCCCAAGATTCCACTAGACGTGACCTCCTCAGCTCAGAGGATGGCTTGAACTTCATGAGCAGCCAAGGGTCAGGAGAACATACCCAGCTTCCCCACCAGCTTCCCAAATCTCCCCTTCAAGTCCTTTCAAACTCCAAATATACTGCCCTGAAATAAGGAAAGCTACTCAGAACACCTTTTTCTCTTTTTTTTTTTAACAAGAAGAAATACCTGTTAGACTTGGAGGCCCTGGCTTTGGAAAGTGAGTGCAACAAGTCTGCCTCATCCTTTGGCTTTGTGTGTCTTTTCCTCCTGTGTTGCACACGTTGCTCCTTTCGTGCTGCTGTTCAGACCCAGCACGGTGAGAGGGGACAAAAGCCATTTGCAAATACATTCTCAGAAGAAAATCTGCTTTTCCCCCCACCCATTTAAAAAGCAACTCCTGTTGCTGCACATTGTGTGTGTGCAGGGATTAAAATTGCTTGAAAGCCCAAAGCAGAAACGAGACATCGCATTCCAAAATTCTCCATGAAGGCGTGAACGAAGACACAATACGGAGCCAGTGCTGACATGCACAAAACAGCTCATTATATGGGAGAAAAACCAGCACCTTTCACCTCCGACAAGCTGGAAAAGAGAAAATCCCTGCCAGATAACCTAAGCAAGAGCCTCGCAGGAGAGGTGTGAGCGTGCTGGAGGGCTGAGAGCTAATTGGGAGAGCCTCCACCATCCCTGAGCAGCAGCAGCAGAGAAAACACATCCTTCTGCAGTTAAATAAATAAAATATGCCAGCATTAAGCTCCTTCCCTGTCCTCCCTAATTTCTGTGTCCCAAACTGAGCTGAGATTGTGCCCTCATTTCACATCTCGCTGCATGGCTGAGCAGACCATGCTTTTAGCAGAATTGTCAGGCTTGTACCCATCCCATCGGAAATTTGGGTCAAGGGCTTTGTTCAGTTTTGTTTGAAGCCGTATCTGTGATTCTTGGAGGGGATGAACTTCAAAAGTGTTTTACCCAATCCTGCTCAGGATCCACCAGCTCTAACGGGGCATGTTGTCAAGGGCTTCCTTGGCCATCTCCAAAATTAAAATTACTCATGTTTTTAAATAGATCCCCGCTATATCTGAATGGCTGGTTTGTTTTCCAGGTAGGAATAGCCAAGAAGGGATCCCCTACCCTTCATCCTGGCCGCCACATACATCTTTTGACTGAGAGCTAAGGCAACACTGACATCTTTATTTGCTTTTCAAAGAATTTAATAGAGATCCTAGAATATTCTAACAACACAAGGATCCAGCATGGAAATTAGCTGGGCCTTCAGAGGCCAGCTTTCTCCCTTCATTAACATCTATAACAACCATGGTGCTTAACTGAGCCACTTTGGAAGTTCCCTTTGGAAAGCTCAGAGCAGCAAGAGAACACTGGGCTGGTCATCACAATGAGGCTTGGAGTAACCTGGTCTAGTGGAAGGTGTCCCTGCCATGGCAGTGGCTTGGACCAAGATGATCTTTAAAGTCCCTTCCAACCCAAAACATTCCATGGTTCTATGATTACACCTGTCGTGCCTCCTCAGGTATGTGCTCATACCCAGAATCTGCTGGCTCAGATCTGCAGGAGAGCGGTGGAAGATGGGGAAAACTTCCCAGTTTGGGTGAAGCAGAAAGACAGGAGAGATGTGAGGGAAATGGATCCTTTGCAAATCCCTTTGAACCATTTCCACCATGAGAACCAGATCTGCTCATTGTGGGGATGAGCTCTGGGGAAAAGCAGGATGGGAGGTGAGTGCTGCACCCCTGCCTGTGCCTCAGCCTCGGTGTCTTTCTCACCTAGAGCTGCTCCAGCTCTGTGACTCACCACATTCCCTGTTTCATGCTCGGAATTTAAAAGATCTGTGTATTTATCTGCTGCTCTGTTCAAATTACTGACTGGGCTGTGCTCGCTGTGGTCTCTCGGGGAGGACACACGATGATACACAGCTTTTTGATCGAAGCAATCTCTCTGTTGAGATGCTTTTTTTTCTTTGCTCAAGAAAAAAAAATTAAAAAACGAAAGCTACTTTTTTCCCTTTTTTCCATCTCTTTTCCCCACTTTCTTATTTTTGCCAAGGAACATCAACTTGAGGTGAAATTTTTCCAGTGCTGACAAAAGCTTTGATATTGTAATGCCAAACCCATCAAGCCAAAGCTTTTAACTCTGGATTGTTCTTTTTTTAAAATATTGGATTTGTGACGTTTGTTCTCCTTCCTCTTGCCCACAATTGATCCACCTGTCCTATTTATCTCCTCCATCTCACTGGGCCATGGCCTTGAGCCCACTGGAGACTTTGCATTGATTGCCTGGGATTTTGGATGAAGCCAGCCAGTTATTTTCCCTTCCCCTCTTCACCTCTGTTACCTGTTGTTTATCCTCTAACCAGGCCTGGGCGAGGTTATTTTCTGCATCCAAAAGACCAGAAAAAGCACATTACGGTTTGGTTAAACAAAAATGTGAACATGCCAAAGTTCTTTCATGAGTCAAAATTCTTCCTCAGCATTTCAAACCCCAATATTTCCCAGGTGAAGATATGAAAAGTTTAATCTAGAACTTAATTACATCCATTTGTGAAGTGGCTTCAGAAGAGCATGGAGAACAAATCATTTTGGTTTTCTCCAACTCACCAAAAAGACACATCTCAGGTCTGTTTTAAATGATGTTTTCCTGCACACTTGTGCAACCTACACATTGGTTAGGGAATGTCAGCATCTATTTCTTGGTCTGACTCTGATCTGTAGGCTCAGCCTGTCCCTCCAGATCTGCCACCACCATCCCTCTCCCCAAGCATTACTCTGAAGCTCTCCCAGCACTGACTCTTTGGTGTTTCTAAATTAACTACTTATTTTCACTACTTTGCCCTTCAGTCAACAGAGAGAAACTATCTTCTCCAGAAAACAATTGCAAACACTGCAGCTAAACTTGCTGTGACAGATAAAACCAGGCTTTGTTTGGAGAAAGAAAGGAAAATGCTGCTGGGAAGGTGGTCACTGCAGCACCAGACTCAAAGCAAATCCGATAAACCAGGCAGGATGGCAGCTCTGTAACTTCAAATGGGAGGCTGGCAACAGCATCATGGATGTAAAGAGTTAGTGTAGAGGATTAAACTTTAATGAGGGCTTTTAGCATTGGAGGGATTGAAAACACAATGAGAAAGAATAGAAAAAGGTCTCCGGGCCCTCTCTCGCACTCACACACACACACAGCGTCTCTCATTGGCCGTTTGCACCCATCAGCTCTTGAGGGTCATTTTGAGAAGAATAATTACATGCTGGAAATGTTGTTTTCCAGCCATGAGTCCCTGAACGTGCTGCCACGGGGCAGATTTCCTCTTTCAGAGCATTTCGCCCTCTCCCCCTGGGACTAGATCGTGCAGCCAGAGACATTTGAGGGCTGTAAGTCACAAGGTTTTGTCCTCCAACTCTTCTCCAGGATTTCAGAAAAACCCCAATCCCCCAGATCTAATTCTATTATTTAAAATGGGGAGAAATAGCAATGAAGTTTCCCCAAACCAGTAATTATGGATTACACAGGCTGTAGGGAGGAACAGCTCCAAACTCCAAATCTGGTCCTTACAAAATGCTGCAAAACCATCCCCTGAAAATCCTTTGAAGCCAGGAAGGAAAGTGCTCACAAAGCTGACTGAGAAACCTGTGATATAAGTGTCCCTTAGCTCGTTTCTGCCTACTTGAAGACTTAATTAGTATTAAAAGCCCCAGGAAGTCTGAAGATTATTTATGGAGAACGTAGCAGTAGATATGACCTAAGGAAAAAAGGAGGTAAGGCTGAACCACAGAGCCTGTCCAGGGGACTAAATCTACATTTTTACTGCTTCATTCCCTAATTTAGGTGCAAATTTGGGGGTTTTTTTCCCACTTTCCTGCCCAAAATGTCAAGGTATTGCAAAGCTTTTCAAGCCTGGAATTGGGACAAAGAAAAAAAGGTCAAAGCCCTCAAACAATTTGGAGAAATATTGGCTAAGATGTTTCATTTTTACTCTGACAGGTTTTTTTATTAACTTGCACAATCATTTAAAGCAAAAATTGATCTGCTAAAAGACACCAAGAAGCCCATAGATCTGTGCAGGGATACACTTACACGGGTTGGTCTCCCCAGCTCTAAGGGGCCTTTGCTAGCATTAATTAACTCAGAATTTCTTAGTAATTTACAAAGAATAATAATTAATTCTTAGTAATTAATACTAACATTTTTCTTCCTAATTAATATAGCTATTTAACTAAGATTTTTCTTCATAATTAAAGTCACTGAATCCCAACCCTTTCCAGATAAGAAGATTGGGGGGGCGCCTTTCTGTTAATTTACATAAAATAGGAGTTGAAGACATGGATGATTATTTTCAGAATTAAGAAAATAAATAAAAATATTCCTCTCTGGTCCCTGCTTGTCTGGAATGTGCCAGTTCCCATCTCCAAAGCTACCAGAGGCTCAGTGCATCCCCAATAATTGAGGCGGTCCATCATCCCTGTGGGCAGGATGAGGCCCTGGCTGAGCCATCCCTTGCTCACCCCTTTGCAGACAATGCAATGGATTTTGCCTTTAGTGGTCCCTTCTAAAGCACACCTCTGGGGTTTGCATCATCATTTTTGTTTGACCTTTAAAGAAAAGCTCTAATCGACAACCAATTTCTGTCTCATTTTGTGACAGCTTGTTTTGTTCTGTCAGTCACAGGTAAGTTCCTAAGGAGAAAGGTGGACAGCCTCCTCCACAAGAGCTGTGACAAAGGAAAGCCTGTAATGTCACCAAGAATTCCTCTAATTGCCCTTTCCAGCTGCTGAAAATGCCACATAGGGTTTTCTTGAGAGGAAACTTCTCTGCAGATCCATAGGCAATACCCCATAGGAAGGAAGGGGAAAGCCCACAGTGAGCTGGTGCTTTGGTGGCTTTGGTGTGGTGATTCCTGACACGTTCTCAGTGGCTGAGTCCCCAGGACCACAGCTGGGATGGACCCTGGGGATGGGAGGGATCCAACAGGAGAGGGTTGAATGCCATAGAATCACCCCTAAGTTCATCTGGCCTAACCATGAACCATGTGTGGTTGATGTGGAGCCTCTGGCCTAAGGGAAATGGTACAAAATGTGAAAAAAGAGGAAAAACATGGATAAATACATGTGGGAGAGCACAGAGCTTTGAGGAATCATGTTGGGATGCTTTGAAAGGTGGAGAGAGGCATTTGGTCACTGTTTGACCAGTTTTGGTTACCATTTTGGCTTGCAGAGCCACAGTCCTGGTGTCACCACTGACTGCCAGGGGAATGCTGGAGGGCCACCCTGGTGCTGGTGTCATCACTGACTGCCGGGGGGATGCAGCTGGGCTGCCCAGGGCTCAGCCAGCAAACTGCTTTGCTTATGAAATTGGACAGGCAGCTGAAGGCACGAGTTCTGCTTCGCCCCAAACTCAGGCAACCAGCAGCAAAGGCATCTGTCATTCTTCCCCCCTCCAAAACCAGGAAGCTTAAACAGTGTGCATCATTTATGCATCTCAAGAAGCAGAGAATCAGAATTGAAAACAGACTGGTGCCTCTGTCTGCATGTGTCTGCATGAAATATTCAGCACAAACCCCAAGTCCTGCTGTGTGTCAGGGCTCAGGAACGCTGCGCTGCCACGCTCCGCAATCAAAAACCATAGCAGCTCACAGGAAAAGTAACAGCTGCACCACACAACAGACACCATTTCAGGTCAACTGCCATGATGAAGAGGTGTTTTGAAGCCTCTTCAATATCTAAACCGAGAATGAGACACATCGAGACCCAGTTGCTAATGGTTTCTTGCCTTGCGCTGCCACAGTAACACCAGGAAATTGGATGGCTCGCTGGGATCACTGCAGAGAGTCAGGAAGGGTGAGAAGAGGAGCACTCAGTGTTGTAATTGCTGGATGTCCAAGTCTACTCTGCCTGGGATTGCAGCCAGGCATGAACAAGGAAGAAGATGTAGCAACTTCTGAGCAATCCAGGCAGCAAATGAGCCCTACCTGGCTGGACCAGATCCTGCTTCAGGAGCTGCTTGTGAAGTCCTGTCTCTCTGGATAATGGTGAGCAAGTTCCAGTCTCTCAAACACAGAGATGACAAGCCAAATCCTCAAACCTTCCCCGGCTGCTAAAGAAAGCTTTGAGGCTTCCCTCTGTGCCTCACCAGGGATCTGCTCCTGGTACAAAGCCGTCACCAGCAGCTTTGCAAAATCTCCTGTGACACAACGGGTCGGGATGTCCCCACTTGGCAGTGCAGAGCATAGGCCCCTTCTGAGGATGGCAGTGATGGATGAAACACCAAGCATCCCCCAACATTTTTCCATCATTGAGAGGCTGATTTAGCTGCTAACTCACCCTAGGAAAAAACTGACTAATGCCTTCTGATTTCTGGTAGCAGATGGATGCTAAAACAGACAGAAAAATCACTGACACACAGGGCTCCTGTTGAATTCCAACGACCCAAATAGAGACCAAACATCTGCCCTCCAGCACTGGCATGGCCTCCGGTATTTACAGATCACAGAACAGCTGGGAGAAGAGAGCAGGTGAAACATCCTGAGCACAAACTGTCCCAGTGCAAACCGTCCCTGCTGGCACACGCAGCCACTGCTACAACCGTGGTTGAAGTCGCTGCATTTGAAACATCAGTTGTCAAGCATCCCCTGCCTGTGAGCTGTTTTCACACCACCAGCGCTTCCAGTCAGAGATAAACAAAGGCCAGATCTCTTCTGAAATGAGGGAAGGGAGGCAGTTTCCCAAGGGCAACTGCAATCAAGTTTATGGTTGAAATTTGTGGCTCTCTTCTTTTAATCCCCTTCTCATTAGTTCTATATCCCCTCCCTGGGGCTCTGGGTGGTTTGCATTGCCCTTGTCTCCTCTCTGTGTTTGGAGTCCTTCAGAGCATACAGGAGCACTAAAAATAAAATCACCTGTCAGGTTCCCTAGTTATTACAAACAAAATGTCCTTTACGAAAATGCAACAAGTAAAACCTTCATATTGTGTGTGCTTATTCACATAAAATATTTAGAAAGCTCCTAATGTTTTTATGGCTGTAATTAATCTTGTGTCATGTTGGGGAAGAACAGCACATAAAAAATTTCTTTGGCATCAGGAGGAAGCTTGGGCTTCCCAAGGCAAACCTGTGTGTCCACGCTTCCAAGGATCGAGGGGATTCATGCATGGGGTCTAGGGGATCCCTGCTCTGCCAGGAGAGCCTGATAGGATGGAGGAGGCCTGAGCCATGAACCCTTGCCTTATGTTGTGACACAGATGCTCACACCAGCTCTGGCAGCTTCGTAGCCGTGTGAAGGAAGGGGCAACACCGTGATTTACCCCAGCTCTGTTGCCTGGGGCTGAGCAGCACCACCCACACTGTCAGTACAGCTTGGCCAGGACTGGGGCTCCCTGTGTGCCCTCTTCTGGGGAAGGCTAGTCTCACAAGATAAGCGTTCCTTTTATTGTCTAAAATTGTGGAGATTTTAAGAAAAACCTCTCTGCAAGTTCACTGCAATTGTCTGGAGGACTCTGGCTAGCACAGGAGCCTGAATACATATAAACTGTCACCAGTCAGAGACTCCTGGCCCAGCTTGCCTTGCCAATAAACTCTTTGATGGGAATATTCCCAGAAATATGATGCTTTAAAAATCTGGTCCAGCCCTTGCTATCTATAGCTTCTCAAAGACAAAATTTTGGCCAAGATGCAAGAGAGAACAGCTTCCAGCAGTTCCCTGTGCCACGGATGGAGAATAACCATCCATGGGGGAAGAACCAGGTGGCTGCTGGCCGAGGCACTGATGCCGTGGGAGGACAGCTCAGCCCTGTCCGAAATAGGTGCAGATCCAACATTTTTGGTAACTCAGATTGTTTCACCATAAAAGCGTGGGAGAAGCTGTCTCACTGCACCAGGGCGTAAAGGAGTTCACAACTAACACCTGAGATGAGAGATGGGTTGGCTTCAGTGGAGTAAAGCATTTAACCACAGTAACAAAGAAAGATGGATTTGACACTTTAATCTTGATCCTTACACTTCTAAATTGCCCGTCAGAGGAGGAAGATAATGTATGAAGTACAGGGCTGCTCCTGGGGACACACCAGCCCATGAAATAGCAGCATCCCGATGGAACCAAGTGCCACAGATCCCGTACAGCTCAGGGATTTGGTTCACCCAAAGGAGACCTGGCCCAGGGATTGAGCTGAGCATTGGTAACTGGTCATCTTGGTTTTCATCCTTGCAGGGAACCTGCTGTCCCTCCAGGCTGGGAATTAAAATCCAACAAGATCCATCCCTAGTGCTCGCTCCCAAACCCACTGGGCTGTTGGGGAACTGTGGAAGGAGAGGGTGGTCCTGTTACTGGTAGGATGGTGAGATGTCCTGCCAGGCTCTTCTCTAGGGGGTTGTAGGTACCCCATGCATCGTGTGGATTTATAGCCCTGTTTGTTGTTCGAAGCCACTTGGGCTTTAACCCTTCCTCTGCACGGAGCAAGAAGGGTTCAGGTAGCAGCACCATGTCTTGGATGCAAAGCTGTTACACATCCAGAGGTGCAGATGGACAGCAAGGAAAGCAGAAAGGGTAGAGTAAGAGGAGGTGATGGCCCAGCACAGAGCAGGGTAGGCAGTGGGGTTCAGCTGAACCCCAAATCCACCAGTTCCCTGTTGCAGCCACCTCCTCAACTTCTGTGCGTTTCTGCACAAGCTTTTTTAAAATTTTTTTTAGTTGACTTGCAAAGTAGCCGACCTGCCAAAGCTGCCCATTTTGCCTGCAGATGCTCTGCATTGGCGGCCTCTAAACCCCTTTAAAAAGCCCCAGCTCAATCACAGCTCTGTCAGGCGATGCTCTATTTAACAGGAGCTGCCCGTCTCACACAGCAGCAGCAGCCCAGGAATCTCCTCCTGAGTCCATTTTCTCAGTGAGTGGCAGCAATAAATAAAATCCAGCCAGTTGGTCCTTGAAACGCTACCGTGGCTTGATTACTTTTGCCCAGGACTTTGCCAACTGTGCTGCAACCTCCTGCAGATGCTGCCTCCCCCTGCCTGCCACCTCCCCGGGCTGGAGGAGGGAAGAGGCAGCGGTGGGATCACACACAGAATGGGATCCAAGTGCAGGTGCAGGGCAGCAAAGGGGCCTGGAGGAGGCACTTCCAGAAGGACATGCCCCTGTCAAAGCCTCTTGCCCCAGAGCCACGCAGCAAGAGCAAGGTCCTGCCCAGGAAAGCTCCTGGGTTGTTTCTCACAGGAGCAGGGAATGCTGCCCCTGCCTTGGCCAGGCTCCAGAGTAGTTAATTGCATTCCGCCTGCCCAACATTAATTAATCTGGTGTCATGCAGAGACCGCTGCGCTGGGTGCATCCGGGAAAAAAAAGAAAAATCCACCACCTCCCACACCCAATAAATAAAAGAGGGGGAGGGAGCTGGGCTGGCAGTTTGCTCTGAGGCTCGGCAGGGACACGGGGTCCCAGTCCCAGCGGGAAGCCTCTTGTCAGGATTCAGACATCTCTTGCAGTGCTGGACCTGGCTCCATTAGCTCTGACACCGATTTGCTTTCACCTACGAGTGAACGCAGCCAAGTCACACACAGAGGTCACCTCCAGTTTACTCCCTGTATCCGTTCCCAGGGCAGAGGATGCTGGTGTTCGCCAGGAAAGTGTTTCAAAGATCATCTGGTGGATTGGGAGGGTTGAGCACTGAGCGGCCACCTTGGCAGTGCCAGACTGGTCTCACAAGAAAATCCACGGGGTTCAGTGGGGCTGCAGGATTTGTACAAATCTAGGGGTGCTTTGGGCTTCCTGAGCTGCCAAAGGAAACTCAGCCCATCCAGGCAGCAAAGCCATGAGTGATGAGACATGCCCAGGGAGCAGACCCTGAGCACACACCTCCCCTGCAAGGGTGTTTTTGGGAGGCAGAGCCGTGGCAGGAGATCCCCTGCTCACACAAAGAGCAGATGCCAGTTATTTCAAAGCCTACTGTTACCTCATTAAAGCAGCTGTCTGCTGTCCCCCGAAGACAGACAAATTCGGAGTCAACTCAACCAAGAACACAACAAACAGAAAAAATACGTGACCGTATGAAACCCTAACGAGGCCACTCCCACCGCCCTGGCCCGGGAGCACACAGCATCTTCCCAATGCTGAAAGTGCATCTTGTTCAGGCCCAGTTAATAGTCACAGGTGATTATTTCCCACCTCCTGTGAGTGACAGCAGATGTTTTGGAGTGATTTGTAATCTAACAGAGACATTAACCTTTTAAAGCGTCTCCCGGTGTCCCCGGGGCTGTCCAGGGACACACTATTGTGCCGGGGAACAAAGAGCCCTGGATATTACTCAGGAGTGAACAGCAGGGATGAGCTTTACATAAAAGAGATCAATAAAAATATATCAACAGCCCACACAGGGCTTTGGGAAGAGGTGGAGGAGAGAGGCCTGGGAGGAGATGCAGCATGACTGGTCAGGTCACAGCGTCACAGCAGTTATCGAGGAGCAGATGAAAAGATACTGATTGGGCTTTTAATCTCTGCTCCACACATAGCTCCCCTGAGCCAAACACGCTCTTCGTTTTGCTCCTGATGGGCAGGGGTTGCTGCCCTGCTCCCGCTGGGCTTCTCCAGCCCAGCTCCATCTCTTTCCCACGGCACGGCTGGGGGACTCAACAGTGCCACAACAGCTTTGGCAGCCGCTGTACTGCAGCCTCATCCCACACAGCTCTCCTCCCAGAACTCGGGATCAGAGCTCTACTGCTCACATGTGCAATAGGTTTGGCAGATCTCATGAGTGCTGGTATCCCACAAACCCAGTATGATGGGCTTCACAACAAGGAGTGAGAGAGCAGAGGGGAAAACCCCTGAATTTCTACAGGGATTCTCCCGACACACAGGGATCGACACTCTCTGTATCGATGAGGCAGCACTGAGCGCAGGGAGCCTGGGGAAAGGCTGTTCTATTTCTGGCCAAGATTTTCCCATCAGGGAAGCATGTAGCACCAAATGCAACACAGCTAGCCTGGAAAGCAGATGGTCCGTGGAGGTGAGTCCCACTGAGTTGTACAGCGAGTCTGACACCCTGGGGAGAAATCCCACAGGTAGGCAAGATCCCCAAATCTGTCCTGACAAAACTTTTGACTGGAGGGACAAAACAACTTGTTCAACCCCAGATACACCCTGGAGCAACCAGGATTAGGATGATGTCACCAGCCTTTGGAGCAGCAGTGGGCGGTGGGTACCTTTGCCCACACAAAATAGATGTATTTACTGAATGCACCCACGGATCATTTAACAGTCTGTTGCTATCACAGCCTCCGGCCAGCTCTGAACTCTCTTTCACTACACAGAGCATTGAAAAAACACCTTGAAGAGGCTTGGAGCTGACCTCTCCTACATGCAGGAGAGGAGGATCTGGCCCTTTCCACTGGCAGCCAAGCTCCAACTACTGCTCACTCTCAGGGAGCGGATCTGGAGCAGGAGAATCTCTGCACGAGGCTCAGCCGGCTCTTTGCATCCACTGGGGTTATTATCTAAATCAGATTAGAGATGCAAAAAACAGAGCAGCAGGTACAGCAAACAGGAGCTGCCAGACTGGAGCGGGATGTGATAACAGCGGGGGCTCCATGTGGGGAGGAATGTTTCTTCCAATCTTTCTGTAAAGCATCCTCCTCCAGCCACAGCTGGATGTTGTCACCCAAGGGACTCTCTTCCCTGTCAGCTCTCTTGCAGAGCAGGAGCAGGGCTTGGAAGCAGATTCCCAACCCTTCTGAGGGACCCACCATCACAACCTTCCCTGCTCCACAACCATGTCCTGTGGGAGCTCAGCAAATGCCACCCCACACCTCTCACCCCCAGGGCTCCGTGAGGGCATGGCACAAACTGTGAGCAAAACTGGTTCAGTCTCATCTCTTTGACTTAGAAGGGAAATGTTTATCTAAGCAGCAGGTTTCCTGCCGACGGGGTCTGCAATACAGGCTTTGCCTCACCAGGATCAAGCGAAAATCCAGGGATGGAGATGGGGCTGCTCTGATTTCTGCACTGGTGGCACAGGGCAGACCCAGCAGGAGCAGAGGGGGGAGCTGAGCTCCCCAGGCACATTTGGCACTGGCTGCACCAAACCTCAGCAGCAAAACCAGGGTTGTTTTATTAGTGGGCTTTGCTGGGCAGAAAGTGGAATCTCACTTTTCCGGGGAGGGTGCAGAAAGTGACACCATGGGAAAGAGCCTTCTTGGAAATTTGATCCATGAACAGCACAAATGTGGCATCTGCCTCTGGCCCGTAACTGTCAGAACAGCTCAAGGGAGCAAAGCTGGTTCCCAGAACTTCTCACCATTGCATTTGTTTCCTTCTACACACCAAAGCTTCTTAAAAGCTTGTGTGACACAGGATTGTGTTAAAAGATCCATTTTGGGCTCAGCTTTTCACTGAGGGCTCTCCCTGCCTCCTGGTCATGAGGTGAAAAAAAGAGCCACCAAAACACAAAAGGGAACACCATCAAAACCAAAACATCTTCACCAAATCCCCCTCCTCGCTGGGGATTCACAGTAACCAGCAGGCATTGTCCCTGCTCATTGCAGGCATGGTTTCTGGATGTCCCTTCCAACCCAAATTCTTCTAGGATTTATGAAGACATGCAACTTGGCTGCAGCAAAACCCCACATCTGATAAAGTTTCCCCCTTGGTGGAAAGGTCCTGACCAGCCACAAAGAGGGGAACAACCATTCATGACACCTTTACACGGTAAATACCACTTTCTTTCCCATTTGTAGAGTGCAGAAGCATACACCCCAATGTTCTTCCACAAACTCCCCCTCAGAGCAGCCCTTACCTAAACCAGGCTGCAAAACTCATGATTAACAAGCAGCTTGCACCTTCCTTGCTCTCACTACAAGGCTTATCACACCAACAATACCCCCAAAATCAGCACAGCCCTTCCAAGAACCTGATTTTGGTACAAGCTGTTACAATTCTTCTGAGTAACATTAATTTTACTCAAATACCTGGGAAACACAGGAGGTAACAGCTGAAGTCTCGGTTCCTGCCTGAACCTTAAGGCAGGAAAATATTCAGTTAATATCTTAGACATCCAACCAGACCATGTGCTGCTGGGGCTCCTATTCCTCTTTTTATATAATGAAAAATACAAAGCATAATTCAAAAGAAGAAATACATTTTAAAATATGGCATGAAAGAGCTTCTTTACTGACAGATCCTTGGTGTACTTTGATTTGCTTTTCCTTACAAGCTTTCTCTCAGCTATTATTTTCTTTCCCAGTGGTGTTATTCTAATTTTCAAACTCAAGCAAAGAAACTGCTCATTCCTTACCTCTGGTCAGCAGCCACCTCAGGGGGGTTTCTTCAGCTTCTCAACAAACACCAGCTCAGCCAGAGCCTGCAAACTTCTCTTGGTCCAGTGAAGTTGTGGCCAGATACTGTCAGTCAATATCAACAGCTCAGGTGCACCAGGGCAAAGCAACTTGGCTTTGTTGGAGACCTTCCTCTCACCTGGTGTGCTGAAAGGTTTCCCAAGGTGTGAACTTGCAGAAGGGGGAAAATACAATAATTGTGGGTATTTCCCTCCAGAAGTGAAGTCTGGCTTGTGGCAATGACTGAGGGGGAGCACAGCTGCCTCAGGATGGAGCTGCATGAGCTGCTCAGTGTCCTGACCACATCCAGAACAGGCCATTCTTGTTTCTCTGATGCCCTCTCTCTCCAAGGGAAAGACATCAGCTTTTTGGGTCTTTTCTGAATCTTTTTCCCATTTTCTTTTTGCTTATCACCCTGAAAATTTTAAGAGCATGTGCCATTTCCAAGCCATCCTGTGGTGGGTCTCCCCATGGTGCACATCATGCTGACATGCGATGTGACTGGAGCCATAAAGTGCTTTTTTGTAGCTGTCACTGTGGATAAGAGCCTGCAGAAGAAGGATTTATATATATTTTCTTTCCTTTCTTACCCCACTACCCGCTCCAGGCTCCAGCTGCTCAAACCAGAACTCTGAGTTCATTACACCCTGCTGAGCAAACGGACTAGTTTGAAAATCAAGCTCCAAAGGAGGTGTTTAAGGTCTCTGATGGCATTAAGAGAGGAAAGGGGGATAACTTGACCTCCCAGGAGAAAGAGAGGGTGACACGGCAGCAGTCAGTGCTCCTTTGGGCACATTGGAGAGATGGAGAGTTGTCAAAGCCCACGAGGCTTTTCAGAGAATCACCCCAATGGGTGTTTGGCTTCTGGATGAAGTTTTAAAGCCCACAGTGTCCTCCCTGACACTGGGAATTGCTTTGCTCTCTCCTGCTTGGACAGACCCATCCCAGGGGCCCAGTGTGGGCTTTGGCACCTCTGTGGACACTGGGCTCCTGAGTGATGACATCACACCACAGAAACTTTGGAGGACCAGGTATGAGATGTAAACATACCAAGTCAGTTACATATTTGTATTTATTCTCTGCTGCTGAGATCTAGTTACCTCTGATCAAATCCAGCCAAGATCCTAACTGGACCAATTCAGGATTCTGAAGGAAGCGAGCTCTGGTTAAAGGGGGTCTTTGAAATATCTTGCAAGCAAAAGATCTGAAGAGATGTAATCCAACCCAATCCAGCCTGCCAAAACCATCTCCTACTTGCACAGTTTTAATACAGTTCAAGGCCAGAAGGCTCTGTTATAATCTCCTAAAGCTGTGTTTCTGCATGGAGGGGGGGTGGAGAGAAAAGGTGGCTGGGGGTGCTCCATACTGGAAGAGCTGTGTGAGAGCAGGCAGGCACAAAACATAAAGGCAGTGAGGGCGGTGATGTGTGGGATTTAGAAATGGTGAAGAGATGGGGAGATCTGGCCAAGCCCTGACCTCTGCATTGGGTTCTACCACACCCTACCCCATTTTCCTCAACAGCTGGTCCCAGCTACCTGTACAAAGTGGGACCAAGCCACAAGCACAACCAGCACCGCAGCACCTCCAGCCCAGCCCATGCACGCACCCAGGGCTCCGCACCAGCAGCAAGGTATCCTTCAACTCCTTTCTCCTATAAATATAAAGGGTATTTACATCTTCTTCCACACAAGTTTTACTTCCTTTTTTCCCTGAAAAGGCTCAGTCTGAGGACGTCACTCGGTGTCCCACGCTGAGCCCAGAGCCTGCAGAGTGCTCAGTGCCAGGCTCAGGTTTGCTTTATGCCTGCTCTGACGAAGCTGCACAAAAACGAGCTTGGGAGACTTTTAATTTTCCAAGCTTTAGATGAAAAGGATTCATTTAAAGCCTTTAAAAAATTTAGCCCACTTCACAGCTCCTTCCAAAGATCGGTGTTGTGCTCTTTAAATAGGAGACATGTTTTAAAGCTACTGCCATCATTTATTAAATTAGCCTCAGACTTGCAAATGCAGCTCCCTCTTATTGAATCTTGTAATATTTATTTGCCAAGTTGTGATATTTGGAACTGCGCACGTTACACACATGGGGGAAAGAGGGAGGTGACAGGGAAGGCATGAGGGGATGGGGGAAGGAAACCACTTCTACTGTAAATTGTGTAAATACATTTGCACATCCCAGGAGGGGTAGGGAAAAGGCATTGTAATTAAAATGACTGCCAGAGTATTTTAAACAAGGGAGAATAAATAGACTTTTCTCTGCATGGCACAGGCTCCTTTAACTTGGAAACTTCGTGACAGAAGATGATTAAAAATATCTTATGGCGTGTCTGAAATCTGCAAGCTTTGATGAGAAAAATGTTCTTGGGAATGAAAGGAGATCAAGTGAAGGAGGAACAGTCTCCTACACAGTGTTTTATAGGCCCAATTCATGACTGCAGATGTCACAGAAAATAATAACAAAAAAGCCTCTTTTTTTTCTTCCTAACAGAAGAGAAGAAAAACACCGAGCAGGGCTCCTGTAGTGAGAAGATCCCTTTTCTCCAGCTCCCGGAGCAGCGGTGAGAGGATGCTCCAGGAAACCATGGCAATGGCTGAGGAGCTGCCGAGCTCTTGTCTTGGGGTGTCACCCTGACTCAGAGAGGGCACAGGGCTGGCCCTGGTACCCCAATCCCAGCCCTTGGCAGGCCGAGGGGCACAGGACAGACAGTGCCTGCCTCTTGCCTGCTGAACTAAAGCTCCTTTCTCTCTGCCAGGTCCAGCCCTGGGGAGCAGCTCTGCCCTTCCCACACCCCCGAGCTGGCCCTGGCAGGAGCAGCAGCGTCTCCTTCAAGGGCTGCTTGAGGAGGGGCCGAGCTCTGGAAGTGAAGGGTCTGCAGGTTCTCCCCACACCCAGGCAGCTCTTCCTCCAAGTCTGGGCTTTAGCAGAGCTGTAGGGTCTAAACCTGGCCCTGATGGAATCACAGAATGGTTTGGGTTGGTCTTAAAGCTCATGCAGTTCCAAACCCCTGCCATGGGCAGGGACACCTTCCAGTACCCACGGTGCTCCAAGCTCCATCTGACATGGCCTTGGACAATTCCAGGGATGGGGCAGCCACAGCTTCTCTGGGCACCCTGTGTCAGGTCCTCCCCCACCTTACAGGGAAGAATTTCTTCCCAATACCCCATCTAACCCTGCCCTCTGCCAGTATGAAGCCATTTCCCCTTATCTCATCACTCCATGTCCTTGTATGAAGTTCCTCTTTAGATTTCACTTGCCTGTCCCCAGAATCCCCCACAGAACCCTCCCAATTCTCTGAGAGTGGGAGATCTCCCTTGTTCCCATGTGCCATGAAGAGTTTCCCCTTAAGAAGTAGATCATAGGATCATTAAGGCTGGAAAAGACCTCCGAGACCATCGAGTCCAACTTTTGATGAAATAAAAAAGAGATAAAATAAATTTTAAAAAATTTTAAAAGTAAAAGAAAATAAAAAGAAGAAAGAAAGATATTGAGCCTCCCACTTGATCAGAAACCCTGCCCTGAGCTGGTAACACCATCACAGTGTCAGCGCTGGATGAAATTTCCTGTAACCGCAGCCTTGCTCAGAGGTGCTCTGGGATAACACCTCACTGATAGATTTCTTTGAAGACCTTAAAGCTGGGAGTGCCCGATTTGCACAATGAGATATTTCAGATCATTTTGATCAGGCTTTTTTTTTTTCTTTTTTAATGATCCTAATTTTTCTACTGCTCAGAGCCCTGGACCTTGTAACCACGGAAACTCAGCTTCCCAGGAAGAGGGATACAGGAGCACTACCACCAACTAGAGAATCTAATCATCTTCCCTAACAGTGACAAGAAAACATTCATGATGATGCATTGCTGAAAGAGGATTTTATTAGTGTTCACTTCATAAAACACTCTCCCTCATATCAGCGTGTGCTGTGATTGGGGTGTCCCATGCAGGTCACAGTCCCCCTCTGAAAGGGTTGATGAGTCCATCAAGACATAGCAAACCTGGAAAAAGGACACAAAGGTTGTGTCAAGGCACATGGGAAAAAATGTCCTGACATGCTCCTACTGCTCAAGACAGGAATACAAGGTAGGAAAAAGGAAAAATCAGGGAAAAAATGCACCAGAGAAGGTTCTATTTGGCAAACACTTAATGCAAAGCTTATGCCTCAGTTTCCCCACTTGCATTAATTATCTAACAGACGGCAAAAAGCAGCTCTCTCTCGCTGGGAGGTACAAGCTGTTACAAACGTGTTCCAGAGGGCCCAGAGCTGTTCCAACAACAACCCCCTCACTGTGGGCTGCTGGCAGCTGAGGAATGACCATGGGCATCAGCTGGCCTTGCTGACTGCTGGCACAGCTGCCCATTGCTCCCCAGCTTCAAAGACCTCAGGATAAACCTCCCCCCTTGCCAGCACGGCTGTTAACCCCTGGTTTGCCCCAGCAAGGGGATGTGTTCCCTGTCCCCAGCGCGCTCCCATGGTCTGTCAGGCAGAGCCGCTGCCTCGGTCACTGCTGCTCACTGGAGCGGGCAGTGTTCAGAGTATTGCAAATAGAGAGGTTCTGTCAAACCTCTGCCCATAGGAAATCGATTCCTGCCTCCCAGTTTAATTGTGATGAGAGGATAGTCTCACTCTCGAGGAAGAAGCGCCGTGTCTGGGTTGGGTCCCTGCCCTCTGCACACACTGCCCTTCAGCCCAGCTCTTGGGCTGGCCAAGGGGAAGTGAAGCCGCCCAGGGCAAAGAGGGGGCGGGAGAGAGAAGAGGAAGCATGCAGGGAGTGAGGGTGAGGCTGTGTGGCCAGAGGGATTGGGGCCCAGGTGTTGTCCTGCTGCCCATTCTGCCTGGCACATGCTGGCATCACTCTAATGGAAGACAGACTTGGCACAGGCACTGGCCAAGTTTTCTCACAGGCCAGTGAATGCTCTTCCTTATCCAATTCCTACACATGCTCCTCCTGGACCTGGCTCAGCTCTGCTAATGGCTCCAGAGCTGGAAAAGAGGAGAGAATGCAAAGATAAGGGGCCAGAGAGCAGCAGGGAAGAAAGGCAGAGAATGCTCCCCAGCCAGCCAGAGCCTGGGAGAGGGCGGCTTTGGTGGGCTGCTGTGAGTGGCAGGACTGGGAAGGAGGAGGGAAGGAGGTGACTTCATCTCATACCAGAGAGCTGACAGCCAGCAGAGGATAAAAGCCTGGGAATCCCTCAGCTCCAGTGAGGAGACCTCTCAGCTGCCAAAAGCGGGGCAGGAGCTGGGGTTTGAATTCCAAGCTTGGCTCCTGCCCGTGGTCTTTCCCACGCCAGTGAGAAAAAAATCAAAAGAGTGACCCAAGTGACAGGTGGGATGCCTGGGAAGGAGCCGGCTCCTCCCTCCTTGCTGGCTGCCAGGAGGCTGCAGGACACTGGGGAGGAGGATGGAGGGAACATCTGTGGCCACCGAACCACCCCATCCCTCAGGCAGGGAAGAGACAGCGCCGGAGACACCTCTGCCTGCACCTCTGCCTGCTCCCTGGCTGCCCTCCCCAGCTTGTCAAAGAATGGTTTAGGTTGGAAAAGCCCTCTAAGATCATCAAGTCCAACCATTTCCCAGCGCTGCCAGGCCACCACTAATCCATGTCCCCAAATGCCACATCCACATGACTTTTAAATCCCTCCAGGAATGGGGGCCTGCCCTGGGAAACCCTGGACAGCCTGTTGGGTGAAAAAATGCTCCCAATATCCAATGTAAACCTTCTCTGTTGTGGCCTGAGGCTGTACCCTCTTGTCCTGTTGCTGGTAACCTGGGAGCAGAGCCTGACCCCACCTGGCTGCCCCCTCCTGTCAGGGAGTTGTGGAGAGCAAAAGGTCCCCCCTGAGCCTCCTTTGCTCCAGGCTGAGCCCCTTTCCCAGCTCCCTCAGCCACTCCTGGTGCTCCAGCCCCTTCCCAGCTCCACTCCTTTGCTCTGCACATTCCCTTGCTGAACGAAGCAGCTCATGGGTAGTAATATCATAGAACAGTTTGGTTTGGAAGGGATCTTACAAGGTCATCTAGTCCAAACCCCCAAGTTTTGCTCTACCAGGTTTAGACTCCTAAAAGAAACTTTACTTTTTTCCCCTCATCTCTCAATTTTTTAGCTGCTACTGCAAACCTCAGGCCCAACCTCCAGCTGCCATTTAGAAAATAAACCACAAATGTAATCAAAGCAATTACTACCTTCACTTCAAACATTACATTATCAAGCCAACCAGCTCCCCATTGAAGACAATTAATCTGCACACAGTCACCAAAAGAAACTGTCAGCAATTAGAAGTGGAAGCACAACTTTGTAGTTAATTGGGAATATTGCACCTCTGTTACATGTTTAATTAGTTGATGGAGTGTGTCCCTTTTCAGACATTTTTCTTTTTAAATTATACCTGAAATTCATTCCTTATCCCCCCCCCACTTTTTTCCCTATGCAAAATAATAAAGGAAATAAATAAAGCATGAGTAATCTGAAACCTGATTCTGGCTCTCCCTTAGTTTGCAGCTTGTAGTGTGTACACCGGAGTTTAGAGACCTCCAAGAGATAAGAAGGAAAAGTTCTTTCTTTTCTTTCAGAGCTTCTCTTTTTTCATTAATCTGATTTTAAGACCTTGCCTGTGCATTTTCACACTTCTCCCATAAATCTCATTTTGGTCCTGTTTCCCTTGGGATTATCAGGTGAACGAACAGGAGGGCCCAGAGCTGAGCAGAGCCAGGCACACACTGCAATACATTCATTTCAACACTTATTTTACAAAGGTTCTAAATTTTATCTTTGCATAATGATGCTGCTTTGCATATCTATAGCTGCTTTCATCCCATGATCTCAGTGCATTCTGCAGACTGTTAATTAAGTCTCAAAACACCGTGGTGAAGTCAATAGGAGGGCTTTATTGGGGTGGGTTTATCTAATTTGTAGAAGAAAAGGGTAAACTGAGGCAGGGCGAGCCTGAGGAGGTGTTTACAGGCATGGGACAGCACAACAAAGTGTGTTATAGGAGCCTTGTCTTTTTAAACCCTAGAGACAGAGACACATCACACTCATCACATCTCTTGGTCCAACGACTGCACATCCCTGGGAGTGTTCACAGCCAGGCTGGATGAGGTTTGGAGTGACCTGGTCTCATGGAAGGTGTCCCTGCCCATGGCAGGGGCTGGAACAAGGTGATCTTTGAGGTTCCTCCCTTCCCAAACCTTTCTACAACTCTGTGATCCCTGGCTACCAAACAGCCTCAGTTCAGGCTCAGTGTAGCTGTACACAGCTGCACCCCAACCCAGCAGTTGTGCTTAGGGCTGCTGGTACCCAGAGCTCCTCCAGCCCATGTTCCCCCATGGTTTCATGCCAACACAATCCTCTGAGCACCACCCAGGCCTCAAACACTCTGGAGATGCTCCTGGGAGCATTCCTTTGCTTGGGGTGGGTATTTGCTTTTGTCATCCTTGGCGCTGCTTTCCAAACACTCTAAAATGAAAACATTTTTATACCCAGAAGGGCCTATTTTTCATCACCTCAGAGCAGCATCGAGCAAGAATAACTTTGCTGAAAGCTAACAAATCCACGCACTGGCTCAAGGCAAGAGGCAGCCTGGCGAGATGTGCCTGTTGCCATGAGCAGAAAAACATCTCAAGGCCCAACCCTATTCTGATGAATATCACTACCACTCCATGGAAATTGCAGCATGGGTGGCACATGTGGTCCTATCTGCCAACTCCAGCGCGCCTGCTCCAGCTCCAAGAGAAAACTCTGCCAAAATCCCATCACTTCAAGCAGAAAGATCCAGCCTGGAGGAATTCAACATGCCTGGAGAATTGCTGGGGGAAACCGCAACAACAAACCTGCAGAGAACTGAGCTGGCAAAGCCAAGAACACCAACGCAGCTGCCGTCCTCCCCACTGCCCTTCAGAAAAGTCTTTCCTACATTATCAAACACCAACACCTTGTTTGGAGCATCATTGGAAGAAGCAACATCCTGATTGCAAATCAGCTTCTTCATTTTGTTATTTGCTGGAGCAAAACCATCCAAGTTACAGCTCAGGTTTGGAGAAGGGAGGAAGCATTTGCAACAGTTGAATTGGTGGGGGAAAAGAATAAGTTTTCAGGTTGCCTGAGAACAGCTGCATGCTTTAAAGGGCAAGAATTTGTGTGGGTGAGTCTGCATTTCTCTCCATCCTTGGGCAGGAGGAATTTCAGCAGCAGAGGAGGACCCTGTGGGGTTGTGTTTGCGTTTGCCTCTCCTCCCATCTCCAGGTAGCAGGTACAGCTCGTCAACCATCTTCTGGAGATGGAAGCAGATGAGATAAATCACAGAAACTCTCAGAACCATGAGGTCATTGCTGGCAGCACACAAGCCACTCGTGCAGCAGCGATACCACTTTGTACTGTCGGCCGAAACACAAACGGTGCTGAAGTCAAAGGGAATGGAACCACCAGGCTTTGGATCAGCCTGCAAAGCACATGGAGCGCGTGGGTGCTTTCTTTTTCTGCCAGGGACAATCCAAGCAAAACTCAACCGCCTTCTTCCTTCAGCTGAAAGAAAGCATCAATGTAAGACAGAAATTCTGGCCTGAAAAGGAGCCAAGCACTGCAGAATGCTGGCCCGTGGTCCTTGCAAGGGGGATAATGAGAATTACTGACGTGCCTTTGAAAAGTGCCTTGAGATTGTGCCATCTTATGTCCTCCTAGTACACAGGGATGAAGGAAGAGCCAGACTTGGAGCAGGGCCAGTCTCCCATGCTGTCCATGAGGTTGCTGTCCTGCACTCCGTGCTGGCTGGGCATTTTGCACCATTGCAATGCAGCACCAGGACTTTTCCTCACTCTGACCCCCTCTGGCAAATGGACAGAGCCAGGCTGCTTTGGGAGTGTGTTGGGATAGGGAACAGAGAGATGCAGCAGTGGGATGCAGTGGGGGTCCCTCCCATCTCATAAAAGGCATCCTCAAAATGAAGCCTGCTAAGTTTTGTATCCCTGACAAAAGAAATACTTGCAACCCCTCTGCTCCCGACACACGGCTTTTGCGTGCAGCAAGTATTTGAGACCTCCCTTGGACAGTCTGTTCCCGACAGCCCATGGTATCAGCTGTTGCAGGCAAAGATGCAAATCCTCTCCTATCAAATCAAACACCTTTTTGAAAGTTTTAACATAATCTTCTCAAAGGAAAATTTCCATCTTGTCCCCTCCTTTAGAGTTGAGCTTGTGCCCTAAAGCAGGAGGACTTCACCTCAATTCCAACACTCAGAGATGCTTTTAAATCCTTGCTTTGCAGCTCTGGCCACTCCAGTAACTCCCTATGATAAAGTGAAATCTCTCTGGATAGAACAGTTCTCCAGTGTGTGCCTGAAAGGCAGCCACATGCTCACATGCTTGACCTGCTTTTCTCACGACCTGGAAAGACCCAGGGCTGGCAAAGCCAAGGCGTGGGGACGGTCCCGCAGCACTGGCCCAGGGAGCACCAGCCCCCGCCCCGGCACAGTTCGGCAGCAGAGAGATGACAGAGAGAGAGCCCACTGTGCCAGGGGAGGAAAAGAAAAGCAGCCAACTTTTCCCTATCTGCTCCCAGTTTTGTTTTCCTCACAGGCTGGTGCTCCTCCCCACCCATACTGCTCACAGGGATCTACCAAGTGGGTAGAGAAATGAGCATCACCCAAAGCCCAAAGGGTTTGTCCCTCTGAATGTGCCCAGGATCACTTTGTGCTGTGGGATGGTGTTTCCCATGTGGACGTGCCTTCACAGCAGTGGTGTTGCTGTGCTCTGATGAGCCCAGGAACTTCTCTGTACTCTGGAATACCAGTGGTGGGACGTGTCCCCACCACACTGTGTACTGGAGAGCTGGGAAAGGGCCTGTTCCATTTGCAGAGCTCTGCGCCAGGGAAACGCCGGCTTGGACCCATCTGGAAGGAATTATCAGAGGAGCTGTTTGTTAGCTGCTTCCACACAGAGGAAGGGCTAGGATTTTACACCATTAGCCTCACCCAGAATAAAAACCAGATAGGCAAGGAGATATATTACACACAAATCTCACAGGATTACAACTGCCCCATGGAAGGAGACCTGCCTGAGAGAGTGTTTTCAAACTGGCATGCAAGAACAGAGTAGCCTCGCCAAAATTACCTCGGAGCATGGAAAATGGAGCAGATCCTTGGCAGGATTAAACAATGGCATCAGCAAATGCCTAGTTTGAGAAAGGAGGGGGAAAGAGGAGATGAGAGCTCTGACTTAGGGACCACCCAGGAGATAAAAGATGCTTGAACTGCTGCTGAGCTCTGCAGCCTCAGCTGGTGCCTACATCAAATTTGAAGACTCAGCCTGATCTAGTTGCAAATTACTTCAATGGGATTTGAGACCCCCGGGGATTGGGATCTGGTCTCATTCCTCCCTTCACCAAAGATGTGTTTACATGTGAGAAATCATCCCTAGGGATGACCACATAGTATTTTAATCGATTTTTAATACCTCTTGTTTACCTGTTTCCAATGCAGGAGTAATTTTTATGTCTTTGCTGCTACATTTTCCACAAAAGCTTTGCTAAAAAAATCAAAATTGTCTTTGAAACATCATCAGATATTGAGCATGTTTTGTTTCCTGACAACCACACGTAGAGATTCAATTTGTATACACTCCTCGGTGAATATGTCATACTGTGATTGCTCACACATTAACTGACACAGCAGAGCTGGGTGGGAGATGTTTTATCTATTCCACAAGAATTTCAGAGACTAATAAAAACACCAGTGGATCTAAAAGAGACCTTGATGTTTCATAATGTGCAAGACAAAAGGGTTTCCTATTTAATCAGCCAAAATGTTAGATCAAAAAAGATGCCTTAGATTTTGAAATGAGTCAGTACTGAAACTCATAACTATTTTCTTCTCCCAGTTTAAAAGGGTTTCAACTTGGGAAAATGAAAAAAATAACTTTGGAACAATGAATTTTTGTCTCGTGAATTGTACCAAATGGAACATTTTCTGCTGGAGTCTAAATCAAAAGCTGTGACCCTGATCCAGCAGCTCTTGCAGAAGCATCACCCCAAACACTCCTCTCCTGACAAAACTGGCTCATTTCCTCTAGAAAACACAGATAACAACCAACTTCCACAACTGCGTATAGACAGAGAGTAAACTTACACTGCTTATTATCCTGCACGTTGGGACATAACTCTCCCCTTGATCTCCATTCAAGAGAAAAGGGAAATTCCACCTTTTCAGAGGCTTTGTTATTATCTTGAGAGGTAGGGCAGCAACCAGAGAGAGCATCCAGCAAGACAAGACAGAGGAAGGGTTTCGGAGACAGGGCACAGCAGCTGACATGCATTAGGTCTGTGAAGCTGAGCTGGAGAACTCCCAGCAGCCAACCTTTCATCTGCCCATCAGCATTCCTGCACTGGGAATTGCAGAGTCAGAAATCTGACGGAAAAGAAAAACAAGAAAAGCAATTATCAAACCCCACATTCATTTTCATGTTATAAACACGATGTTTGCCCCAACACAGATCTGTGAGCAGCAATTTTCACTGCAAGGCAATGTGAGTTAGAGCACAGTGCTGATAATGCCAAGGTTGTGGGTTTGATCCCTCTGTGGGGTATTTACTTAAGCGTTAGACTCTGATCCTTGTGGCTCCCTTACAACTCAGAATATTCTGTGATTCTGAGCCAAATTTGCTCCAGTTGCACCATGTGCTGCCCATGGTGGGGAGGGCAGGTGCCTGACCCCCTACCCTTTCTGCACCGTGCTGGCTGCACACACGTGGAGGGACAACCCCATCCCCTCCTATTTACACACCAACACCCCTACTCCTGGAATTATACACTTATCAGACCCTCCTCACCTGGGCATTACTCTCATCCCCCCTTAGACCTGCCTGAGCCTCAGTGCACACACATTTGACGTATTCCTGATGCACACAAGAGTGCCCACACCCCCACCACTGTCCCCTCTTGCACTTCCTGCCATCCCTTGCACATCTGCAGTTCACAGCCTCATTTCTGCCTCTGCTGTGCTGCATTCCCTGGGAGTTCATCAGCACTAAAACCTTTCTGCTCCTTGCACTCCTCCATCTGATCTCACTTTCCACACGCACATCCCTGGTGGATGAGCAGGAGCAAACCCCAGGCGCTCTCCAGCATCTCCCTGCAAGCACAGGAACCAGGGATGCTGAGGGCTGGAGGCGGCAGGCAGGTGTGGAGAGAGAGTGAAAAAGAGGAAAACGTGTGGTTTTGAAGGGAAGTTGAGCTGTGGGGTTAACTGGATGATGAATGGTGGCAGGTGGGTGCTTAACCATGTCCTGATCTCGTCCCTGCCCACGGCGGTGCCGGTGCGGCGGCTCTAGCACAAGGAATGCTGTTTCAAGGTTACTTAAGTGACAAACGACGTTATGTATTTAACAGGCAGTAACACCCACCCATGGCTTGCTCATCCTCCCCATTTGTTTTCCCCTTGCAGGTGCGTGGCTAGAAAACTGCTCCAGCTTTCACCTCATTATGGGGAAGGAGGGGCTGTCTCCATTCAACGAGCTGCAGAAACAGCTTCAACTCAGTAACGAAAATAACAGGAGTCAGATCCTCCACCAGCACCACCTCTGCGTGCTCCAACAAAGTTTTGGGTGCTCTGTTGATTTATGCCAGCCATGGGTCTACCTTCTGCAGCACAAAATCACTAAAGTTGGAAAAGCCTTCTGAGGTCGTTGAATTAACCCAGCACCACCCGCAGGTTCACCACTAACCCATGCCCCCAAGTGCCACATCCACACCCTTTTGAACACTTACAAGGATTGGGACTCCACCTCTTCCCCAGCCAGTCTGTTCCAGCACCTGACCACCCCTTTTGTGAAGAAATTTTCCCTAATATCCAGCCTAAACCTCCCTTGGCACAACTTGAGGCTATTTTCTCTGGTCCTGTCACTTATTACTTGAGAGCAGAAAGCGACCCCCACCCGGCTACAACCTCCTTTCAGGTAGTTGTAGAGAGCAATGAGGTCTGCCCTGAGCCTCCTTTTCTCCAGGCTATCACAAAACCGTCAGTGAAAATGTCTGTATTGAGTTCAGACATGAGATAAAACCCACAAGGGACAGTGGCAGAGCCACTGGAAGGGAAGAGTGATGTCCCATCTGCACTGCAAACTGAAGATGAAAAGGAAAAGAAACTCAGAGGATCTGATTCTTGCTCCAGTTTTAACTGTACATCAAGAAGACTCAATCACCTCTTTTCCTTGGTGATTCCAGGTATAAACAGCAAATTTTAGTCCTGGAGAAGTCTTTTCATACCCAGAAATGGACACTTTCATTTAGCACTGAGACAAGGAGCTGACCCAGTCTCATCCCTCACATCACCCTTCACCCAGCTGCACCTTGGCTCCATGTAAAGGGACAATCCCCCTGCTCCTCCCTCCCCGGGCACGGAGCATCCCTGGGGAGGGCAGCCCCAAGGGCTGGTCCATCTGTCCCTCCCCGTGGAGTGGTCTGGCTCCGTCGGCCGCAGTGCCCGACACACTCCATGCTCAGGCCTTGGCGTGCCAGACCCCCTCGCAGGCAGCTGCACACAGGATTAGGAGTAACGTGTCCAGACCTTGTACAATTGTGTGCAACTGTTTCAAATAGATGGAGCAGCAGTTACGGTCTCGCATTCCTGATTTCCAGAGGACAGTTGTGTGGCCACTGTCCATTACAGCCAGGGCAAATGAAGATGGATGAAGGTGAGTTTGGATGCTCCATATGCCTCCATTTGTGTACTGCAGCGAGATCTGGAATATGGGAAACATCACAAGGAGAAAACAGTTACAATTTCTTCCTGAATCTCAGAAAATGTTGCATTTAGCTGCAGATCCAAACAACTGAGAAACCTGAGGTTTGAGTCTTGCCTGGTTCTACCTCTCCATCACTTTGCTGTGATAGATCTCAGATCATTTATCCATAACCCCCACATGGGAAAGGAGTAATGGCATTCCCACGTTGCAGGGGAACCACCAAAAAAATAAGCCATGATAAAAACATAAACCTGGGAAAGCTGTTAGGATCCTTCTCCAAGGAATGGAGCACCACCAGCAGCTTCGCCTGGTACAGGGTGGGGAGGGCCAAACATGGAGCTACCTCAGCATCTGAAATAACATTCCAGAGTCAAAAAGCAAAACAAATTCTGTGGGCATACATGAAAATTTGGCCTGAATTTCAAGGTCATGTGGTAAATTAGCAAGAAGACCCAGATGTCCTGAGCACGATCCCTTCCTACCCTACGAGGCACAGCCTCCCATAGCCATTTGTGCAATTGCCTCATTTCACAGAGTGACTTATAGATACTCTTGGAAGCAAATCCAGTCAATATATTTATTTTCCTTTTGATATACAGCTACAATAGGAAGCCATGCATGAAGTTTATTAAACCTGGCTAATTTTCTATCAGTTCTGCAAAATATCGATTCTATGCATTCAGTTATCTGGCTCAGACTCAACCTGGAAAGAGAATCATTTAAAAACAACACAAAGAAGCATCCAATTCCTCTGAAACAACACTAATCTGAGCCTCCAAAGTGTCCCCGTCCTCCTGGGCAGAGCCCTTTGATCGACTGAGCCAAAGACAACTGTGTTATTTAGGTGCCATTTGCAAGCTGGCAGATTAAACAAGGCTTCTCTTTTTTTCCCCCTAAAGGGCGGGTGGGGAAGAAGTAACAGCTTTACAGTAGCAGTAAAACATCCAAATGATTTTTTTTCCCCTCTGATAGAGCCAGATTCTTCAGGTTATACAGGCAGGAAAGCAGCACAGAAGGATCTGCCATTCTCCAGCTCCCCAGGGACACTGTGGGGGCAGAACCCCTTCGCTGTACCAAGGTTTTGGTGAGTCTGCCTCTGCTGTGAGCAGAGCTGGCCTGTGTAGAGGTGCAGGGCAGGATCCTGACACACAGGGAAAGCAGGGAGGAGGTACCTCAGGGATGCATCAGCAGCGTCCAAGCCTCACAGGTGTGTGAGCATCCTCCTCAGGAGAGTACCTTGCACTGTCTGTCCTGGCCAGACAACACCTCTGAAACCAGATTTTGCAGATGTCTGGTTCTGGAGAGCACGAGTCCTGTCCAGCAGGCAAGTCTCAGCCTAAATCCCTGTCTCTCCACCTTTCTCAGAGAACTTAAAATCCCAGAATGGTTCGGTTTGGAAGGGACCTTAAAAAGCATCTAGTTCCAACCCCCTGCCCTGTGCAGGGAAATTTTACATTTGCATAATACAATCAGAGACAGGGAGTTTTCTACCTTTAATTCTTTGAGCCTAACTGATCTTCTGCAGAAACAAACTGCTATTGTGCCCAAATTATGATGGAAACCAGCAATAAATATAAAGATGCTATCTAAGCCAATATGGCACTGTGTTTTACCACATCAATCTCAGGGAGCCTACCCTCGGATCCACACGTCAGGCCGGCTTTCAGCGACTTCCTTTGGTTCAAACTTAACCTGCTGCTTCCCCTGTGCCGTAGGCTGCTCGAGACCAGCTGCGAAGCACGGTTGTACAAGACAGAACATATGCACGAATAAACAAATTAAGGCGATCTCCAAAACAACAGGCCCCTGGCTTCCTGGAAGAGCTGCAAGAGAAACTTAATCAAGAGCAGCGGGTGCAGCGGTGAAGGGGAGGGGATGGCCCCGTGCTGAGGCCGGCGATGCTCGCGGAGCGCGGCGGCCGCGGGAGGAGCGCACGGAGCCTCCGCCCCGCCGGCCCCGGGGCAGCTGCGGGGCGCCAGGCTCAGAGCAGGGAGCGGATCGGGGGAGGAAAGCAGGGAGCTGATGGGGGGAGGAAAGCAGGGAGCTGATCGGGGGAGGAAAGCAAGGAGCTGATCGGGGGAGGAAAGCAAGGAGCTGAGCGCGGCCTCAGCTCTGGCGGGTGAGGGCTCAGCTGGGGAGGCCAGGATGGCTCCATGGCCTCGGTGGGCTTCCCCGCTCCCTCCCCAGGGGCTCATTACCAGGATGAACTTGCAGCAGTGAAATCGGCTGAATTCCAAGGCAGGTAAATCTCTGCTCACCTGTGCGCAAGTGTTCCGGCATCGGTTCAAGCCTCCTGGCACCACATCTCGGGTCTTTACAGGAGGGAGTGATGTGGGAAAAGGAGACAGCAGAAGCCTTTCCCTTCCCAGCTGCAGGCAGGTCCCTCTCCAGCTTCACCCTGGAGCTGAGGAACCTTCCCTGCTGAAAACCTCTGCCTCGACCCTACAGTCCCAGCCACAATGCAGTTGCTCACAACAATTCCTCTTGGGAGCTCATGACCAGCAGAATTAAATCAAAACAAATTTTATTGCAAAGTGTGATCATTTAGCATTGAAGAAAATCTGTATTTTTAAAACCCTGTATGCATGGACCTGCTGTTTGTTCCCCTCTAGCCTCACATTGTTATGACCAGCTGGATCTCCCTGACTTTCCTTTTAACCCGAAAGAGCAAGACAGTCAGCATGTGCTCCCTCAGCAATCCTGGAAGCCCTCTGAGATACCAGAGTTTCCCACGCCAGTCCTTGCAGCCTGACTCCTCTCTCAGCATGCTGGACTCATCTCCCTTTGTCATAGAAAGCTGCTGGAGAGACAACTGGGAGCCCCAGCCCCTCCTTACCCCAGGCCCCAGTCTCAGAGCAGAGTCTGGCACTGAAGTCTAACACAAATCCCCTGGTGCGATAACAGGCAGTCAGGGCATCTGACAGCTAACAGAGAAGTATTTAAAATAACTGGCTGATTTAAGACAAGTGTCTCCTTAATCCTAAGCAGTTAGAGGTTGTTTTATGCCCTGGATGACAAAGGTTTGTATAGCTAGTTTATCATATGTTTAAAGCTGCCTTAATGTAACAGCAGAGGATCTGCTATTCATCTCAGGCAAAGCCAGGGGAAAGCAGGACTCACACTTCTGTAGGAAGAAGTAAGGAACATATAACAACCAAGAGCTTCTTATTTCACAGCCTAAAATCCACCAGAAGCACATGAGAAGAAAACAGTGTCATCATGACTGTGAAGCTCTTGGAAGTTCATTGCTCTGTCCTCTTTGTAGTTCACTCTCCAGCTGGAAATCTCCATATCTGGGATGGAAACGTGGAGAAACCTGACTCTGCAGGACCAGCAGCAGTGGGATCACTGCAGGAGGGAAAAGAAAAAGAGGGTACCTAAGGGCTGTACTGGCACTGGTCGCACCTGAGCTGGGTGAGATGTCAGGGTCCTCTCCACAACTACCAGGAAAGAGCTGCACATGCAGAGAGTTCCCTTCACAAGATGGAACTGGCACATCACCGTGCCACGCTGAGATCTAGGTTGGATTTTGGCTCTTGCTGCATGGCCCCATCTCCCTCCCTGAATCCAGCAATTTTCAAATCTGGGCTTTTGCTCAGGTCTCATCGCTCACCAAGGGGGGGATTGCAGGAGTTAAACTCCTTGTTGCAAAGCAGAGATTCCATTTCCCTCTGGTCTTAAGCAGCTTCAATCCATCTTTCTGCATTACAGAGCCCTTGCTGATTGTTCTGCTGTAGTGAGTAATAACAACTTGTACTTTGCAGATTCCCCCAGGGACCCACGTTCCTGGCTCTGCCGCACCACTGGCTCCACAGGGCAGGCACACAGCTGCCCAAGCACCCCCAGAGAGGGATGGAACAGCGCACAAAGAATTTGGGTGCGAAGGTGTCAAGAGTGAAGGGCACCAGAGTGTGGCTGATGGCTGTGGGGAAATTGGAGTGCCCAGTCCTGTGAGGTGTGAACATCACAGGATGGGGGACACAGAGAGAATAGGGGGGATATTAGGAATGTTTTCCGTCCCAAAAGCTGCACAGACAGGTTTACTCCAAGGGGATCCACTACCAGAGTTACCAGTTCATTTTTACCACAACACCTGGATTGATGAAGTAAGTATCAATCTCTACACATTTTTTTACATGCAGATAGTTAAAAAGAGAAAAAAACCTGATAAACAGAGATGGCTTTGCTTTATGTCCAAGCTTTGCAAGGCATTTTGCCAAAACTAGAAAAGATATTATTTCCAGCACCAATGTTTAATAAAGATCTTTTCTTCTATTTCAAGGCCAACAGCTGGAACTGGAATCCATTTCCAGATATGGGCACTAACTTGCAATGGCCCAGATTTGCTCCGCTGCCTTTTTTAATTGTGGGCATTAGCAGATTATGGGTACTTTTGTAGCAGGTCCATAAAACACTGCTTTGTAATCTCCTGTACGCATTAGGGTCCAGATTATCATGCTTGTAGTTGATAATAACAGAGAAGAGATTGCCTGGACCCCTGGGAAATCCAGGAGAGGCACCTGGTAGAGCCAGGAGCACACAGTACCGGGATACATGCAGGGGATGGTGCACACGGCAGAGCACCCACAAACCTGCTGCCCACCCCTCACCTGTGGTGGCAAACACTGAGGCACAAACAGCTCCATTTCTCTTCTTCCCAGCTCACATTTTGGGTGGGGGCTCTGACTGTTACAGCTCCCTATTCTGCAAAGACATGGGTTATCCTTCTCTTTCATCCTAGATGAAAGGAGGTGGTTACATGCACCAGTTTCTAAATCAGCTCATAGCAAAAAAAAAAAATCATTAAGAAGGTGCAGGTCTGCCTTCCAGCCCGCTTGCTGCCGAGCTGGGGACTTGCTCAGTCAGCAGCAGGGAGGAAACGTGTCCCACATATCTTCTAAGAGCAACTGGGAGCACTGGAAGCACAAAGTTTTCAGTGGAAGGTCACTAGATGGCCCCAGATCTTCCTCTGCAGCAATCCCCAGTATTCCAGCTCTGGGGAGCCTCGACCACTCATCCTACAGCCTGACCCCAAAGGAGCAGCATGTCCAGGTAAGAGGGGCACCGAGTGAGAACCAGGGATACTTGCCAAGATATCTTGAGCAAAGCACTTACCCCCAGATGGCTTTTTCTGCTCCTGGCCTTTGGCTGCCGAGGGTGGGAGAGCCTGGTGTGTGTCTGGGCAATGCCAGGGCCTGTGAGGCACTGACCTCATACAGATAAAGGACCAGAAGTCTGATTATGTACAAACTCACATCATCCCACTGCCAGGCTGCTGCAAAACCCTCAGAGGGAAAAAAGCCATCTACACTTATTCCTCAAGTTAAATCACTGCTGGATCTGGGGCCTGCAGTGCTGTTTTGTTGGAGCTGTAATGATGTCCACACAGGTCAGGCTCCTCTGCATCTCTGTTTCAGTTTCAGCTGTTTGGGCAGGACCAGAATTGGATTCCGTGAGCAGTTACATGGGTCTAAATCACCACTAAATTCCTCTGGATTGAGCAGATGCTTCTGTGGAGAACAAGCCAAAGGAAGAGCTGGTTTTATACCCCAGCTCCTGCACGAAGTGATGGCCCCAAAGAAGAGGCACAAAGGTACATGGGGACTTTGGGAGTGCTGGGGTAAGTGATCAGTTAATAGAGGCAAATGATCTTTTCCTTTCTCCTGGCTCGGCTCTTTGTTCAAGTGGTGAAATGGGACCCGTTCCCTGTAATTGCTCTGCTCTTGCACACAACTGCTGTCTCCCACGTGTGGCTTGTTGACATTTAAATAAATTGCAATTATTCCGACAAAGTAGATTGCAGGGACTCCAGAGAAAATGGGTCAAAAATACGTCCAGGAGCATCTGCAATGTATTTAACACATGGTTATAACAGGGCAGGATGAGGAGGAGAGTAAGTGCTGACAATAATGGATGCAGCATGGGGCTGGAGACAGCCCGGCACAGCCCCACACCATGGTGGGATCCTTGGCTCAAGCTCACCCAGCAGGAGCCAAAGCCTCCCATCCCAGGGATGGAGGAGACAGCAGTGGTGCAAATGGAAAACCCAGAGGGGACGAGAGCAAACAGGGCACCACTTGGACTCTGCGAGTGAAGACCATCTTGGCCAAAGTCTTCAGCTCTCCTCTCCTTCCTTCTGCAGAAGCATTCAGGGATTCCAGAGGAGGCTGAAGGCTCTGATTTCCCATCTTGCACTGCCTGTGGCTAGGAGATGGGTGCCCTGCTGTCCATCCAGACGCCAGCTTTTCCTCTTTCCTCACTCCCTGGAGCCTTCTCTGTGCCCCATTCCCCTCTTCCTTGCCCTCCAATCTCTTGGAGAGGATTTGTCCTTTTGCCCACATCAATCTGGGTTCCTGAGATCCAGGCTGGAGACTGCACACACTGGATTTCTCCTTCCATCTGAGGGGTTTCATAAGCAATCCAGGATGGCTGCTCCCTGCTGCCTTGCCAGGTGTAGGATATAAGAGGTGGTGCTGGAGCAGCCAGGGGATAACAGGTTCCTTGATCCCACATCTGTCACAGCTCACACAGACACACAGCTCCTTGTCCAGCCCCACAGACAGACCTGCCCCTCACATAGGTCACTGGCAGTACAGAAAGCTTTGATCTGAGGCAGAAACAGAGCACTGAGTGCAAGTAAAGAGGCAAAGATTTTCGAGAACACTATAGAAGAGTAGATGCCATCACAAGAAGCACAAGAACAACGCAGAAATGCACCTTCAAAAAGATCTCCCAGTGTACCCCCACAGTCTTCCTTATCTCCCATTCTACTGGAAATCCTTTGCCTTCTCCCCACACCACAAACCTTCTCCTTGTTTTGTTTCCCAGTACATCAAAATGTCTCCCTGCAAGTGTAAAACTCTTTAGATGAGGGGAAAATAAAATCGATTTGAAATCACAGCTGCTGGGAGTCTCTGGCGCACACACACACTGTCTGCTGACATTTTCTGTAGCTCTTTTCCCAGTGAAATCTGTCTCAAGCAGAGCCCAAGGGGGCTAGTAACAAATCAGTTGCCTGGTACACAAGTGATTTTTTTAACTACAGGTCCAACACAACTGCACTGGAAACCACAGGTTTAGTCTCACTTGGATCATTAAACAAAAAAGGCTGTTTGTTAGAAGGTACAGGTTTTTAGGGATCTGTGGTTCTGAATCAACCTGGGTTCATTGCATATTCAATCCTGGTTTGTTCTGACAAGCAGTAGAGCTACTGCATTCCCATCAGACTGGCATTCCTCTGGGCACTGAGCAGTCACCATCTGAGTTGGGAATTGCCTAAAAGATGGGAGCTTCTGCTGTCAAACACTCTGTGAGGGAGGGACACCACTTGTGCCTTATGCTTTCCCCTCCTTTTTCAGCTTTCTTCACCATCACCAGAACTTTAGTCAGTTTTTATACATAGAATTGGAAGTCTTTTTAGCCATTTGATTTCCAGCAGCTGAAGTTTCAAAGTAAGGTGAAAAGCTCCAATACAAAAGTCGGAGTCCCTCCCAAGATCACCTACCACCCACGCTTGCTGTGGTGATCCCGGAATCCAGAAGCTTAGCTCAGCAAGTCCCAACACTCCTCCCCTCCAGCCAATTGAGCTGCTCTCTCAGGGGCCTTGGAGCTGGATCTGCTCTGTCAGAAGTTTGGGTAATGGCAGAGTGAGGCCACACAGGCAAAAAGGCCTTCAGCCCCTGCCATTTTGAGTGACAGTTACCAACTGGCTTATTTCAACTGACAGAAGCCAGAGGGAGATGAAATGAGAAGCTACGTGCATGGAGCAGACCAAAAAGGAAGGAGAGAAGCAGTTTGGGCAGGTTGGCTGTTAATGTTCCATGACCCAGCCTTGGGACAGTCACTGGGTGATGCCACAGGCCTGCAGACACAAAAAGTGTTGCTTAGCAGTGAGAGACAACAAAAAGGACAAGTTTGTTCTGTCCTGGGAACCTCCAAACCTGCCTCTAGGGCAGAAACAGGTTCTGATTCCCATCCTGCGGCTCCAGGTCCTGGCATGGTGGTAATATCCAGGTGGGAGCGTGTCTCTATGACTATCTCTCACGCTTTTCCTTTGGGAGAAGTCTGGAAATCTGGATTCAGAGCCACCCAGCTGCACTCAGCACGAATGTTCAGCTCCAGCTTGCAAGGGCCTTGGCAATGTGAGGAAGGGACGTACCTCAGACTTCTACCCCCAAAACCCCGTGTGAGTTCTTGTCACGGCAATGCTGCAGGAAACTCTCATGACACTGAATTTCAGGGACATATCCTGCATCATTATTGCCATGATCCCAAAGACGGCTGGCTGGCACAAGAGGGGCTTGCAAGACAAAACTGCACACGTGTGAGCAGGGAGACAAATACAGGACTGTGTGATCTGCGTGGCAGGACACAAGAAAGGGATCCATGGAGGATCCTGCTTTGTTCCCATGCTTCCCAGTGTCTGCAACGACGCCTGGCTCCACATCCAGCCCTGGAAGAAAACACATCCTTTCTGAAGCAGCTGGTGAACACCTATGGGTGAGGTAAGGATGCAAATGAGGAAGAACAGGACCATGAAGGAGATGCCTGGAGAAGAGGGCATGAAGAGGCATCATCTTCCTCTTCAACACATCCAAGCACAGGAGAAGGGTTTGATTTACTGGAGGATAGCACCTTTTGAGCAGTGACAGAGATATATTATCACTAAACCAAAGGAAATCTTTGCTGTGCTTCCTTCAGTCCTTGCTCCAGGCTGGCTTTTATGGGAAGTAATTAACACTGCAGTTTGGGCTCCCCTCCCCTGGTCCCCACAATGAAAGAAAAGCATGAAATCTCAGCTGGACATATCAAAAACTCCTTGAGCCAGAGCAACGGGGGGGAAGCAAAAAAGGAGGAAGGAATCAGGGATTAAAAACATTTGGTATGGGAGCTGGTTTACATCTGCTAGAATGCTTCCTCAATTCCCTCCCAAAATACACAGGCATGGACACACAGGTGCACACACAAATAAGCTGCATCTTGCTTTTTAGTGTTACCTAAGAGCTGTCCCCCAAAATCTGTGAGATCTGTGATGTGCTGCAGCCAGCAGGAATCATTTCCCAGCCTGATGAGTAGAGATGGACAAAAAATATCGGGCAAAATGTGAAGCAATTCCCAGCAATTCCTCCCTCTCCCAGCAAGAACAGAGCTCACAAGCCCCCAGCACACAGAGGGACTGCCACAGGCTGTCCCTGAGCATCAGGGTAGCTCAGAACAGTCCCCTGCAAAGGATGGCACAGCTTTTAACTGCAGCAGCAGAAAAACCGTGCTGCCAATACTGAGGGCACTTTACACACTATCTGCTCAGACAGGAGGTGATGCCAGCAGGAGGCAGAGGTCTCTACAGCAGGATTCGCTTTGTGGAGCTGGGGAGATGGAAAAAAGAATGAAATGCTTCTGAGCGTGGCATAATTGGCTGCCTTTGCCTGCTGGCTGGCAATCCCCCCGCTCACAGAGGCTGCCGTGACAGGTACACGGAACCTCCTGCTACCCAGGTTGTTCCAGGTCATTATCCAAATATGCCTAAGCACCTTAAGGAGAGCTGGATTTATGTACTAACATGATGCAAACAGATCTTCATCTTTTCTCTAGACACACCAGGTACAGGAGTCTTGTTTGGGCAGGCTCTGGATGCATTTCCAGTCCTGCTTAAAGCGAGAGCATGAGCTGCAAGAAGCACTGGCTCCCTGGGCTGGCTCGTGTGGCTCCAACACCCACTGGGGATGGGGCAGGCAGCCAAGTCCCAAACTGCACATGGGGATGCAGAGCTGGAAACCCCCACAAAACCACTATTAGCATTTAATCTCATACAAAAGAAAGGCATAAACCGTCTTTAGTAAATGCCAAAAAATTAAGAAAACGAGCAGCTCTAACGTACTTTGACCAAGACATCAAACCTGCACAGCTGTACCAAGGCTGAACTCCCAGATCAAAGGCTCTTCTCAGAGCATAAACCACCCTATTTCTCCCGGGCAGTATCCAAGGAGTGGGCTGTCTTCAGATCACTCTATTTGGACCATGCAACAAGGTGACACAATTACGGCCATCAAGTAAGATTCTTGCCTTGGATTATTTTCTTTTTTAGTGGTTACATTAGTACTCAAAAGGCCAGGAGTTCAGAAAATTATAGTCTGAAAATATCATGCTGCAAAACTGAGAAGCGAGATCTCTGCAACACAGAAAACTTTGTGACTTCTGAAAATAACAGCGCCTGGGTTATTCAGGCTTGGAAAAGATACATGAATACATGCACTGACCCTTGACAAAGTGGACCTGAATCCATCACTTCGGGCCCAAGGCAATCCAGACAGCTTCAGGTGGGAGGAAGAGAAGAAAATGCAGTTTCAGATATATTTTTTTTTGGCAGTGGAGAAGTTTCAAACCAATTTCTCCTGGAATGAAACATGACAGCATTTCCAAGGGCTTGATGGAAACAAGTCTTTCTGCAAGTCCTCAGACTGAGCTGTTTCATTTCATTTGTGGAACAAATGGAGAAAAATGATTTTTAAGTCAGTTCACAAGAAAACTGCCTTCTTCTGCAGGGTGTGCAGTCTCGTGGGAGCCATGAATCACTTGCATTGCAGCACAAGGCCTCTCAAAGAACCTGAGAAGGCAGAGGCTGTTGTCTCCTTCTGAGGAAGCAGACAGGTCCTTTGGATGGTGATTAGTGGCAGGAAGCTCATTTAGGGCTTTTAATTGCCTTCTGGGGGTAACTTTGCTGTCAGCAGCTTAGGAGGAGCCAGGACTGGCTTCGCTAAGCTGCACAAGCATCATCTTCATCCACTGCTGAGCATCTGGAGCTGACCTGAAATCTCCCCTGTGTCCATGGCCCCATTGAGACAGGCAAGACCAGGCCCTCAAAGGGAAGGAACGGAAGGAAAGATGCAGGTAGCACTCCCAGCCATCTCAGCACTCCCTCACTGCCCTCATTCTCCCCACCCAAGGTCTAAGAAAGTAGAGATGCTGCAGACACACAGGGAAGAGACTGAAGAGCCAGTGTGTTCTGTGTGCTGGTGGCATGAGGGGCCAAAGCTGGCTGCTGCCTCCCACTGCAAGTGTCTCACATCCTACCGATGAAAGAGAAGTGCTTGGACAAGACCCCCGAGCCAGACTTTGAGATGGTTCTTGATAATAACACAAAAAGCCACAGTGTCATCCAGCTGCAGAGTGCTGGGCTCAAGAGGAGAGTCCTGGGGGAAATTCTCCAGGCTGTTATGCATGAGGTGAGATGAGTTGATCTCAGTGTCCTTAATATCTGTGAATTTCTTTCCATCTTCACAAGCAGCATATGCTCTAGACGGGCTGAATTTTTACTGAAATGGGTCAGTAGAAAAATAGATCCTTCTTACAACGCAACACTGCAGTGCCTTGATTTAAAAAGGAGCAACAAAAAAGGGAACAGAATCTGGGTAAGAGAGAAACTCTTCGTTGCATTTAATATTATCAAAGCCTACTGTGCTGAAATCTGAAATGTGTGCCACAGTGAGCCTGACCTCCAGCCCTACAGCTGTCAGACCCACAGCCCTCCATCAGCACTAATGGCACTCCCAGGACAGCTTATTGCCAGGGTGGGACACAGGCCTCACAGCTGGATGAGGATCATTGACTTCTCCGAAGGCAACACTATCCCAGCGTTTAAAATAAACCACGGCAGACAATACATGAGAGGGGAAAAGGGGAACGAGAGCTCTGGGTCCTGCTGAGGCAGGGCTGGTGATGTGAGAGCAGTGATGGAGCTCTGTATCCTACATCCTAAATATCCTACAGCACCTCAGGGATGGGTCTGTCCCAGTTCAGCAGTGCTGCAGTTTGCTTGGGAACCAGGAGAGAAGTTGAGGGAAGTTAAAGGAGGTTAAGGAACAGATGAGGTCTGGAAAAGGCCGTGCTGGGAGGTGGCACAGGCAAATCTTCCAGAAGGATTCATGGCTTCTGCAGAAATGATGCAATGGCAGTGAGTTAATTGTCACCAAATCCCACAGAAAAGCAAGAGATGAGAAGACAGCAGCTACTGGGAAAGGAGCCCTGGTTCTTCTATGTCCCAGAGCTCAAGCAGAAGGTATATGCAGAGCTCCAAACTTATGCCAGAAAAAGATAACTTGAAATATTCCATATAAGCACTGTGCAGAAGTTTAACTGGGAGTGATGGGGAAGGTGAATGCAGTCTCATGGGTCCAGCCAGCTCGGAGCAGCCAAAGCCCTAATGAACCCATCAAAGCCCTAGTGTGGAAAGAGCCAAGGCTGCTCCACAAGTACATTTTTGATCAGAGCACCAGTGGAAGCACCAGTACAATCCCCGTGGAACCTCCTCTGGTAGTTCTGCCTTGGGGGAACACCCCAGCATTGTGCTTAACTGAGCTGCCAGGGGCCCTTCCCTCCTTTTAGGAAGTTCCTACCCCATAAACCAAGCTCCACTGCACCTACTCTATTAAGCAATAACCAAGTTCCAGCATGGCCTCAAAGGATGACTTACAGACCTCATTTATCAGGAGGTTCTCTGCAGTTTCTTGCACATTTTATTGCAGGCTTTTCCTGCACAAACATGGTTCAGTTTATTACTGGGAGAATCATCAGACTGTGACCCAGAGGGGAGCAGCTGGTGATCCAGCACTGGGAGCTATTGACTCGGCAGCCAGAACAACAAGGTGATTTAATTGTCACCTTATTTAATTTATAGATCACCAGGAGCAATTAGGGTGGCTGATTACCCCATGTGCAGCTTGTCCACTGGAGACATCTTCCTCCTTGCAGAGAACTTTATAACTAAGCCTTGACGACAACATATAAAAACTACTTTGAGGGTTTAAGTGAGATTTGAGTGATCTATAGATCCTGAGCAGGACAAAGGTAGGAATTTCAACTGTGAGCACTCAAGTTTAATATTGACTGTAATTAAAAAGAGAGAGCCAACTTCCCTGCGGCACAACCTGATTGACATCAATAGCATCACAGCAGCAGAGAGCCTTACCTTTGATCTCCAAAATCCATCTCAGATGGAGATGAAGGACAGAATATGCCTGCCCATGGGGCCAGAAACCTCTGCTATCCAAAGGCTGCAACATGCATGAAAACTTTCCTTCCTTGGGCCTGCCCCCACACAAGCACATTGCAGGATGTTTTTTTCTTGTAAGGCAGCCATTGTCTCCATTTCACCTGAAGGACCTTCCTCAGAGATGTCCAAGCCCACCAGTGGTGAATAGGCCTCTGTTCCCCTCACAGCAGGATGGGGCTGGCTCTGGTAGCCTCACGTCACTCTCAGGGCTCATGCAATGGGCGTCAGGGAGCTTGGGGCACAGGCGGCTTCACCACCCAACTCCCTGTTCTTCCTCAGACAGCTACGGGGACATTGACTTGGCCCTTTATAACTCTTAGACCTTCCTTCATCCAGTCTGTTTCTCAGCCTCATCCTTTTCCAGGTCAGGTTTTCCCACCCCAAGTTCTGACACCTGGTTTTCCCTCCCATGAACCCACTTCCATAGCCCTTTTCACCTCTTGTCCACACCTCACAATGCTTCCCTTTCTCTCCTGCTCACAGAGACCTTCATGGGGGCCTCAACAAACCCCATGACCCACGGTGTCTTTGCTCCCAGGCAGGCTGGTACAGCCACGCCAGGAATCCAGCTCTCCGGGGTAATCTGCGGAGCAGGCTGGTTATTAGTCCTGCAGTAGAACAATCAACAGTTTCTGTAATGCAGTAAGATGGATTGAAGCTACTTAAGAATACAAGGAAATGGGATCAGTGCTTTGAAAGAAAAGTAGCCTGACTCACCCAGTCCTCTGTAGCATGGCAGCCCTGAGCTCACACACAGCCTTTGGTGCAATGCTGGGGCTGAGCAGACCATGGCCAAGCCCATACTGGGAGTACCAACCCCTCATCCCAATGGAAACAAGTGATGTTCCCATGCCGAGGTAATCAGGAGCGAGATACAGCTCTGCTGTGTCACTGCTATTCCTTTCTTGTTATCAGCAGAGATCACACTCTCGCTCAGTGTCTGGTTTTGCACCAGGACAATTCTGCTCTTTGGTACTTTTTCCTTTCAAATGTTCTCAGAAAATAAAGACCCAGCTCTTCCCATTGCCTCTGCACCAAGACCTGAGCAGACTGCAAAGTCCCAGAGGCTTCAAGCTACCTGCTCTTCCACTTAATCACAAAGATTGATTCCACACCTCCCTTAAAGAGATGAGGCGTGAGCAAGTACAAGACTCCTTCCCTGACCCCAAACCATTCTTTCTCACAAATCTCTCCACTGCTTTCTTGAAATCAGCAGAGAAGCTACTCCAGAAATTTAAGAAATGATCTATCAACGAAATAAAAAGTCTCCCTGTACCAGATCCCACAAGCCCCAGTAGCTCTGGGAAGGAGGGAACGTAGGTATGGCTGGCCTGGCACCAGAGGTATTGGGAAGTATCCTCCACAGAGGCATCTCCTGCCTGAAAAGCAAAGACCAATATGTGACAGTGATCCTAAAGAAAGAAAAAATGAGTTAAATTTTGTCTTTTACTGACTCAAGTGTCTTCTTCTCTCCCAGAAATCAGGGGGTGTGAAGGGCTCTGTGGAGAAGCCCAAGAGTCTGGAGCAGAGGAAAATCCAGGGACATCAAAACAGTGGAATTCACCACATTACAGGCAGGGAGCTGAGGTGCTTGGAGACCGGGGCACATCCAAGGCTCCCTATTTACCCATTCCAAGAAGCATCTCCTTATTACTCTTGTTTATTGACTAAGTGTAAACCACTGGAGTAGTTCAAGGATGGAGATCTGAGCAGATTTTTTTCTTCTGACCTCTGTGTCCCTCTGCCACGAGGCTGGAGGAAAGAGGGGGAAAAACTGACCTGGTCCCGACTACTCTAATTAACTGGAATCCTGATTGATTTTGATATGTAGCTCTGGCCTCATTCATCAGCACAACATTTACCCAGATAAGGAGAGGAGCTGTGCATCAACCCAGACCACCCTGAGCAGCACAGAGCTGGTCTAGCAGTGCTGGTCTGACGGGAGCAGTGTCTTTAGCACATCCCTTCATATGAAGGGACCTCAGCATCTTTCCCATTCTACCCCCTCAGCTTTTTAGACCTTCTAAGGAAAATCATTCACCCTCTTTGGGCAAATAGTAAAGATAATCCCTAAGGGCTCAGCCTTGTTAAATTTCAAGTTTGGGGCTGTAGGAAGCCCCATCAGAACCAGTGACAGAAGAGTGATTACAGTGTCCAGATCTCTCAGCTCGCCTGTTGCAGGACTGGGTGTGCAGTTCCTGTAAGGAGACACAGCACAGGCCAGCAGGGAGCCACATGGAAGGTCAGCAGGTAAAAATCAAACAGGTAGACTGGAGACAGGATAAAAGATGGATTAAGATGGAGATTTTGATTCAGAGAAGGAAGGGGGAGTCTCAGCAGAGCCCTGCAGTCCAAAGGAAGAGGCTCCAAGCATTTTGCCCATTGGATTTGAAAACCCTTTCAGCTGTCAGTTTGATTTTGCTCTCCTTCAAGCATGTGATGGGGAGAGAAAATGAATGCAAGAAAAGAGATACTGTTGATTTAATTTGCCATATTCATCACTGGAGCAAGAAAAATAACCCCAGCAATAGCCCTGTCTGAGTGACACACATTTAATTAGTATTTGAGAGGCATTTGCTCTGGCCAATGAAATAAATATATGAAACCTTCATCTTGACCTGACCTTTCCAGAAAAGCTCTGGTCTAACCAGCAGTGCCCAATGCTGCTGGTACTCCATGAGGCCTCTGGTCAGAGGTTTCCAGCTCAACCTCCCTCAAATCCTTCCTGGTGTGGGTTATTTAGGACGGAGTCCTGGAAGCACTTGACCTCAAGCCAGTGGTGCAAAGGCAGAACCAGACAGACTCGGCAGGGTCCAGTGTCTGTCCCCATGGCTGGGATTCCCACGGCAGGAATAAGTGCTCCATGGAACAAATTCCATGGAATTAGAGCAGTGACCTGGTGCTCAGGGAACAACACTGTACAAATATTTGTTCAGGTCTTTAAGGGGGCCTTTGCAAGGTGCAGAGCAAAGAGTGTCTCTGTAGCCATGGCCAGTCCTTCCAGCCAGGTGGGATGGCAGGATGACAAAGCCCTCCATCAGAAACTGAGCTCATCCTCTGACACCAGGGACACATTTTCCATGCCTCTCAGGGGCAGGATTTGTGAGGCTTTGCAGCACAAGGTCAAGCCATCCATTTCCTCCTTTCCCAAGGCCTTGGATTTACCCTGTTGTAGCTCCCTCAACTTCACCAGATAGATTTTGGCACCGTTGCCTCTCTTTTCTTTTTAAAGTCCCTTCCTACAGCATGAGGAGACACCTGGCAGAACCGTTCCGCCTGGAAATCCATCCTTGGATTGTTTCATCTCTATTAGTCCTTGCGAGCAGATGACAGGGGAGCACGAACATAGACAGCGTGGGATGAGACATTCACCCAGCTGCTAGTTCAAAGGCATGTCATCATTTATAACACTCCCAGCCATTCCAGCTCTACCTACTTGTTCTCACTCAAAAGAAATAAAGAGAAGCAAGCCATTTCTGGTTCTGGATATTTAATTTTCATGGAGATATTGTTTATTTTGGTGCCTTTGCTCTTGGGTAGCAGTTTCCCCAGCTCCACATGACGTTCCTGTACCAGAGCAGCACTGCCAAGTCATGCTGCAACGCCTCAGCGTCCTGCCAGTGTGACAGTGAGAGCATGAACAGCCAGCAAAGGAAGAGACAGAGAGGAGAGGAACCTCTTTGGGTACCACTTGGCCCTGCCTGCACTTTGGACATCCCACCTTGGGGCTGTGTAGTCCTGCTGTGCTCCACGTGTGGACCCTGTCATTGACAAGTGAGCCTCTGCTTCCCTGCACTGGGAACGAGCTCAAAACCAATATTGAATCAATCTGCTAAAAGGCTTTCTCTCCATTGTGCTGGCATTCCTGTGGGGCCAGCCCACGCACACCTCACTGAGACGAGACAATCCCCCCCCAAGTCTGAACCTCAGCCAGCCCAGGGCCTCTGCAGCATCTGGGAGCCAGAGCAAAGTGATGGGGAAGCTGCTCTGCTAAACATGCCCATCAGTGTCACAGCCTGCAGGTGACATCCAACCTGAGCCTCCCCTGGGCCGCTGGAAACAACTCCACCATGCCCAGGTTAAAGCCAGATTTCCTCCACACACTCACCCCCAGCACCTGCAGCAAGAGCCAGGCCCTGTACAGGTCAGGGAAGAATTGAAAGTGGTGCCTTCACATCTCCCATCCGAGTCCCTGCAGTGATGCTGGTGGGTCTGTACAGCCTGGGAAGCCTGGACAGGACTCCTGGCCTTGCTGCAGCCCCCACCAGCAAATGTAGGGCGCCCAAAGGAGCACCACAGATGCGGCATTGGCACCCCAAAGCACCTCTCCTGCTGTGCAAAGGGCAGCAGAGGGGAGCTCAGACGAGTCCCTTGGAGTTACAAACCTCTCTGAAAATAACTTGGGCACGTTTCCAGCCCATCACTAGGACGACACAGAACCGACTCATCCCCCGAGACTGCAAATGGTCTGATCCAAATTCCACTGAAGTCCACAGCAAGGCTCATTACCTCCATCTGGCATTAGCTCTGGCTCTTTGCTCACGAGAGCTCCGGGCAGGAACTCCCTCTCCAAGGAGCTCCAGCACAATTAACTGGGGAAGCATTGCTTCCATCCCAAAGCAGGGAACAGCCCCGGACCCTTCCCCACTCGACGTGGGCGCATCAGCACCGTCCCAGCCGTTCAGGCTGGGCCCAATAGAGGGCAACAATATCACACGAACCTCTTCATTAGACTAATTGCGAACAGCCTAGGTGAGAACCACGGCCCACCTGCCTCCAGGATGGGTTTATCCCTCCCCTTTTCACCAGGAGGTGAGCAGATGCAGAGGCAGCCCAAGGCTCCAGACATGATGGCATGGTCAGGATGAACGGCTCCAAAACGTTTGAATTTTGGATTTTTTCTTAGCCAGCTGTGTTGATTTTCCTCCCTAATGTGGAGCCCTGCCAATCTACTGAGCCCCCACTATCCTCTCCTGGGTCCCACGAGTCCCCTCTCAGAGCATGTCCTTCACTCTTCCAGGCTCTGCTTCCCTCTCCCCACCTCCAGCTTATGGTAGCAGTAACAAGATGCTCTCCATGCAGCACCATAACCTTCTGCCAGGCTGTTTTGCATAAAGACACCTCAAACACCAGCAAACATTTAATTAACACTCTTGCTTGCCAGAGGTCTGCCCACAACCCCATCACTGCAACGGGAGGGAGATTTCCCCCTCAACAATGCAGTTCTGACCCGTCCAAGCAGGGGAATCCTTGGGAGCAAAGCTGGGGAGGCACGGTCCCCTTCACCCCAGAGAATCATCCTGCGCTGTACTTGCTGCAGCTTCCTCAGCTCTGCATCCAGGAACGTCATCCCAACAAATCTGTGTAATCCTACTGCTCACAGGGAACATATTCCAGGCTGGCAAGCCAGGGATGCCCATGGGATGCTGGCAGCAGGCACCCACTCAATACAGCTCAGCTAACACAGCTGCACACTACTGGGGTCTGGGTTGCAGCAGGCCTGGCAAAACAGAGATTTTGGGAGGAAAGCAGTACAAAAAGCAGAGCTCTGGGTTGTCTCCCATCAGCTGAGCTGCAGGAATCTCCAGTGCTCTTGCACAGTGAAATGGATTAGGGATAATGACTGTCGTGGGATGTTAAGTAATATTTTACGCTGCATCCACAGCAGGCAGGGAGCTGGCAGCAGCCAGGCACAGAACTGCCCATCCTGGGCTGACCTGGCTGGGTGCAACCACGACTTCAGCTCCTGTGACAAGAAGGTGGAAGTAGAACTGCAGACAGCTTTTGGGAGGTGGGATTTCACCCTCACTCCCACCTGGGAGTCCAGAGAGGATTCACACCAACATCAGCAGAGCCAAGGTTTCACCCTTTCACCCTCCAGGGTTAACTCAGCCCTCTCTGCGTTTGGTTAGAGTGTGGGTGGCAACCACGTCTGTCCACGTCTGCCAGCGTGTCACACAGCACATGTCTCCTGTCATCGACAACACACTGTGCCTGAGGAAAGTGGTGGAAGCAGCAGAGCTGAAGAAGCTGGGATTTCACTTGGGCTCGCAGCAGAGGCTCAGCCCCAGCGTCCCCCATGGGTTCCACTGGAGCAGGCTCAGACAGGCAGCTCATGTCAGAGCAGGGACGAAAGCCTGAACCACCCAAATCCCAGACTCCTGTGCTATCCCAAGCCATCCCCTACCCCCAGCACATCAGAGCCCTGCCGAAACCTGCTCTCCAGCTTTGGACATCTTTGTGAGAGGCCACCAGAGAGGCTCCATCCCAGCACCAAAAGAACATTCACTCCATGAGCCAGCACAAGACTCAAGAGCTCAGGAGAGGAAAAACTGGACCCAAGCCATAGTGTTGAGCTGAGGGACTGAGTTACCTCCACATTTGGGCAGCTGGAAGGAAAGGCTCTGTTCGACCCTGAAACCAGCAGCTGACACAAGCTGGGAGCTGCAGTTTGACCAAAGCAATTCCTCCCACCAGCAGCTGCTGAGCCCTGTTCAAAGTCGTGAATCCAAAGGCTTGGCCGAGAACCTGGCGGACAAGCTTGTCTCTCAGTGGAGATGAATTTGTTTTCAGCTAGATTTACATGATGAGACGAGGAGATCAAAGCAGCTGCACTGAGGTTAGACAGGATTTACCGAGGGCAGAGCTCTGGCACATTTGGTTGCAGAGTTTTGCCCCATCCCAGTTTCACCCGTGGGGTCCTGAGCTGTTTGAAGGATGAGCCGGGCTGATTTGCTGGAGCCCACTGCAACCTGTGTGCACCTAGTGCCACTCACCTCCCAGCACTAAATCCGCCTCCACACAGCAGCCTCTGGCAAAAAGGAGCCAAAATGAGCTCCCAGTGCTTGTTTTTTGCTGGCTACAGACTAAGACCATTCGTGTCTGCTCAGGGGAAGGTCAGACTGAAACCAGGAACAACTGCAAGCCGACCTTGCGGGACACAGCCGGGGACGGGGCACGTGTGTGAACACACTCAGGTTCTCTTTACAGGCTGGAGCTGTTACCAGCTTTGCTTTTCCAGAAGGGTTGGTGTTGGTGCACCCCCAGCAGCACTGGCACAACCCTATCCCACAGCAGGGCAGCAAACTTTGGAGACTTTTTCCCAACCCTCAGATCTCACACATTTCTCCACAGAGCAAACACAAAACACTCCCACACAAGGCACTGGCACGTGCTGCTGGACCAGCCCAAATGACCAACCTCCCTCTGCTGTGAGGTAAGAGTTGATCCTCCACTTAAATACACAATACAGCTCCAAAAGCACATCCTCCGAAGCTGATCCCTACATAGCAACAGGGCTGGAAGCTCTGATTCACTCAGTGCTCCATCACCATCGGTGGGTGCCACCCTCCCACAGCAGCTGTGGTTACACCGGGTCCACCAGAGCAACCTCCTCGGCACCAAAATTATTAGGGCTGAAATTTGGGGGAGGCAGTTTAAAGAACAGATGGTCGTGCTTTAGTATCGCAACACACTGCCAGTTAATTAATGCTAGCTGTAATTAAACTTTACACAAATTAGCTGTCAGCTATGCTAAAGGGAATCATTTCTCTCAAATGCCACCTTGAATCGCTGAGTTGTGAGACTTTTCTACAACGTAATTAAAAGCAGGAGGCTGGCATGGAAGGGGGCGGGTGGCAGGGGAGGGAATAACCAGGAGATGAAAGCTGCAGGCTGGGAAGCAGCTGGAGATCCCCACCCTGCACGAGTAGAGCCTCTCCTTTGGTCTGGGGGACCTCAGGGACTCCACTTGGCTTTTATCCTTCAAGCAGAGAGAGGTTCCTCCCAATGAGTCAAAGTTTTAGCCTGAAGCTGAATTTTTGACTCTTGGAAGGAGAAATGTTTGAGCTCAAGAAGATGCGGTAGGACCTTGGCAGGATAAGGAAAAAGCTGTGTCGGGAGTTGTTGCAGTGAAGACCTTCCATTTGGAAAAGCAGAGAACAAGATGTGTTCGGAGGGAGAGGGCTGGCTTTGACAAAACTGCTTAGAAGGAAAAAAAGTCTGTCAAAACAGCCATGTTGACATTTTCCAACAAGTCACATTTTATTCTGAGTGATGATTTGGAAATTTTAGCTCATTCCTTGCTTTATGTGTTTGCCAGTGCTCATTGAGCTGCAAGATGACTAACACAAGAGCACCATGACCAAGCAGGCAAGTGCTGCCTTGGGCTGGCAGAAACTGGGAATATCAAGGCTAATTTATCCCAAATTAGCACAGATTTTGGCTGGAAATAAACTGGGGAAACAGACAACAACTCTCTTAGCATCAGATACATCGATGGTGACCAGCAGAGGTTTTCAAACAGGGCCTTGTTTGCACACAAATGTGCAGGAGACATTGTGGGTACCTGAGCATGGTGACAACCACCTCTAGAATAAGCTCCAGGGTCCTGAGAGGCAGGAGATGAGCCTGGAAACAAGACAACAGGGAATCCATGAATAAAGGAGAGCTGGTGGAACAAACTCCAAACACAGCCTGCACTGGGCTTAAATAGCATTTGTGGGTGACCAGGTGGGGTTCAAGGTGAGGCTGCTCAGCACAATTAAAGCCAGTTAGTGCACTCAGGATCCATTAAGTCAAACCACAGCCTCACAGAAGAATGCAGTAATCCCAGTTAGGCTTAACCCCAGTTAGTCCTCAGGATTATTTCCCCACTTTCCAGTCCTGTGAGGCACCTGAAACCTGTGCAGGTGCTCTGGATGGAGCTTCACCACCCCAGCCCTGTGTAGGAGGGGGTGACGGGCTCCAAAGTCAGCCCAGGGGCTGTGCAGGGCCCCCAGGGATCTGTCTCAGGCAGCCTGAGGCGTTACTGATGCTCACGTCTCCTGCAGTCACAGATAATTGATATGCCCAGATGTTTTCCACTCTATGATACAGAAGGCAAAAATCTCCGTGGTTCCTGCCAGAGTGACATGTGGAAAATTCCTTCCCGATCTCAAGTCTGTTAATCAGATCAAATACTTCAGGGAGATTTGGCAGGCGAGTGTGTCTTGGGGGGGAGTCTCTACACCCCCACGGCCATGCTTGCTGCCCAGCCAGCTTCCCACCTCCCACCCCGCCGTGATCCGGGCACCTGGAAGCACAGCTGGCCAGATGTGTGCCTGAGAAACCATTTCTCCTCAACTCTGCAGACAACTGGAGGAGGTTCGGGATAAGTTATAGCCATGGCCTTGCCGCAGAGCTCCAAGTGTTATGAACATCTTGAGGGCAGAGTGGGACGGCCTTTTCTCCAGGGCAGGAGCGGGAGGGATTTATGAATTAAGGTCAGGAAGGGCCACGGTGACTCTCTCTCCTGTTCCTCCCAAACGCGAACGCTGCAGCTATTCCTCTCCTCCAGCAGCTGAATTAAAGCCTCTGGTTTGTAGCAATATCAAATCTCATTTGATAGGCTCCGAGCAACAGTAAATCCCTGGTCCCCTGCTCTCCATCCACCCTCACTGCCCTGCAGTGTGTCCTCCTCCAAGGTTGCCTTCAGCTTCCAGCAATTAGGGCTTCTCCAGCATTTGGCTTGACAGGCTCTGGGCTCCACTTCTAGCCCAATACACACAGAGGAACTCAATTCCTCTGCACCAGCGCTCTCCAACCTTTCCTGGTGAACCCCCAGCCTCCAACGCCCAGGGAAGCCCCTTTACCCTCTGCTGTGGTGAGCAGTGTTGGTCCAGCACCCAGGCAGATTCCCTTGGTCATATTCCCCTGCACACTGTGCAGACTCAACAACACTTCCCAGCTTTTCTTTCCTTTTCTTTTTCTTTTCTTTTTCTTTTTTGTTTTAAATTTAAAGCTCAATCAAGGATCACATCAACGTCTTCTGCAGCTCTGTGCTGGGAGCTCATGATGAGGGAGTTATACACCCATGACCCCTAAATCCTGTTCTGAGTCACTGCTGCTGCAAGCTCTGCTCCCCCATCTCAGAGGCAAACAATCCAGCTCCTTTGTTCCCACCTAAGTTACACTGGCCTCATACAAAGCAACAAAGTCATTGTTATTGTACACCAGGGGAGAGCTTTCCTTTCCCCAAAGGAGCACAGGCCAGCCACGGTACGGCAGTAACTGGAGTGCCCAGCGCAGACACAGGGGATTGAGCCGTGTGTTTCACTAAAGCAGGGATGGGAAGGCAGAAGCTGGGTGTTGATGTGAGCCTGCACCAAAATGTTTGTCCTTTCTGGATATCCAAGCTCCTGGAAAGAGGAACCAGGTTCCCACCAAGCTGCTTGGTTGGGAACGCGTCTGTCTGTGCACGTGTGTGCATGTGAGTGGGTGTCGTGTGTTCACATGTGTGCATGCATGGGTGAGTGCATGCCTGTGTGCAGGGCTGGAATGAGATGATCTTCCCAGAACCTTCCAACCCAGGCCATTCTGGGGTTCTGTGATTATCCCCACCCCTGTGGCAGCTCTGACACTGGGGAATCACTTTCCTGGCTTCCTCTGCTGGCAGAGGGTGGAGGTTAAGGGTGAGAAAAGGTGGTTTTGTAGCAGGAGAGGAGCGGGTGTCTGGTCACGGCTGGGTTGTGTCCGGTGCTGATCTGTGCCTGCCCAGCCACCCCAGCAAACGCCCAGCACGACCCCACTGGCAGGAGGCTCCTCCGTGTTCTCCATGCTGTGCCCTAATGCAGGTGCTGAGCTGGGGAGGGATGAAACACAGCCCTGGGGAAGGTCTGAGTGAGGCCAAAGAGAGGGCTGGTGATGGGGAGGAAGCGCAGGGGACACAGAGGGTGGGTTTGCATTTCCCCCTGCAGCTGCACTGAGTCACTGTTTCCATCTCAGTTGCCAGAGGTTTGAGGACTTGGCTGCAGAGAGCTCCCACCTTCCGATGGTGAAGGGAGCTTTCCTGGAGGAAAGCCCAAACAAACCCCCCCCCCACCAGATCTCCCCTGCCCAGGTAAAAGGTCTCTGCTGTCATGAGAGGCCCCAGACAATTTGTAGATGCCATAAATAAAGTTGACAGCATTGACAGGGAACATCGAGGACATCACCTGCAGGGAGACCCCACCAGAGTTACAGGCATCAACTGTGCTGAAATTGTTCAATAAATTCCTGGGTTTAAGGCCAGGAGAGAGAGTTCAATCATCCTGGCTGACCTCATCCATCATAATTCCTCCCTTGGACTGGGAATTGTGGAGATGGGGGTTATTAGAGATGTTTCAGAGTGGTACCTGGAGGTGACAGGACAGGAATGTGCTGCTCCGCTCCGCCACCCGCCACCCGAAATGCATCTCCCTGCCTGAGTCAGCTCCTGTCTCACACATCTCTCACTAAATCAAAGGTCCCTCGTCCTCACAGAGGATAACACTCATCTCAGCAGGGAGCTCTTCACAGCACTCACTTGCAGGGACTTTGTCCTCGTGGTCCCTCGTGTGCCAGCCCCAGAGGTGGGTCAGGCTCTCTGGAGGTGCAGGGAGATCTCACCCCACCAAATTCCCCAATCAGGAGTCAAAGGTCCAGATCGAGCACATCCCCCTGAACACAGCTGAGGTATCCTGGGGGAGAGAGGGCTGCTCACACTGAATTACAGCTGCAGCTTCTGCCCCACTGCCTGCTGTGGTCCCTCAGGCAGAAGCAAGGCACAGATCATGGGGCAGACCCATGGCGGATCCTTCTTGCAGTGACTCCATTGGGGCCCCCCAGACTGCTGCCAGCTTGGGAGGAGAATCTGGCCCACACCATGCCTTGGTGGGGTTGGTGGATTTGTCTTTCAGGTGAATAACTGGGGTAGGGCCACAAAGATGATTAGAAGGCTGGAACATCTCTCCTATGAGGAATGACTGAGAGAGTTGGGATTGTTCAGCCTGGAGAAGAGAAGGCTCTGGGAAGACTCTTTCAGTGCCTTAAGGGGCTCCAAGAGGGCTGGAGAGGGACTTCGGACAAGCACCTGGAGGAACAGGACACAGGGAATGGCTTCCCACTGCCAAAAGGCAGTGTTGGGAAGGAATTCCTGGCTGTGAGGGTGGTGAGGCCCCGGCACAGGGTGCCCAGAGAAACTGTGGCTGCCTGGATCCCTGGAACTGTTCGAAAAATATCTCCTTAAGCCAGACTGCAGTTCCATGACTCTGTGCTCTGCACTATTTGCCTTTGCTTTATGTGGTGCTCGGAGGGCTGTGGCTGACAAGGACACTGTCATTATTATACACTCCTGCATGTGCACGCCTGCCACCGGCTCAGGTGTCTGTGGGTCGGAATAAATTACAGAGAGACGGTGAGAGGAAATGTTGCGTTTCATTAAAGCCCTGCTTTCCATTTGCACTGGGAGTTTCTCCGGTTAGAAGTCAAACTGCACACCCGCCACTTGCTAATTGCGCTTTGCAGAATCAAAGGCTTTAGCCAAAGGGATAAATATATAAAATTGTCAGGAAGGAAACATTTTCTTCTTGAATTCCAAGCAAAACCCGAACTAATATGGATTTCTTTTGATAATAAAAGCAGCAGAAACAGATATCTGATCTCTGTGGCTAAAGGCTGCTTGAAATAGAAGTAAAAGATTCACTTATCAGGCCAGGACTGTTCTGAGCGACTGAAATTACATTAGGAAAATCATGTCCTTGTTTTTCTTCTATAATTGTCTTTTGTTGTTTTAGCCTCTTTTCCAGGTAACTCTGTCACTGAAATATTTGTTCAATCTCTGCTTTTTCCCTGCGTGTTAGATCATCTTGCCAAAAGGGCCAGCAAAGAACATCGATGAGACAACAGCATTTGAGCATCTCAAACATTTGCATTTTGGGGGATTTGCGGAATGCCCCCTGGCCCAGCCACCCACTTCCTTGACTTCCCTTGATTTCCCATTTTAGTCTTCTTTTCCAGGCAAGCAGTGACCATTCCTCACTCCCCAGACCTTCGGACAGGGAGATGGAGGACGGAGTCACGCGTTGTTAACCCCCACTTTCCTGTGGCTGCTGGTGATTTATTACGAGCAACGAGGCATGAGGACAGCGAGGGGAACGTCCTGGCTCCATCCCAGCTCGGGGCTGGTTAATAACCTGTTAGAAAGGGAAGGGGGGGCAGCACTTACTGGGTGAAAAAGTAGAAGGAGATGGAGTTTTATTTATTTCATGCCTTGGTTCTTAAAGACGAAAAATATCTCCATTTCAGATGGGGCAGCTTGAAAGCACATCTGCAACATGCCACGAATGTTCAGCCTTGAGCAGACAGGCCAGATCCTGCTCTCAGTTGTGGTTTCTTGGATGGATGATTGGGTGGGTTTTGGGGTGAAACAACATCCTCCACCACTGCCTAATAAAGGTAGAACTCCTGCATGTGACCCCGTATTTATGTATTCTCCCCTGGTTTCTGGATCAGTTTTCATCATCTGATTTGCTTTTTACCCTAAGAATCAAGTTGGTTCACTGATTAAAGAAAAAAAAATGATTACTAATTAAATAAATAAATAACAAGAATTTAAAAATCCTCTACTGGAAACTGCAGCTTTTTGCAGAACTGACTGTGAAATTTATGGAACGACAGCTAAATTGAATGAAATTAGGAAGAAAAGGGCCTGTCTATTTATGTGAAGAGTTTTCAGAGTTATCATAATTAATTATAACAAACATTTCACATTGCACATTAAATCTACAGCTCCAAGACTTGGGCTGGTTCCTAACACTCCAGTTTGGGATGAGGGGCTGAGCCCCTGGAGGCAACCCCACCTCATCCTCTCCAGCAGGACTTCACTGGTGGTGTAACATGGAGCAGAGTGTGACCCCTCTCCACCAGCTGAGCACTGGAACAAAGCCAGAAATGCAGTAAAACCTCTTATATTGCTTAAAAACTTATTATATTGCTTAAAAACTACTTATTAGGCAGACTCAAGAAGCCAAACCTGCCCCATGCACCCCATCAGCTCCATGGAGCAGTCGGGTGTGACCCAGGTGTCCTCATGGGAATGCATCCTCCAGATGAGGAATAAAACCAGGGCACAGTCCAAAATGCCTTGCACAGGCTGGGGGCTTTAAGGAGTTAATGTTGGACTCAGTTTTGCCTCGTTGGTCCTTCCTGCTGGTCCCTGTGCCTGGCTGGAGGGGACGGATGGGCACTAATGACTCCAGCGCCACTCGTTAGGATTTAATTAAGGACTGGTGGCCTTGGATCCGGATCCAGTCCCACCTGTGGCTCTTGGCTCTGCACAAATGTTAATTCCCAAACAAGAGCCTCCAACTCTCCCTCCTGTCTGCCCAGATTGGAAACAGTTCGGGAAGAGTGTCAGGGATGCAATGTACAGGCAGGAAAAGTGAGGAAAAGAGCAGGATGGGCTTTCCCCTCTCCCAGGCACAACCCTCTTACCCTACCCAAAGCACGAGGGTCTCCTCCAGCACCGCTCAGCCCAGTCCTACGAGCTGGGTGGCTCAGGGGTCGTTTTGGGTCCCAGATGCATCAGGACTGATCCTGCCCCATGGACACAGCAGTGTCCTTGGAGCGAGCTGGGAGCTCAGCACACGGCTGCTCCTCACTGCTGCCTGGCATTCCCCAAATCTCCTTGAATATTTGGCCCAGTGACAGCAGAAGATGGTTATTTGGGCTTATCCTGGTGCTGACTGGAGTTGTTTTTATCATTACAGCCCCATGGGGGTCCCCAGCCCGTGCCCTGGGTCAGTTACCCCCAGTGAGCACAATTACAACCAAAACAGATGCAGCAGCACAGTCGCAGCTCCCAAAAAAAGGGACGCTGGGGACCTTGTGGTGCTCTGGTCACCCCACAGACACCCGGTGGAGACACAGCCCCCAGGCACAGCACCCTGCATCCATGGCCCTGCTCCAAACAGACTCTTGTTCCACCACTGATTTGTGGCTGCCTGTGGACCTCAGCCCGCTGTGTCAGGAGGTAAATCATAACAAGTTTTTGTGCTTTCAGCAAAAATGAGAAAGGAAAGGAAGCTGGAGTAATAATAAAAAGTCCTCCTGCCCCCCAGCACGGTAATAAACTGCTGTGGAGCTGTGACTGCCGCCAGCTGCAGCCCCATGTGGGATGAGGAGGATTCTGGATGCTCTGCAGCACTGAGAGCAGGGTGGGACCCCCGGGGTGGGGTGTGGGACACCCTGATGCCACCCCCATCACTGAGCAGAGTGCCGGGAAATTCAAAAGCATGCTGGGTTTTAGTGCAATGGAGAGGGAGAAGGCTGAAGTGTCCCCTGCATTCCCTGGACTTTGGTGACGTGGAGACACTTTATTCCCACAGCACTAAGTGATTCAGGTTCATCTTACAATATTAAAATAAATACTTTAATTTAATATGCATAACAGGCTAAATATTATAATCCACAGAGCTCGTCCAAACAATCTGCTTTAACCACTTGGAGAAAACTATTGTGCAGAGCCTGGAGGAAAATCATGAAACTCCAGCTCCGTGCTCCAATAATGACCCCTGACAAAAACACTCAAAGTCTACCGTAATTTTTAGCCCCTTCTGTGAAACCCAGGGGACAAAAGGACAAGCTGAGGACAGACAGAAAAGGTCCAGGGCTGGCACAGGGTGCCCAGAGCAGCTGGGGCTGCCCCTGGATCCCTGGCAGTGCCCAAGGCCAGGCTGGACATTGGGGCTGGGAGCAGCCTGGCACAGTGGGAGGTGTCCCTGCCCATGGCAGGGGGTGGCACTGGATGAGCTTTAAGGTCCCTTCCAACCCAACCCATTCCATGATTCCGTGATTCTCTGATTTGTTGTGGCACATTTCACCATTTCCAGTGTTCCCCTGAGCAGCTCGTTGGCACCAGCGGTGCCGGTGAAAGGAGCAGAGTTATTCCTCCTACATCCCATGTATAATTCCTGATGCTGGACCAAGTCCCAGGATTGCAGATCCGAGGGGGTTGGATTATAAAAAAAAGCTTGTTTTGGTGCAGGATTTGGTTTGAAGCAATTTATGAATTCAGCTGCCAGCCAAGGGTGCCCAGCTGGGACCCACACGAAGAAAGTAAAAGCAAGGAATACGGAGTTAGATTCCTCCCCAGACCAGAAACTACCTCAATATTTAAGTAAAAAAAAAGCCAAGTTATGCCAACGCAACTCCAGTGAAAATTTTTACTTAATCTGCTGCCGTGATTGAGCCAGATGGATAAAATTAAACCTACTGGGGAAGAGCCACACGTGCTTTTCTTCATTTGCAACCAATATATCAACTCAGCCTTCCTGCATGGATTATGAAACACAAATCTTCCTGCTTTCAGAGCCCAGAAATAAAGCAATAATGGCATAGAATTAATATAAATATTGGGGGAAATCATGTTTCCTGTCATTTAAAGAAGAAATCTTTATAGAACAGAAAAGCTGGCAGGTCCATCACAGTGCTGCTGGGTAGAAAAAATAAAATATCATTAGACAGGACCCAGGAATCATGAGACTGATGTAAAACCATTATATTTTTTAAAACAGAGATTAAATTGCACCCTTTGATACACATCCCACGTGGCATCAGAGAAGCAACAGGGTCTGTGGGTATTACTGGAAGGTAAATCCAAGGCTTGTGCTTCTATGAAAAGCTGTGGGTTTGCTTTGGCACTTCAAATGCTGGGTTAAATATGTATTTTGTGTGTTTGTACATATATATATATATATATGTATATATAATCTCTGCCCCTCCATCCCATCCTTGTGGGGCCCGGGGAGGTTAACAGAGACATCCCTGCCTCCCCCTTCCAGGCAACAAATCCATTATGGAGATGGAGCTGCCTTTGACTCATCAGCCTGTACCTTTTATACATTTTGGCAGAGAAACATCATTGACTCATATGAAAAATCAAATATTTCTCCCCATGAAGCTCCAGTCAGGCTGTGAACGCTTTCATTAGGGTTTGGGGACACCCTGTCCTGGCCAACCGGGCTTGGACCCAAATCCTTCCCTCCTTCCATCCTTATCCCTTGCATAAGCAGAGGGGAAGGTGGTGGGGGCTCAAGCCAGTGCCAGGATGGTGAGCTGGGGACAGGGCTGTCCCCTTTCAAAGTGATTTCTGCAGCACTGTTACAAGGGCATGAACACCCAGGACAAGGGGGAATGGCTTCCCACTGCCAGGGGCAAGGTTAGATGGGATATTGGGAAGGAATTCCTCCTGGTCACAGTGGGGAGACCCTGGCACAGGGTGCCCGGAGAAGCTGTGGCTGCCCCTGGATTGCTGGAAGTGTCCAAGGCCAGGCTGGAGCAGCCTGGGACAGTGGGAGGTGTCCCTGCCCATGGCAGGGGTGGCACTGAGATTTAAGGTCCCTTCCATGAATGTGCAGTGGTGGGGTCTGCAGGTGAGAGGAGCCCAGAGCCTCCTGCTCCTGCTGCGGCCGGGGGGCCCAAGCCCATCTCATCACTGTCCCCAGAACTGAGCCCACACGTCCCTTCTTGAGCCCTGGAGCCAGCAGGAGCCTCTGCCAGGACCCAACAACCACCATTAGAGGCTCCTTTAGGAAAATTCCAGCCCAAGGCTCTGAAAGCAAGTTAGGGACAGGAAAAAAAAAGCAAATTAATTTAATAAGAGCTTAATTGGATTCTCCACAGCGGAGAAAGCTGCTGCTTCCCAGCAAATGTCCCCTGCAGCAGCTGATGAGGCCAAATGCTCCCCCAGTTCCACCAGTGCTGCAGAAGCCCAAGTCTCTCCTTGCATCTGGGCACGTCCTTACAGCCCCACCAAGCCTGGCCCAGCCAGTACCCATGGGGTGATGGGCAGTGGGTGCTGCAGCAGGAGCATTATCCTGAGGAAAGAAAAACACTGGCACAGGGTGCCCAGAGCAGCTGTGGCTGCCCCTGGATCCCTGGCAGTGCCCAAGGCCAGGCTGGATGGAGCTTGGAGCACCCTGGGATAGCAGAAGGTGTCCCTGCCCATGGCAGGGGTGGCACTGGATGGCTTTTAAAGGCTCCTTCCAACCCAAACCACTCCATGATTCCATGATCTTGGAGCACCAACCAGGCAGTCTTGGGGTATTCCCTCAAAGAAAGCAACTGAAAGCAAGAAAGCAACTGAAAATGATGGGAAACAAAAAACAGAGCTGAAATTGTCCCCTGCAGCCCCCTGGCCATGGGCTCAGGCACAAAAAGGGATGAGTTTGTCCTCGAACCTGTCACACAGCTCCAGGCAGTAGCTGCTAATTGCAGCCAGGGCCCAAAGCTCCTCCGTGGCCTGTGGGACCCCTCAGGTCAGTGGGGGTCCCCATGGGCAGAGACTGTGTGGACTGCAGGTGTCCCCTCAGATGGGATTTACTGTCACACGGGGGGCTGGGGGTGCAACCAGACCTTGTCCCTGGGGCTCCTGGACACTGTCAGCCTCCTCCATCCCTGCTCCATCCTCAGCCACATCCCTGACCACCCTCTCCCAACCGGGATGGCTTTGCCGCCTCGTGCTTCCCCCCATTGACCCTCACCAGCTCCAAATAAAAAAATCTATGGAGCAAAGCTGCATTAAATCAATGAGCCAACGTGCCTGCTGCTCAGATAAGCACAGCTACCAGGGTCTCTCGCTCTGTCTTTAGTGCTGGAGGATTCTCAGAGCCAGAAAACCCGGGGAGACTCATTAGAGGAGCTGCACTTGTGGCTGGATTTACCAGAGTGTCTCTGCAGCCTCCGCACACCCTCCTCCGCTGCAGGAAGCCCTGCCCTTGCTCTGATCTGGGATGCAGCGTGCAGAGCCCACAAGGCTTTCAAGAATAAAATGCTATTAAAATAGTTTTAATCAGAATTCCTCCAGCCAAGGCACGGCAGCCAGAGAACCCGCTGTCTTTGGCAGAAAGCAGCGCGGAGAAATTAAGTGATGATGGAAGAAGTGATTTCAAAAAGCCTGACTGTATCTCGCTCTGTTGAGGTGGACCTGGAGTTTTTCATGAGGTGCAGACCCAGGAGAAGAAACCCAGCCTGACTGTAAGAACAAATTTAGATGAAGATATGAAGATCCAACTGCAGCTCCCGCCTCTGATGGAGTTTTTCTCATGGCAATTTCTCCATGCCTCGACTTCCCCAGCAATCTAAAAAGCTTTTGCTTCTCTTTTCTCCTCCCCTGCCTCCCTCTTCAGAGTCAAGGTTGTCTCAGGGTGTTTGCAGAGCTGCATTTCGATCTCAGCTTCACCACTGCAGTGAAAGCAAGGTGGAGAAATCAGGGTGGCAGGCAGGGAACTGGCAGGAGCCCTTCAGAAATGAATCCTGGAGGCAACATTTTGAGGAGTAATCCTTATGTTTGTGGATTCCAGCTCCCCTCTGGCACCTGGGGAATTCTGCAGGACCAAGACTCATCTCAGGGTTGTATCCAACAGCAGTGGGGCATAAAAAACTCTGTTTCACCCAAAATGTGGCACAGCTTCACACACAACAAGGGGCATTTTAAAATTACATTTGAAAGGTTGTTTTTTTTTTAACTACACTCTGGCTGAAAGTAGTTGATTTTCCAGAGCTTGAGATTCTGATTTTATGAGGGCAGGTATGAACCTTGTGCCCACAAGAGCCACACCCACCATGCACAGAGCAACCCACCCATGGTGGCCCTGGGCAGGTGGCAGGAGGGGCGTGAGGGATCCCTGAAAGCCATTCAGATCCCTGGAGAAATATTTGGGCGCGGAGACCTGGAGTGCCTGGCAGCCTGAGCACGAGTGCATTCACTTCAACAAGAAAACAGATGGTTTATAGCCCAGAGAAACGGGCAAACAGTGAGTGGATGTGTTGGGGAAAGCCACCAAAAGCCAGACATTCAGGATTGCTTGGATAACCTTAAAATACACTTTTAATTTTTAAATTGCTATGAATTGGGGTTTTTTTTCCTCTATTTCAGCAATCCTGAGGCATGTGAAGGCTCTGCCTGCTCCCATCCCAAATAGGGGAGCAGGCTACCCCCCTATCTTCTCTATGCCTTACAGGAAAATTTAGGGTTCAGCACTTATTTTCCTGCAAAAAAATCTCTTCCCCTCACATTCCTGGAGGCTGCCACAGTCCAGTCCCCCCAGTTCCCATCCCCAAGCCCCAGTGCCAACCACCAGTGCAAAGCTTTGCTGGACAGACATCATCTCCAGGAGGTTCCTGTCCATGGAAACGTCACGGCCCCAGATTTAATTAAAATAAAATATCCCACGCCAACAGGAGCCTAGTTGTCTTTCAGGGTTGTCTCGATAATTATAAAATAAATTGCATTTCTATTGCGCCTTTCATCCCTGGATCTCCAAGTGTCTTACAAGCGTTAATTAATTCAGCTTTCAAATAGCCCTTCCCTCTGATGCCACATAAAAATTTAATAAACAGGTAGTGGCAGAGGCAGGAACCTGCTCTGGGACACGTGGGGAGTCAGTGGCCAGCACAGAGGGAAAGCCCCAAATTGCAGAACTTGCAAGGAATGAGAGTGTCAAAAAAGAGGGGAAAAGCTGTGAATTAGGGATCTGAGCACCCATTCCCCCTTGGGGACCCCAGAGCCCCACATGGCTCTGTGCTGGTGTGGGAATTGCTGCCAGGGAAGGGGAAAACCCATGGTGGGGCTGTCAGGAGCTGTTAAGGCACATGACATTACTGATGGAAATAAAACACATTTAGGGAAATCTCCAAATAGGTTTTTTTTTCTTTTTTTTTCTTCTGTTTCCCTTTTTTTTAACTTTAAAGAATAACAGTGACTGTCTCAAGCTGTGGTAATGTATTCAGGCAACACAACTGAGTCAGAGCTAATTGAATTTAAAAGCAGGTATTACATCTGTGCCTTCGGAGTGAGTACATCCTGAAAATCACTTCAGTGATGAAGTGTTTTACCCAACTACTACTTAATCTTTTTACATAGAAAGCAGAATTAACCCTGCTGAGCAGCCTTCATTAAGGAAACCAAATGAAGTTACCTGGTGAGATTCAAATGTGCTCCAAGTGGCAAAACTTCAGCTGAAGTTTCTTAAATCCAGAGGGACCTTTCTTTCTTTTTTTCTTTTTTTTTTTTTTTTGTTAAAAATCCTACAAAGTGGTTTAAACCAGGTCAGTTATCTGGGTCCTGTTTTACTTCCCATTGTTAAATCTGAGAGGAAATAAGCACACCAGGCCCTGTGTATAAATACAGGTATGACTGGAGAAATAGGTCAGCTTCCTGCACCCCTCTCCCCAGAACCATCCCTACCTGCCCTCTCTTCCCCATTCCCACCCCGTTTTCTCTTTTGCTCCAGACTGTCTCCCGCTCTCCAGGAGGGTAAAATAAATGAAGGAGAAAACACACCTTGAAGAAAACTCCAAAAATAATCCAAGCCCCTCTGCAGCAGCACTGAGCATCATTCAGAGCCCCCTGCTCCCCCTGGGAAATCCTAGGGCAGGGCAGCAGCCCTAAAGCAACAAGGCACGGACCCTTCATGTGCAGAGTAAAAACCCACAGTTCTTTATATAGACAGAGAGAGTCGTAAAATGGTTTGGGTTGGAAGGATCTTAGAGATCACCTAGTTCCAACCCCCTACATATATATATAAATATACACACACACTTGTATGCATATATTCAAATATATATATATATATATATATACACTTATGTAGATATTTTTACTCTATATTCTATTACTTTTTACAGTTGGTACATTACTTTATGCATTTATATATATATATATCACACACATGTATATCCCTTTATATTCTTGGTCTCTTTACACCAAGCCAAAGCCCGAAGCAATGAACTGAGCTCAGAGCTGGTTGCACCCACCTCGCTCCCGTCCTTGGGCTGCTGCAGGGTCCTGGGGGAGGAGGCAGATCCTCCTTCTCTGGGCCAGAAAAAGAGCAGGGAAAACACCCCAAAGAACGGTCTGTAAAAGTATTCCAGGAAATCAACATTTTTGGCTGGCTGTATTTATCCATCAGTTCCCAAGGCAGCCACGAGGGAGCTGGGAAAGCTGTGGGGATCCCCTCGACGCTTCATGAATTTCAAGTGCAGACAATTGATTTACATCGGCAGAAATTTGCATGGGGAGAAAAAAAACCCGGGGAAAAAAAAAGGAAAAAAAACCCAACGTAAAAAGTGAGCTCTTCACCATTCATTAATTTTCTCTAAAATTCATTCATCCAATTAGGCAGCTGAAATGGTGCATTGTAATTTAGATACCCTGTGACACACCATGACTATTGATGGCTCCTGATTCAAAGGGAACAGGAATGGAATAAATCTCAGGCTACGGGCTCTTCAAAACCGAATTTCCTTCTAGTTATAAACCAGGAAATCATCTGGAGAAATCAGGAGAGGTTCAGACAAATTTAGGTTGGGCATCAAGGAACGAAGCAGGTTCTTTGCTGGCTGTGAGCTTGCAGCTCTAAATTTGGGGGAATTTTTCCTTTATGAAACATCTCATCATTATCATTGATGGATCTGCAACAGGGGCACCCAGCCTTGTGTGTCCACCCCAGAGAGCATCTCCTACAGCATCCCCAGTGCTCTTAACTGGGGTTTCATTTTCAACTTCTGCATCTTTATTAGCAGGGAGAGGTTTTTTGGAAGACAACCGCCAAAGCCAGGACATCAGGTTTGCGCTGCAGAGGACAGGGTGTAACTGTAATAAACAGGGTGATTTTATGTTGCCTCTTTGCCATTGAGAGGCACTGCAATTTGCTGACCGAGGTGGAAGGAGACATTATCAGGGTGATAAAGTAGCGCCCCGGGGGCCCTGTGGATGTTCCCAGCCAGGTCTTCCTGCTCCATGGGGTTTGAGCCATTTTGCAGAGAAGGAAAGCAAAGCACCAAGTACGTTCAAGTTTTTCAAGGTAATTTTCAAGCTGAATAAAGTTGCAATTCCAGAAAAGAAATCTCACTGAGGTCCTAAAATATGTGGAAATTACGTTTTCCTCAGTGTCTCTTACTGACCTCACTGGGAGCAGGGGCAGTCCATCCACTTGTCCACAAAATGCATTTAAGTGTCCCCGTTTAACACAGCTGAAGAGGGAAATTTGGAGCCAGACTGCCATTTGGAGACTTTCCACAAATCTTCCACAAGATTTCCAATCACAGGCTGTGGAAGAGAACTGAGGACTTCACATGTCCCCAGGGACCACAAAACCCCATGGCTGGGCTCAGGGTCCCCTGCAGGAACACAGAGCATCGATAACACAGCAATAAATATTCCAGGCAGCTGGTTTCATCCCGTAAGTGAATATGGAGATATATATAGAGACGTGTTCCGAGAGTTATAGGCAACTCATCATCATAACATGTGAGCACTTATTGAGTTTCCTGGGATTTAGGGTGAGATCCAGAGATGCACTTTAAGTGCTGTAACTTAGGTAATGGGATGCCTAAAATAGGTGGTGGGATGCTCAAGGACACGGTCTCCAGGCGTGTTTGATGCAGAGACCAGTGCTTTCCGTGAGGGAAGGCTCTTTTCCCTGGTTGCATCAAAGGACCTTCCTCATGTTCCACTGAAGTCTTGGGGCACCACCAGGTTTAAATCTACATCCTCAGCTTAGCCCAGGACCCCGGCTCCCAAGCACACCAATATAAACCCACGGTTTGGGGAGTCACAGAAACTTCCCCCCCCCCGCCATCACCTATATGGAGTGGTTTGGGTGGGAAGGGACCTTAAAACCATCCAGTGCCACCCCTGCCATGGCAGGGACACCTCCCACCATCCCAGGCTGCTCCAAGCCCCAATGTCCAGCCTGGCCTTGGGCACTGCCAGGGATCCAGGGGCAGCCCCAGCTGCTCTGGGCACCCTGTGCCAGGGCCTCCCCCCATCATGGGTGCATTTCTTCCCTGACCCTCGTAATCCATCCTTGTGAGGAGAACTACCTAAAATCTCTGCCTGGAGAGGTGTTGGGAGGAGCAAGTAACCCAACCCTTCACAAGCAGCCCCGTGCCCTGAGGGATGGCTCCTGCTGCTCCGCTGCCAGGAGAAGCACCTGCCTTTTTTTCCATTCCTCAAAAAATTCAACTCCAGAAACACAGTTAAGATCTGGAGGCGAAAAGGAAACTCCTGGTGCCAGGTCCCATTAGCACTGGGGAAAAAAAAAGGTCCCCAGTCCCCAAAAGCCTCCCAGAAAAAAAGCAAAAAGAAGTAAATAAATTTCACTGAGCCTTTTGAAATGGTTTAATTGCCTTTGTGCTCTAATTGCTCCTGGTTTTACAGCCTCATTTCTTGTCATAAAATTAGTCCCACTTTTTATGCTTTTTCCTTTTCTACTGGTCTGTGATTATTATTTTTTAATTGCTTTGGTGTGTTGATCTCTCCCACATCTCCCCCGGGAAGGGGAAGAGGGACCTCATTCTGCGGCTGTCGCCCACATGGAGGATGTTGCAGCTGCTGAAAGGAGATGGACGTTCACATTTTGGGGGGAATATTAACATTAATCCCTCCAAAATTGTCACGATTACTCAAGAGCAGGGCTGGGAATGGGGACTGTGCATCCAGGCAGAGCCCAGCCCCAAGGGGAGGAAACAGTGATTAGGAACACGGCGACTTGTGGCAGGATTTTCTGGGGAAAAATTTCTTGCTACAAACCACAACCATCAGGAACACAATAAAAGCATAGGAGGAAACCAAACCATGCAAAAAAGATGAAAACTGCGTCATCTGTAACCCTTTTAATAACCATCTTATTTCAGCCAGCACCAACGTGTCCTCACCACCCCCCAGTGCAGCATCTCTGTTTGTTTGGGGGGTGATGTACAGCTGCAATAGGAAGCCATGCGTGAAGTTTATTAAGGCTGGGTAATTTCTATTGGTTCTGTGTACTATTGATTCCATCTCTACCGTTATCTTGCTCTGTCTGGACCTAAAAAGTGATTTAAAAAACAAGGGGAAAAAAGCACATGATTCTTTAAAAATGCAAGTATTATGGGATGTGGGACGTTGCCATTTTGGATGCATTAGCAACAAGCTGCAGAGGAATGTGTCTGAGATACAAATCTTATTAAGGGGACTTTGATGATGTTGAGACTAAAAGAGAGGGAGCACTTTGAGCTGAACCAAAACGTGGAGTTGAATCTGAACTTAGCTCCGCAAATTTCTGTCTCAGGGGTGGAAGGAAAATTGGATTTGCTTTGGCTTTCAGCCAGCCTTGCTTCATCCTGAACTAGCTCTCCACTGTCCAACCTCTCCCACGTCCTTGGAGTTACTCCCAGTTTATGGCATAAGCAAGAGTGAGCTCAGAGGAGCAGCTCTACCCACCGTGATGCTCCGGGCTGGCGCGGCTCCACCTCGGTGCAAGTCCTGTAGTGTCAGAAATGCAGATCCTCAATGCAGAAAAGCAAACCTTGAGGCCTCCTCCAGGGAACAAAGGGGTTGCACAGATCTTCACCCCAGCCTAGGGCTTCCCTCCTGCTCCTCCATGAGATGAGGCCACAGGATGGAGGGACCATGTCCCACACACATCCCGGTCCCACCCCAAGAGCAGCATTCCCAAGTGAGCCAAGCTTTTCCTCACAGCTGGATCATCAGCCTCGTGTTCTGGGCTCCACAAAACAAAAAGACAACAGTGACAGAGCAAGGTAGACACAAATCCCAGCCAAATCCAAACCTTCCCGGAGCTGTGGGATGCCAGCATTTGGGTCAGGCCCATCTGTACTCTGTTCATTGGCTCTCTCAGCTAACTGGCACAACCCGCCCTGCAGTGACATTTAAAACATAATAATTAAGAATTCAAAGTCGTCTCCTGTAGCCCGTTCTCCAAGCGCAGCTCTCTGTCAGTCACAGGCACAGACACAACCTGCCCTGTCCAAGCTCAAGCCTCCACTCACACAGCTCTCCCTGCCCTGCCAGAACCAGAAGTGTTCTTCTCTTTCCCAGTTTTCCATGGTTTTAGGTCACCTCCATTTCCTTACCAGTGCAATCCAGGGCCATCCACCACCCCAGAGCCATGGCACAAGGAGAATTTGTCCTGGCTGGACTGAAAAAAAGAGTCGAAGTGGAACTGAAGGCTGCAAGATGAGTTGCGGGAATGAGAGTGCTTTGTGGGATATCATCCAATTCCTGCTGGACAAAATCCATCATCCCCTTGGTGCTCACCTGCCTCTGCACCGAGAGACACCAAAGATATCCAGGAGCCTCAGAGACCTCCAAAACTTTGTCCTACCAACTCGGGGTGGAGCACCTTGGGGGGACATTGAAGGGAGACCCCAAATGAAGTCGGTAGAGCTGAGGAACATCTGGAAGAAACAGCGGGAAGCACCAGGACTGTTCCCTGTGGCTGCAGCCTGTGACCTTGTGCTTGTCCCGGGTGTTTTCCAAAATTTCCTGGAGAACATCTCTGCAGCACAATATTCCACCTTGCAGGCAGCCCAAGGGAAGAGATGTAGGATGAGCTCAGGCTCAAGCCTCCTCTGAACTCAGCTCACTGCCAGCACCTGTGGGCATTTTGGAAAGGGGGCCTTTATCCCTCTCAGAGAGACATGAAGGGAACTGCTTGTGGGTTTGGGGGTTTTTTTTTGGTGCAGTGTAGTCATGGAACCCCAGGATAGTTTGGGTTGGAAGGGGCTTTACATTTCATCGTGTTCCAGCCGCTGCCATGGGCAGGGACACCTTCCCCTAGACCAGGTCATTCCAACCAGGCCTTGAGCACTCAGTATCTCCAGGGAAGAGATGGGCAGAGGAGAGGAAATGACAAACTTCATCCCTAATGCTCCATCAGCAGCCAGGCACTTCCCAAAGAGCCGAGGAGCAGCCCCATGGCTGTGACATTTGCGACGCATTAAGTTTAAACATTTTCAATAAAGAAAAACAATCAATTCAGACTTGCTTTATGATTCATAGTAATTGCAAATAGAAGCAGTTAATATAATTGTCCAGCTGAGACCAGCAGGCTGGGAACATGTAGCAGTGAGATGTACAATCAGGGAAGGTTGGGAGGGAATTTAAGTGCAGGTTAAGCAAATGCATTACTTTAATAACACACAGAGACAGCCCTTGTAGTTATAAAGAGGATAAAATAAATATTGTGCCAGAAATCTACAGAATGGGAGGTTTTATCACCAAGAACTGCCCGCTCGCTATTTACTTTCAATTTAGATTTTACAAAAGCTGCGCTTGCCATGTTTTTTATGTATGAAAGACAATGACTTGAATTGACAAATGACCTTATTTCTCCATAAGTTTTACAAGGGAGCCTCAGTTTCTCAAAGAAAAATGACCACGTCCCAGCAGTCATCCTGGAGACAGAAAAAGGCTTTTTCCTCTTTTTATTTTTTATTTTAGAAAGGGAGGACTATCATTCAAAGAGGAGACGGTGCTCCTGCTCCTCTCTGCCTTGGAGGTGGTCCAACCCCTTTGACTTCTCCAAATCACAGAGGGAAGGGCCCTGGTTTCTCTGCAGTGGTTCTGTGTCTGAATTTCAGCCCTTTCCTTACCACACCTCGGGCGTGACCATGCTGGTGCATCGTGGTCCGGGAGGGCAGTCCAGATTTAGGGCACAGCTCTTGTGCATGACCCTACCTCAGCTTTCCCAATCCCGAAAATCAGAGTTTCCCCCCTTTTAAATAATTGATTTGAGCTGGTTCAGTGTGAAGCAAGTACAGAGGAGGGGGGGAAAGAAGAAGCTATGGAAAGACATCATCTTCATCATCATTTATCCAGCTTAACCAAACGCTGGCTCTCCAGAGAAGAGCTTTAGTGTTTATTAAAAGATATTTCTGAGGGCAACACATTAAATTAAAGTATCTTGTTCACAGACTTAACGACACATAAACAGCCAAACAAAACAGAACATCGGCTCATTAGAACCATTTATAAAATATTAAGGGTCTTAAAAATTAACTATTCACAGGCACCTTTCTCTTGGTGATGGGGGAGAATGAGGATGTACAGGCTTGAGGGGGCTACCTGCAACACAGAAAAAGAAATATTGCTATCAAACTCCTTCTGCCCAGTGTCCTCTGCTATTCTGGGGGTGATGGATTAATGCAGTGGATTAATCTTGGGGTGGCAGAGCCTGGGTGTTGTCACTTCTGCAGCCAGTTGAACATTCCAGCATCCCCCATCCAGGTGACAGGTTAAAAAATGCAGGCTAAGAAATGCAAAAAATATCAATCTCCCTCAAAAAAACCCCACCCAAACCCAAATGAACAGCATCTCTTCCAGGGCCCCCCAGGACCATCCATGATGCCCCATGGGTGCAGGTAAACACGCCTGTATCCAGAGGGATCCATACCAGGAGGAGGAGACAGGGAATGTAATTTTAAAGTCACAGAATTTAGCATAAGAAGGTAATGGGATTGCAGTGGCTTTCCAGTAAATGTCACTGCTGTAATTAGGAGAACAATTATTGTCAACCGGCAGAATTGTCCCCTATCTGTCATTTCAGCAGAAGCAGCCAGAGCCACAATTAAGACCCGCTAGGGTGGGTCGCTGGTTCAAACCCCGCTAAATGGGATCGGCGGGGGCAGAGCAGCACCCGCTGCCAGCCAGGGCTGTTGGGATCAGGGATTTCGGGGTCCCACCCCGCAGTGCCTGCCCCTCCGCCTCCTCTCGGGAGGATGTTGTAGACAGAAACTTTATTTATTACAGCACCAGCCCGATGTCCTGGGCTTGTACAGGGAAGTCTTCAAGCAACTGCTTAACTCAGAAAAAAAACAATGTGCTGAACTGATTTACAAATTTAAGAGCTGGGAGGCCAAACCTTCCTCCACCTACAGCAGCAGGAAGCTGGAGCAGCTCCGGGGGGAGGAGGATGCCCTAGAGATGAAGCCAGCCCAGCATCACGTACGTTATCTCCAGCTTCATCCCCCTCCACTTATTTTCTCGGAGAGAAGGCTGCTCTGAGTGCAGCTGACAGCACATCTGAAGTACGGGGCACTGATGAGTAAAAAAGAAGTTCCTCGGAGGTTTGAAAAGGCGGAGGCTGCAGCCGCAGCCTGTTATTAACAGCATCCACATCCCCAGGGGCGTCTGATCTCCGGCTCGAGCCCTGCCTTTCCCAGGACACAGCCCCGCGCTCCCAAATCCCCATCTCTTGCTGGACACCCGATGAGCAAGAGCTGCTGCTGAGCTGCAACTCAAACAGGGTCTCGGCAGGGCACAGCCCTTCCCCGACTCGGTCAGGGTGTCACCACCAGCCAAGCCAAAATCGAAAAAGCCAGATGTATCCTGCATCCAGATTTCCCAACCTGGGCAGAGAAGAGAATCTGCATAAAAGGAAAAGGGGATGCAGTGGAGGGAACGAACAGGGGGGCAATTATTCCACTGAAAGCATTTGCAGCATCCTTGCAGCTCGTTGTGATTAACCGTGGCCAGAGTGCTATTAGCAGCCTGGGATGATGATTAACAAGCTCTCCTAATAGCTGTTTTTAAACCTGCTTTAAAAAAAAAAAAAAAAAAAAAGAAAGAAAAAAGAAAAAAAAAAAAGCTGGAGCAGAGCTGGAAGGGGGTGGGGAGACCGGGTGGTATCTCCAAGGAAACCAGAAACAAAATGGGCTTTGGCACATCGCAGAACCAGGCGGGTAATCAAAGATTACAACCAGTTTTAATTTAAGGTTAATTATTGTTTACTCTCTGGAGCCCGCCCCATCGGAAAGCAGCAGTCGGTCTGACCTTCAGCAGCTCGTGGTGGGGCCCTCTGGTTCCTTCTCCCTGGAAGGACCTGCCGGCATCTCCCGGTGGGAGCGGGGATGGAGGGGGAGCTGCAAGAGGGCGGAATCGATGGAGGGGGATGGTCAAAGGAAGCCGAGATGGAGGCATCCGACGGGTGGATCCTGCCCCAGCTGCGGGCTGAAAGCCTCATTCAGCTTTATTTAACTGGTTGCCCCAACTGCAGACACGGTTAATTAATTTTGGACTCCTATTGATTTCCCATTGGAGGAATCACAGTGGCATTTTCGCTCAAAGTCAGCCCCATTTTTATCAGTGAAAATGCTGTGGAGAGGCGCCTTCCCCTGGTGAGACTTTTTATCCCCACGGAGGAGGAGACGGGGCTTTTCCACGGTCAGGGCACGGGTGCTTGCCCACGGCTGCGGCATCCCACCTAGGGATGGAGCCGGATGGCTGCGAGGATTTGGGGAGCTTCTCTTGCCGAGGGCCAGGGCTGACCAGGCACCAGCACAGCCTCCAGCTCCTCTTGGAGCTTTTCACCAGGTGGACAAGGTTGGCTTCTTGCCCAGCCCAGACAGGATGCCCGTGGATTGAGGTGGTTCAGCACCCTGTGCTCTCACATCCCTCACCCATTCCCTCCTCCTTAGCCCCGAAGATGCCCAGGAGTCCAGCTCAACCAGTGGAACCCCAACTCTACAGAATATTCCTCCTGCTCTAGGTCCACCTTGCACTTCCCCGGGCTGGATCCACCCTGCTTTTAAACACCGAGGCAGGCTGCAAAGACGGGACATTTCTCAAAGTCCATCCTGGAAGATACTTTTTACCCCAAACCCCTGTTTTGAAACTGCCCTGATAGCACTGCTGAGGAATGGCAGCTGAGATAAAGGATGGTGACAACTCCCCCGAGCTCTCCTCCCTTTGCTCGGAGACAGACGTATTTAATTATGATAGAAAGGAGATCCTGGTGCGTGCTGCAAATACTTAAGGTGATTTGAAGCGTGAAGCTGCATAAGGTTTGTAAGATTTGAGGTTTCCAATCTGTTTGGGCTTGTTTGGACTGTTTCTGCTGTTTATTCCCTCTGTATTTTCACATGTTCTCAAGCACACGGGGACTTCAGAAGACAAGTCTGAAGAAATCAGCACAGAAAGGTTTTGATGACACAATTTTCCATTTGATGCCATGACTGGGAGCGATGGGAGCATGGGGTTGGATGAGGAGGAGATGGGCACCAGAGGAGGCATCACTTCTCACCAGGAACAGTTTCAGTCCCTCTCTTCAGGATTCCCCTTTCTTGTGGTGATCACGTTGCTGATCCCTTTGCTTTGGCCTCATAGGGATTTGTGAAGGGCTTTGTAACCAGGTATGCACAGCAGACAGGGGAATGGAGAGGGTTTCCCCACCATGCTGATCCTTTGGGCTGAACCCAGGTGTTGTCCGTTCCCGGCACCAAAATTTAGGATTGGTAGCATGGCATCAGCAGGAGCAACAAGGACACCAATGGTCCTCCCAGTGCAACACACCCAAACCAGAGGAGGGGATGCACTAAAACCTCCCCTGGTCCTGCATCCCAAGACATGGAGACACAGAGAAAGTGGCTCGGAAGCCAATATGACCTTGGTCAGTTTACTGTCCCCCGACCCAGCCAGCTGGCACCTGGACCCTGGAGACTGAGGGCTGGTTTGGGATCTTCATGAACAGTGAGGTGTGAAGACCCACCAGAAGGCACGTCTTGGAAGTCAATCAACCTTTGATTGATGATCCTCTGTCCTACAACCCAACAGGTTCACATGTGGATCCCAGAGATCGAGGGCTGGTTTGGGACCAGCCAATGTTGTGTCCTTTTGCTTCTGATCCCAGCAGGAGCTGACCAATAACAGATTCCAGAGCTTGATAAGAACAGGTTTAAATCCTGCCTGGTTGGGAACACTGCAGGCATTTGGAGAAAATAAAACAAATGGCTTTCCAGTGTTAATATTTACCTGGGAGATCAAATGATTAAACTCTAATCTGCTCAAAACTTTTCTTCCAAGTTGCCTTTGAAAATATTTATTGCATTTCCTTTCTGAAGCGTGACTATCCCTGCAGCAACCCCAGTGTCCTCCCATCCCAAGGAGACCCACCCAATGCCACCAGAGAACTTCAAACCAGGACAGCAAAGTGTCCCCACAGTGCCCCATTTGCCCCCAAAAGTGAGGCCTTGGCTCCTTTGCCATCAGAGGATGCTCTGGAGCAGTGTGTGTCACCCCGAGGGGTTGGGAGAAATCACCCTCCACTGTCACAGTGGAGATGGGACGACCCCAGGTGGCCTCACAGAGGCCCTTCCCTAAAAGCTGCCCAAAATATCAGCGGAGTCCTTCAGCCGCAAATCCTCCCCCTCGCAGACTGATGGATGCTCTGACTCCAGCGCTCACTTTGTCACTGCTCCACCTTCTTTCCCAAAGCTTCATTCAGTTAAAGGCAAACTCTCCGTGTTCACTTCACCCCACCAGGTTTTAAAATACTCAGAGAAATGTAATGAGATCTTCATGATCCTCCAGCATTTCTACAGATTCATTTCCAACAGGAGATGGGCTGCTGTTCCCTACAGGATCCTTTCCATGGACACCCATTGTTTTTTATCCCCATTAAATATTACAAGCCTCTCTTAGGATTTCTTTCATAAGCACTTACTGGGATTCCCAAGGGAGTAACTCGTATCAGTTACTGCTCTCTTATTGCAGCTCCCAGTGCAGCCCTGGAGCCTCCTACACGGGGTTTTCCTGGGAGATCTGGTCCAGGCTGGTGAGATGGCAGCAGCCACACAGCCTGGCTTTGCCTGAGCTGGGCATTTTGACCCAGCCAGTGAGTATTGATGAAGGTGAAAAGGGGAATATTTCCCATTATGAAAAACAACTCTCAATTTTCAGGAAAACAAGAAGTCATCATGTATATAAACACCAGATTTGGGCCGGACCAAACACCTAAAACTTGTGGCTATGACTGTCACATGCTACATGGTGTGCCTGGGTGCATCCCTGTCCTGAGCTCCTCCTGTGTGCAGAGTCAAAGGATCCTGCAGGTGTGGACGTGCACTGGCACACTCGCAAGGTGCACCCCTGGTGTGAGCGTGTCACCAGGCAGAACCAGCTCTTCAGCAGGTCCCAAGAGAAAAAACAGGTTGTGGGGAGCAAGGTGAGAAGGGGGCCTTGTGTTTGGTGGTGTGGAGGATTTGTTTGTTTGGGGATTTAAGCCGCAGTTGTGCATCCCTGGTTGCCATGGCAGCACCAGCACTGCCTTGAGCAAGGCCAGCGCTGGTCACGCCCAGCCGGGGCCCAGCCACTGCCAAAGGCAGCCCCAAAACTGCAGTGAGACCCTGAGCAGAGCAAGGAGCAAAGCCGGGCCCTGGAGCAGGGCTCAGACCCTGCCTGAGAGCAGGGACACAGCGGCCCCACCCAGGAGCTCCTCGGCCACTGCTTCCAGTGAGGATGTCTTTGGTCATTGTTTTCCAGAACGTTCTTGGACATCCTTTTCCAGCGTGTCCCTGGCCACGGCTTTCTGCTGGACCCAGCTGCCTCCCCTGTGCCACTCCACAGCCAGACCCAGCACTTTTGACACCAATTAAAGGCAGCACTTACGGAAAATCCACCCTTTCCCATTCCCACCTGGCTGACACACGCCGAGGAGGTGACCCTGGCACCTTTTCTCAATCCCATCTTCACAACAGCATTAAGGGGCCGTTCCCTTTGCTGCCCATGCATGGCAGCAAGGGATGCAGGAGCCCAAACTTTATGCCTTCAGCACATTTCCTGCCTGCTGGTTCCCTCATCACAACTCCTAGTGCCTCTGTTCCCATCTCAAATCCATGCTGTCCTTCTCCATGTTGTGTTGAGTGCTTCTCTTTATTGTCCTGTTTGTCTCCCCTCCACAGCGTAATTTTATCTTGTTAGAGATGCGCTGGGCAGTGTTTACTTTGTTTTACTTTTGTGGTGCTTTTAATTCTAAGTTCTCTTCATCTGGGCAGCTCTTTATCAGCCATGGGAAGCTGAAGGAAGCTATCTTTCATCCTTATCAAAATTCCTCTCCTTTCATTATCTCCAGTGCTGCTACAAAGCATCAAAAGGGCATCTTTGTTCTTGCAATCTAATATAATTCCAAATACAGAAATTCAAGCCTTTTAAGAAAGTTATGGATGCAAACACACAAACACATCCATGACCACCCCTGACTCCCACAGCAAAGCTCCCACAGGAGCCCCACGGCTGCCCAGTTTTAAGGGGTGCAAGGTGGAGGAAAAGGACACTTTTAGGGCTGAAGATGAAGCATGGGGATGAGTCAGTGTTGGTCTTGAGCATCTCTGGTCATGATGTCACTCCATGGGTGTGAGGATGGCCCGGGGCAGCACAGGCACCCACCTTCCCCTTCCACACCCCTCCAGCCCCTCTGTCCCCATCGCCACTCCAGCCTGGCCCCTCTCCCAGCTCACCCACATTTCCCAGATAACCAGGTGTGAAGGTGGAAAAGCTTTTTAAAGCTCCTGAAATTAAGGAACATGAGGGGGCTTCGATAGGTTTTGGAATAAATTGCCCATGAAAGTGCTGGGGAAAACCTATCTAGGGGAAAAAAGAGAGAAAGAGGGTGAGATAATGATATATCTAGGAAGTGGGGAAGAGGAGAGATTGGGAAGCGACTGGCTGATTGTTCCATAAGCACCTCTTAAAAGCAAACACAATAGACATGAGCAGTTTTTAAAATGACAGACAATACAATGGGAGATAATATATTTAAAACCCATATCAGTTGTTAACAGACCATAAAAACGCCGGTACATTAATCTGTGCTGTCTGTCATAGACTCATGAAGCAGCTGTGTTATTTTATAGTATCATTCCTGCGGGCTTCTCTGACACTTCCACAAATACATCTCAATTTATTTGGGTAAGAACAAATAGAAATATTGAATTCTTCTTACTCTCCTTCTGCTGCTCTTTTATTTCCCCCCCCCCAGCCCCGACAACTTGTAGAAGGTACTTGGTACAGCTTTGACAGTGAATTTTGTCTGCCAAAATGATTGCTTTAGGAGAAATGCTCTGCAGACCCATGGCCATCCCAAAAACCCACTGGAGATGCTCCCAACCCTTCCCTGCTCCCTGGCACAGCCCAGGAGCGAGAGGAGCTCTGGCCCCCACAAGCAAATGTTTAATTATTCTAGGCAATGAAGCATGGTAGGTTCAAAGCTCGATACAGGCTTTGGTGTGGGCCCTTCAAAGGAGAGGCATTTCTGGTTTGGATCCCATGGGATGCTGGAGAGGAACAGCTTAAGAAGCTGCAAAGTGCTCAGTGTGTGTCTAATGAGAGTAGAAGGAGGGCAGGAGCCAGCCTAGGGAAAGGAGGACAGGGGCTGCAAAGGGTAGCTGCTGGGGGAGCTGGGGTGGCTCTTTTAATATTGAACCCAGAGCTTTGATCTCCCTTAAGATGCGAGCTGAGCTCCGATGCCACCTGCAAGGGCAGCGTCACTGTGCCCCTCCCTGCCCAGCCTGAATCCCAATCTCAGTGCCAAGAGCGCTGGCAGCGTGAGGTGTTCCCAGGAAATCTGTGGGCCGCTACAGCAGCAGCAAAAGGAGGACAAACCTCTCCATTGGCAGAGAAGCAGAGCACCCATGCAGCAGCTCCCACAGGTGAGCAGCTATCCAGGAACTCTTCACCTCCCCTTTGAATACGGCCCCATTAGGAGATCAGTGGTCAGATCTCCATCACTGCCCTGGGAGAGGAAAAATCTTCTGCAAACAGATGGGTTGTACAGAGATAAGAAAACAAAATAATAATAATAATAATAATTATTATTATTATCATCATCACCATCATCACCATCATCATCATCATCCTCCTCCTCTTTCTTCTGCAGCTACTCACCCAAAGCAGAGCTGGATTCCAACCCTTCCTCTGTACCCTGCCCCACAGGAGGAGGAACATACCTGGTGAAGGGTTGCCATTCACCCTGCCAAGCCAACACAAGAACTTCCTTTGATAAGAAAAACATACAAATAAATATGTGTCACCCCCACACAACCTCCTGGGTTGTCAGCTGAAACAGTGCTGCTGCCCCTGTAGATTTGATTCCCAGCCCAACCCCGTCCCTGCTATTCCAGCTCGTGCGGCCGCCGCTCAGCTGCAATTTCCCACTCTGGAAGCTGCGAATCCTCCGGCACTGTCAGGATATCATTAACCTTTGCTTTGGATTTAAATGGTCTCTTCCTGTCAGTGCAGAGCTGCGCAGTCATTTACTTCCAGCCTCCTTCCATCCTGCAGGTTTGGGGCAGCTCCTGCATGGTCTCAGCGTGATGTGGAGCTCACCCATTGCCACACCTGTGCACAGCCATGGCCACACCTGGACAGGGGAGGCCCTGGCACAGGGTGCCCAGAGCAGCTGGGGCTGCCCCTGGATCCCTGGCAGTGCCCAAGGCCAGGCTGGACATTGGGGCTTGGAGCAGCCTGGGACAGTGGGAGGTGTCCCTGCCCATGGCAGGGGTGGCACTGGATGAGCTTTAATGTCTCTTCCAACACAAACCAGTCTGGGATTTGGTGATAGTCATGGATAAACTGCAGCCTGGAAGTTGCTCTGTCAGGCTCCTGGACAGGCTTAACCCTTCTACTAAAAAAAAAAAAAGAAAGAAAAAAATAAGTGAAAACTACAAAAGCAGAACGCACCTGAGATCAGGTTGTGGGGAAGCAGCACGGATCAAATCTCTCTCTGGAGGGCTGGGAGCACTGAGACCTTCACGAATTATTGAAGAGACATGGCTGTGCTGGCCCAAATCGCCTTTGCCATGGTCAGGAGAAGCCAAACACATTTTGGGGCAGAAGTTGGTGTTTTGCTGATGGAGTTACAGATCTCTGCCCTGCCAAGGCGCTGCTCTCCACTGAGACCCAGCGCCACACAAATGTTAAATCATCTACAAATATACAAATATAGTGAGGAGCGGGGAAGGGCAGGGGGAAGCAGAGCCATCAAATCTGGGCCGGGAGCCAGGCGCTTCCATCCGTCCCGAGCCACTCCCGGGAGGCAGCGGCAGCTCCCCGAGCTCCCAAGATGGGCTCAGAGACTCGGGGTTTGCTTTGGAGCAAGGAAACAAGATTTTCTTCTTCCTTATTAATTTTTATTTTCCTCCCAGCAAGGGAATTTTCTTCTCCCAGATCTCACATCCCAGTCCAGAGCCAAACATTTAACACAGATTAACGGGAATTGGAGGTTTTGCAAAGGCTGGGGAGCCAGGAGAGGGGAAAGGGCAGTGCTGGCTGAGGACTTCTCTAATATCAGGTATTTCCATCATTTGGAAATGGTTCCTGTCTTTCATGTCATTTCATACATTAATTTGTTCCCAACTCAAGCTGGATGAACAGGGGAATTTTTCTTTCTAAGCACCAGAAAGGAAGTTCTGATCATTTCAGACTAGTTTTGTCCATCAAAACCAAATGTACAAATCAGGAAACGCACACAAATTGGGTCTGTCCAGCGGAAAATTTGATGTTTAACCTGAAAAAACATTAAACAATGAAAACATGGTTGCAGGTCCCTTCCAGTGATGTGAATCCAGGACCACCCGCTCGCCCCGGGGCTTGTGGCAGATGAGCTGGACCCAATCCTTTGTTCTGGACAAAGCACAGGGCAGTGGGATGGGGTGCAGAGCCTTTAGCACTATTTTAGCCCCATTTTGGCTCTCTTTGGCCCCATTTTAGCCCTGTTTTGACCCTGGCCAGAGGGGATGCTTGGGGTGGGTGGTGCTTCTCAGCTGTGTGCCCCAGCCTGCCCACCCCCGTGTGCAGGGCTCCTCTCCCCGCGGTGCCATCCTCCCAGATCGTTAGAAGAAAACAATTACTATGCAAATCTTAATGAATCAAGGCCACAACCCACAACTGGGAACATAAATATCAAAGTGCAGCCTTCGATTGAAGGCAGAGGAAGAACTGTAATTAATTCCATCACGAAGCAAGAGCCAGGCTGAGGCTCATCGTGGGGAGGGCAGGTGTGGATGTGCCCATGCCCAGTCCCAAACTGGGGTGCCAGACCCCATCCCATCGGGGCAGTGCCCCACCCAGAGGACACAGCTCCATGTATCTGGATCTTGGCTTCCAGTTCAGAATTAAAAGGTTATTTGAGACTTTGCCAATTGCTTTTAATCTGGTGATGAAAGACGATGATAAATCTTAAGAGACCCAAATTAATAGAGAGGAAATTGATTTTGTAACGTGTGGACTTGTTTTATTAGACTCCTGCAGGCTGGATGAGATTGGGAAGGCAGCGCTGTTGGGCTGGGTAAAGGCTCTGGCACAGCTTTGCCGGCCCTGTCCGTGCAGGCAGCACCACATCCCACACAGGCACCACCTCCAACCCACTGTCACGTGGATCCAGGCAAATTAAACTCCTGCTCTTGCTCCCACAACAACCCTCCCAGGCTTGCCGTGGTGGGGTGGAGGTGACCATGCAGGTCACCATGCCCAGATCCTTCCCCATCACTGCCTCATTCCATTTTCCTATTTAAAGGCTGCAGATCCTGATTCTTCTCGCCTCTCCCCAAATTCCCCCCCAAACCTGGAGCGTGACCTTTGAGCTGTAAAGATCTCAACTGCTGCAGTGACAGCCTTGCAATTAAGGGAGTCGGCAGCCAAAGGACCAGGCACGTCTCCTTATTAATTATAACGACGTGGTATCGTTCATTAAGAGCTGGAATGAATTTATCAGGCAAGAGGTGGAGTGCCATGTGGCATTAGGACTCGATTTTGTTTTGGGAGACGGCAGAGGAGCCCAGGAATTAGGAATGACTCCGTGCATTGGGCAGGAAGGAGACGAACGGCCGGAGCTCAGGGCGCGAGAGGGAGCAGGATTGAGATCCATGGCGCACGCTCCCGGGGAGCAAATGGATGCACATATTATTATTGCAATATAATTTGAGCAAAGCATTTTCCTAGGATCTAGAGCATTTGCTATAGTTAATTGAGATCCCGAAGTTCAGTGCCTTTCATTATTGCAGAGCTCTGGAGCGGAATACTCTCAGCTAATGATCAGAGCAAGATGGAAAGGGCATTTACCGGGGCTGCATAATGTGGCTGGGAGGGGGAGAGTGTCAACAAGCACACACTGCCTCCTGTGCCTGGTGGTGCAAACCTGGAGTAAGTTGGGAGAGCCTTCCTGGGGTGCAAGTAAAGTTGCAGCTCAGCTTGGTGAGTCAGGGGCTTGCATGGAGAAGCTTCCCGTGTGCCAATTCCCAGGGTGGCTGAGCACCACGGCCTTCCCAGCAGGGGTCTGCTCTCCAGGTCTGCGTTTCAGGATGCTGCCTCCCTGTCCACCTTCCTGGGAGGGAGCAGGACTGTACCCTCCAGCAGCCCTGTGGAGCCTCGAGGGACAGCAGGACTTCCCCTGTCTTCTATTCCAGCTGCCCTTTCCAATGCATAACCACACCGCTTCCCAAGCAACAGCTTCTCTCTGCCTTTCTCCATCCCAAACTAATCTAAACTAACCACAGGAGCAGTTATCCTAATAACCTCCACCCTGCTGGAGAAATAATTGCTGCAAGTCCAGAAATAAATGTTAAAAAACTAATAACAGAGCTCAATAACTGACTGAACTCAGGGGATGGGAGCCCAGTGAGGGCAGCAGCAGCAGCTCCGGTTCTGCGTGTCACCGTCCCTGCCTGAAGCCCACCAGAGACAAGCTGGCCATTCTGAAAGATCATCCTCCATCCCCTTCCACCAGACAAGGTTGCCACAAGCCCTGTCCAGCCTGGCCTTGGACACTTACAGAGCTCAACGTCACTTACTGCAACCGATTTCGTTTCATCCTTTTCCGAGGGCTGGGCACAGCACTCCAGCTCAGGACATCCTCGCTTCAAGGAGGAAAACCCACCCTGGACCCTGCTGGGGGGCAGAACACACCAAGCCCTGGCTCATGGGTCGTGTTCATGCCCCTGGCATGTTTTTTACACCAAGTCCCATATTTATGCCCATGAACTGACCCCGCACTTGGGGGATTGGCAAAGTACAAAGCAGAGGCTTGGCTTGGTGCAGCCACAAGCCCCCCACCCTCACCCCTCCTAGACACAAAGGGGATATTTTGTCACCAATCAGGCTGCAAAACCATAAAACATCAGGGGCTTGGGGGGTCTCCCCCACCTCCCAAAAAGAGTCTCCCCTGGGAAATATGAGCCCTCAATCATTTTGATGTGTGCACCTTGGCGCCTGTCATCCGTCCCACTCCACCTGTGCACAGCAGGCTTCGCTTTTCATTAGAAATAAAAATAACCCTTGTCAGAAGGTGTTGTGGGTTTTTTCCGCGGTTGAACGCGGAGACGGCAGATGAGTGTCGGCTGAGCCGGGGCCCCCTGGTAAGGCTGGAAGCTGGAGAATTTCTCTGGAGTTTTTCTAGGTTTAGCGAGGCGGAAAATAGACAAGGAGAACACAAAAGCAAAGGCCGTAGCTCAGGGTAACTTTATCTCGAATTAATCCTGCCGAAATGTGGCAGCGAGGAAAGGGCTGGGAGGGGAAGGGAAAAATAAAATCAAATGTAATATGGAGGAAGTTCTAATCAAAAGGTGTTTTTTTCCCATGGCCAGGGCGTGCAGCACCTCCAGCCCTCTGACACAGCTCCCCACGCGCCAGATTTTGGATTTTTTCCCACGTGCTCAGCATGAGGCCAGGGTGGTGCCCAGCACATCACAGCACCCCTGAGCAAGGGATGCACCAGCCAGCTCAAGGCTTTCACCAGCAAGGACACAGTTCCAGCTTCTATTTAGAACAAAGAGTTGGGTGGGGTGGAGGATCAACCCCAAAAACACAGGTGTTATGGAAGGCTGGATGGTGCTGGGGGACCAGGGGTGACAGCACCCACTGCTTGGGAGGTGTGAGAGAGACCCTGTAGGGACATGGAGCTGGGATCTACATGGGAGTTTGGGATACACAGAGGACCCAATCTTACTTCTCCTTCCTGTACCATTCTGCTCTTGGGAAATTTTTAGTTTAAAGCTGCCCAGGGGAAATACCACTGGGTGCTTTGGCACCAGGTTCCACCCCGGGGATCTCCTGCTTTTCTCCTCCTTTTACCATCCCTCTGCTTTCCACCAACGCTTTTATTTTATTTATTTCCCCTCTCAGCTTTTTCCAGGCACCTTCACGCGGTTGCTATAGCACCTCCTGCACCAGAAATGTCCTCCTTGCCCACAAATCTGAGTGATTTCAACCCAAAAGAGTTTGGGGGCTGCTCAGTCAGGGCGGCCAGGGGCCACCTAGCCAGTGGCTGCAGGGTGCAGTTTGTAGCTCTGGTGCCATCATCCCCCTCTCCCTGGTTCCTATTTCTAGCTAAATAGTTTCTGGCTGGAAAAAAACTCCTGATTGCTGGAAAAGAAAAACTACACATCTGCCTGGGGTTAGCAAGGTGTTATTTTAAGGCAGATCTATTTTAAGGTGGTGTTGGTGCTGGGGGAAGTGAAGCAGAGTACATGTGTTTACATGGGGAGCTGGGGGGAATCTGTGCCGTTGTCACTCAGAAACACCTTGTTTCCAGATTTTTATCCCTGATCCCCCACATCAGTGTGGGGAGCAGTGCTGAGAGCTCTCCCTGCTACTTCCCAATGAGCAAACTGGGACCAGTGTGAGAGTTGTGCTGGGCAGTGGGTGCAGAGTGAGGGGTGGTTCAGCCCTGAGCTGCATCTCTCCCTGTGCCTGTGTGACACCGCTGTCAGTGGCCACGTCAGTGCCAGGGAAGGGTGACATCCTCACCGGGGCCAGGAGTGAAGTGGGTGGCAAATGCCACGGTTATTATTAGTCAACACCAGGGAACAAAAGAACTGCAAAATAGACCCCACCAAAACCCCTCCCAGTTCTTACTTCCTTCCTTCTTAGCCCAATTTTCCAGGACATTTAAGCCTATCCTGGGGTTGGGGGGGGGGTGACACAGCATGCAAAGGGCAGCACCCTCTGCCACAGTGCCCCTGGTCAGACAGCAAGGGGGCAGAGGGGTGCAGGGACACAGCTGGCAGGCGTGGGGTGGCTCAGCCCTAACACATCTGGGCAGATGAGCATCGGTCTGACAGAGAGGAGCTCGTCAGGCAGGGAGCAGGCAGGGAGCAGGCAGGGAGCAGGCAGGGCCTCTGCAGCATTAACCCCGCAGGTGCTGGGTGAGGAGAAGCTCAGCTGGGGAAAAATCAGCAAATCCCAGGGACGGCTCTGCTCTGGCTCCCCATGGGTGACCGGGGAGATGAGCTGGGCTGTGCACCCATCTCCCTGAGCACCCTGTGCCTTTGGCAGTGGGTTACAATCACGCCCCAGTAAACACTAAAAGCCATGCAGGTGATATGGACAAATGGACACTGTGCCTTTGGAGCTGCTCCAAGAGCATCTGGCATGTCCATAGGAAAATCAGCCAAGCCATTTGGCCAGCATCCAGGTGGCAACTTGAAGCTGGAAAGGGGCTCAAAACTCAAAAGATTTACAGCCACCCTGCACTCTGAAGCCCTTTTACATGATTAGAGCAATGGCAATGGGCTGGTTTTCAGGGAGGAGCAGGACTGCTTGTACCCAGTGTGCAGCCATGAGGCATCCAAGACCCATTCCAGAAAAAGGGAAAAACAGACTGAGAGCATCCTGCGTGCCTATGATGGCATCCAGGTGTATTGGTGCGATTGGTACCTGACAGATGCTGGGAGCACAGGGAGAACCCCCTGTGCAGGGGGTGCCTGTGTCCCTGGGACTGGCACCTGCTGGCTGCTGGGAGCACACACAGCACAGCCCCACGTCAGGGTGCACGCAGGCACTGTGGCTATCTGGCATCACATGAACAATCCCGTGTTATGCACAGCGTGCCCAAGGGTCAGGGATGGCATGTCCCAGTGACCCCAGAGAGATGTTTCCTCTGAGGTTATCTACAGGTCACTTCCCAGAACTAGCAGAGAAGAAAGACAATTTTTTTCCTGCCCAGTGGCCAGGCTGAACTTCCCAAGCTGTTCGAGTGCCTGTGCGTGAAAACTTCAGCTCATTAATTAAGCCCAGAAAATTAGAAACTGGCCTAAATATAGCGGCCCAATGAGACTGAAAAACGAAAGGAAAACATCCTTCCAACTGCCTCGTCCGCCCACCCGCCTGCACTGGCAGGGAAATAAAAGACAGAAATTCCCTTTTAAACTCCACTTTCCCTGTGCACAAGCAAAGTGTCGGGACCCACGCGGGGGAGAAATTCAATTAGAAAAAGAGCTGTTTGCAAAGAGGTTGGTCCCATCTCCCATTCTGCAGGTCTCCAGGATGCAGAAGCTTCCTCCAGGATGGGGAAACCTTCACTTCATGGTTCACTTTGTCAGTTCCATGGGCCTGTGGTGGGAGCACCTGGGAGTTGCTAGATCTCTGGGGGCTGCTTAGGCTGACATGGAGCCAAATCTCCTGCAGCTTCCTACCAGCTTCTTGTCCAGGAGAGGACAACAGGAAAAGAGAGGAAGGAAGGCAGGAAGGCAGGCAGGAAGGAAGGAAGGAAGGAATATGAATTTATCTCTTCCTCCCTGAGGGCTGGCAGAGCATTAAGACCTCATTTGTTTGGCACAGGGATCACGGAGTCCCACATGGCACGACTCATTCAGCCTCAGTAGACTGTTTCCTATTTTATATTCTGGATAATTTAACCCACTTCAAACAAAAGCTTCTCTCCCTGCTCCAAGCACAGCGATTCCCCACCACACTCTCACAATCCAACAGGCCACAGGCCTACAAAGAGGCATCCTGAGGATCAGATCTGGATTTTTTTACCCATAGGATGATGTTGCAGGTCATAGATCCTAGAGGACATGTGCATGCACACCTTTCCTCTGGGCGGACTTTTCCCTAGCAAGGCACCAGCTGCATCAGGGAGCTTTGCTGGACCAAAGGCTCTGGAGGCAGTGACGGTGGAGCAGTGTTTGCTCATGCCCACAGTCTCAGCCAGCTGCCGCCTCCTGGGAGGTGACATTACTCTGCCCTCGGTGCCTGAGCCTGGCCCCGCACACCCCGGTGCCGGCAGAGCCAGCAGAGCAGCCAGGATGGAGGGGTGCAGGCGGGCTCCCCCCTCCTGGGATACAGGCTGCTGTGGTAACGAGGGCTGGATAAACACCAGGCATCCATCGGCCACGATTGTCCGGCTGAGGGCAGCAGGGTGGTGGGTAATGACAGCGCCGGGGCTGGATCGGCAGCTGCGCCTCGAGGGAGCACTGAGGGATCCCCTCTCCTCCCCCCGGCCCCTCCGGCCCCGGGCTGTGTCCGGCCCAACTGCGATGTTCTGCCACGGCCCTTTGGAACTGACGAGCTCACTTCTCTTCTGCTTCCTCCCCTTTGAGCTTCCAGGGCCCACGAGGACAAAACCAAAAGTGGTGACGAGCTGAGTGACACCCGAAACGCGGCAGGGGGGTCTGAGCAGCGGGGCTGGAGTGAGTCAGCTGCCGGTGACAGCAGTACCTGAGCGTCTCAATTAGCAGCAGCTCCTGAAGAAGGTGAAATGACTAATGACTGATCTCCGCGCACTGTTCCAACCAGTTTTGTTCTCATTTCATTCAGACAAAAAGCCTCTGCTGCCTGCTCCGGCTGGGGAGGAGCAAGGATAATGAGGAGTGAGTGTAATTCCCGCAGCAGCAGGAATGGGGGTGGCTCCTGCTCTTGCTGAGCTGCCCAGAGGGGTGGGATTTTGGTGGCAGCTGCGTGGGGTGACAAGGTTGGACGGGGTTTGGAGCAACCTGGGATAGTGGAAGGTGTCCCTGCTCATGGCAGCGGGTTGGAACGAGATGATCTTTAGGGTTACTTCCAACTCAAACCATTCTGTGATTCTGGAACCCTGAGTACAGGGGAGGTGGAATGGGGCCGCTGGAGATCAGCGGGACCTTGGGGTGCAAAGGGGAAAGGGATTCAGGGCTGATTTGGCTCAGTCCTGCAGGGATCCTTCTGTGTTGAGCTGGGGAAAGTGAGCGTGGCTTGGGAACAAGCCCAGGGGAAGCAAGAAGGTGAGGATAAAGCACTGGGTCCAGCTGGCGGTTGGGAAGTCCCCCTGGGAGCTCCCCCACCGTGCTGTGGCTCCCCATCAGCTCTGGCTCATGGTGGGGAAAGCCAAACCCCAGCGTGGGTGAGTTTGGACCTTCCATATGGAGTGGGTTACATCTGCGGCGAGGCTGTTCACAGCATCCCACACAGCTTTTCCTTATTTAGCCCAATCCATATTTATCCCACAGTCTCCTCTCCCCACACCAAAACCAATCTCAATCCAGCTACCACGGCACAGAGGGTGAACTGCAGCCCCACTGAGCAGCTGGGCTGGGAACATCGCTGCTGGAAAGGAACCCGGAGGGGAAGCAGCTGCTGGGTTATTTCCCCAACAGAGCAATTCCTGTGTGTAACAAGTCACTACCAGCACTGGGCATGAGGATGCTGCTGCCTCGATCCACAGCACCCACATTTGCACCTAGCCAGGCTGGAAACCAAAGAGCTGTTTTAGGCTTGGAAGCTCAAAAGATTCATCAAGATTTTATAGCTTTTGCTCTGCAGTTATGAAACAGTGACCACAAGCCAAATACCTCTGTCCTTTACCTTCCCGCAACACCGATGACTTTGGTGCAATAGAGAGCAAACCTCAGCCTGTCATTTTTCACTGCACAGACAGAATTCAGCCCATAATGTTCTTGATAAAGCAAAGTACCAATGACACAGCTGAAAAACATCAGCGGAGCAAAGAGCGGAGAAAACTTCCCTGGGCTTCCATATGGCATCGCTCCATCTTGGATCACGTTACTATTATATTTCATCCAGCTTTAGCTGCTTCCCATGTTATCTGACGCGGGGAAAATGTTGATGGGAGGACTCTGGTGCAGACACTTGGATTTCTCTCCCATAGGCGCCTGCCACATTTGTATTCTCCCCAGGACTGCGCCGTTTTCAAAATGTTTTGTTAAGTTAATTTGTATCCGCAGCCACTTGTGAATTTTTCAGATTATTTGATCTGTAACTGAACTAACATGAAGAGTAACTATTGTTCCGCAGGAGCAGACGGTGCCAAAGCGTGTCTTACGTGTTTGACACGTGCCTGTCTTCTCACCCCAAGCGCAGTCCCCAGGCACCAGCAGTGCTGCTGGAAACCAGTCTGGGGATGGCCCTGGATCGAGCCGGAGCTGCCGCCCCGCAGACCCCTGGCACCACCACCCGCAAAAACCCCTCCTTGGAGGCATTTGCCTCGATTGCAAATGACCCCAGGTGGGTAATTGTGCCTCAGACATGTTCCTGCAGCCACGGAGCTTCTTTGTGTGTCTCATGGACACAAGGTTTTCAGGCAGCGCCTGAGAAGGGCAGGTTTGCTGGAGCTGAGGCCAGGCTGGATGGGGCTTGGAGCACCCTGGGATAATGAAAGGGTTCCCTGCCCATGGCAGGGGTGGAACTAGAGGGGCTTTAAGGCCTCTTCCAACACAAACCATTCCGGATTCTACAAGCCTCAGTGGGGTGCTGAGCCTCGCAGGGCACCCCCTGCCTCTGTTTGCTGAACACCAGAGAGGTTTCAATTTTCTGTACTGCCAGCTTTGGCAATTCCACTGCGTTTGGGCAGTGCCAAGGCCGGGGCCAGCGTGCAGCCCCGTGAACTCCCTCCCCTGTTGTGCTTCTGCGGAATTCATTCCTCGCTGGTTTTCTGTGGGAAACTGTGTTAAGGACTTGGGAGCAAGGAGACAGCACAAAGCTGGAGCGAAGTCTCCTGATGGTGAGCTCGGCTTTGCCCTTCCTGCTGCTCCTTCAGCCTCGCTCTCTTGGTACTGCTGCTGTGTGGGAGCCGGGATCCAGTGGGATGACAGCAACGCAGAATTTCTCTGTAAGTTCCGTCAAGAGATGAGTTTCTGCCTCACAAAGACCCCAGACTCAGGAAGGGGTAAGATTTTTGAAGTGGTTTCTCAGCTGCTGCCGAGACCTTCTCCCAGAGGTTATAGATAAGGCAGGTTCTGGAAGCCAGGGCTTGGTCTGACCTGCCAAAATCTTCCGGTGAACTGGAAGGAAATGGAAATCAAACAGGTACGTACCCATTTGGGATCTGCAGAAGCGGTGGCAGCAGTTCCCACCCTCGGCTCAGGGTCATGGCACAGGATCCGGGTTTATGGATCGGCACCTGCCCGTTCAGCCGGGAACAAGCCGGCATCGATCGCGCCCTGCGCCTGGGCTTTAGCTGTTGTTTTGGCAGCGTTAATTTAAGAACTGAATTCAAACGCCATCAAGGGGGAGATCAATAGCTTTTTTCACAACCCACCAGTGACTGTGTCTGGGCACAGCGGCTGCAGCTCAGACTCACTCTTCACACAGCTTTTACATGGATTAAAACCAAGCGGAAACAAAAAAGGGTTGGAAAAGAAGCTGGGAGTAAAGTTGGCTCCAGCACAAACCCCAGGCATCAAGGTCAAGCCCAAACTGTTGATTCCCTTAGGTGATGTGAGATGTGTGAAGGATTTCCAGGATAACAGTGGTAAAAAGTCTTCTTACACTCTGCAGGACTCACAAAGTGTGTCTGCAGGGGCTGGATCACATCCCTGGTAAAACATGGACGGGGCTTGGGGCAACCTGGGATAGTGGAAGGTGTCTGTGGCCATGGCAGGGCTGGGACAAGATGATGTTTAAGGTTCCTCCAACCCAAACCATTCCATGATTCCATGACTATTTCATACTGCAGGAGCACTGCAGAAGCTCCTCTGCACCAGCCACTGCTGGGCTGGTGAGAATATGTTGTCATCTGCTTTAGCAGATTGATAAAAAAACCCAAACCAGGCAGGATTTGGGGCACATCTCCACAGGCTCCACGTGCACCTGAAAACTCACCCATTAGTCATGAGGCCAGGCAGGAATTGCGCATCCCTGCAGTCATTCACGGCTTTATGGCAAGTCATGAGATATTTGGTATTTTCCTTCGAGCAAACAAAAGCAGATGATTAAGGAAGAGGCGCAGCTTGCTCGCTTTCAGGAGGAAGACAGCTTGCAAAATGCAACTCTCAGAGCTTCAATAAAACTCCAGAAAGCAAATAAACAGCCTGGCTGAAAGGAGAACGTTCCCAGTTTTCTGAATTTTAAGCCAAAACTGGGATTTTGGGGGGAAGAATGGGGATTACCTCCTGCAAAACTGGCACCAATAAAATGTCAGGAGAGCATGGATACTGAAATGCCAAGACAAATCTGTGTCACAACCCCAGCTTGACTTTTCAGGCTAAATAAACACCGGAAACCTCCAAAGCTTCGAGTGGAAAACCATCTCCAAATGGGAAGCCAAAAAGAAAGCAACTGAGTTTCATCTTTCTTCTAGTTTTATTTTACTTTTTTTGTTATTATTTTCATTTCCAAAGCCTTTTTTGCCTAAGGCAACGTGTTTATACAAATTGCCTCACTCTCACGAGAAAATAATGAAAAAAATATAACTATTTGCAGATGGAAAAATATTCTGTCAGAAATTTCCTGGCCACCTCTCTATTTCATGCCAACGCTCTGAAGGGCTATAAATGACTGTAGAGCAGCAAATTTGGCTACCAAGATTTTGAACCATGGTGTAGCATCTCTCTACACACAGGACTTAAAACCCCCCACTTATTTTACACTTTTCTACACAAGTATCTCTGCACTATAAAATATACATGGAAACATCGATCGCTCTAGTGATCAAATATCTCCCCCTTCAAAAATACAACCCATCCAGAAATGCAAGCATCCAAATTAAGAATGGGCTGGAGAGTTGAATTGCAAATGAATCAATTCCTTCCTCCAAAAAATAATAAAAAAATAAATATCCAGTCAAGCAAGACCAGAATGGGCTGGTTAATAATTGATATTTACATTTCTCCCGTGTCTGATCAAAGGATTTGATTGCATGACAAATGAGGAAATTACTGTAAAATATTATACATCCATTAAGAACACAGATGCGGCAGATAGGACGTGGAGCCCTGGAGATGCGTTTGCCACCGGGCCCTGCGGAAAGGGGCTGGGCTGGCGGGGAAAGAGGATATTTTCCGGATGTGGAAGAGAATCAGTGATTGATCCCTGGTCTGTAGGAGAAGATGGGAAAAGGGTGTCTGGGGCAGGGCCTGGACTCCCCCAGGAGATGAGAAGATGGGGCTGGACCCCGCAGCAGTGTGGTGGGCACCTTGTAGCTGGTCCTGTGGGTCCTTCTGGGCTCCTACAGATCCCTAGGGGATTCTGTGGACCTCTGTGGATCTCTAGGGCTCCAATCCCTGGAAAAGGACTTTTCTCACAGAGGAAAATTATTTTAAGAAATCCAAGTGAAGGTTCCTGGCGCTGCCTCACGCCCTCCAGCTCACGCAGCCCCTCCGCCTGCAGCAAGGGCAGCGCTGGGTGCTGATGGCGTTTTTCTGGTGTACCTGGGAAAACAGAGCAGCTTTAATGCCTGCGGTTCCTTTCCAAGGCCGCAGCAACAGCAACTTCTTGGCTTCTGGCTCTTGTCATGCAGAAAAACGAGCGAAACCCCCAATCGATGGTGGCGGCCCGAGGCCGTGCAGCGGGGCGGTTCCTCTCAGCCCCGGCAAGAGAAACGATCCCGTATTTCTGCTGGATTTCCCAGGAACGGTTAAAACTCGGCTGACATTTGGTCAGTCTGAGGAGGCACACGGGGGATCAGGGAAGTTTTGGAGCAGCAGATGGGGGAGTGGGTGTCTGCCCTGGGAGCGAGAGCATCCTCCTGCTCCAACAGCGGCGCGACCCCAGCATGCTCCGGAGCTCCAGAAAAGGAAAATGAGGGGAAAACCGTTCCTCCAATTATTGCTGGGAGTGCACTAAACACGGGAAACATGAAGAACTTACTAAACACGGGGAATAAATTAAACATGGGAGACAGGGCAAATATGGAGAATTGACTGAACGTGGAGGCTGCACCAAACACGGGAGCTACAGCGGCTGCACCAAACGTGTCGGGAGGCCCTGCAAGGACCCCCGAGCCCCCCGCGCCCCTCGCGCCTCCGCTCCCACGTGCGCGGGGCCTTTAAGGCGCGGCCGCGCCCCAGCGGCTCCGCGGTGACGTCACGGCCCCCGCGCCCCCCGGCGGAGCGGGGAGGGCTCGGGGTGTCCCGCCCCGCGGTGACGTCACGCGGCGGCGGCTCGGGGAATGACATCACCTGTGCGAGTGGCCGGCGGGCGGGAGCTCGCGCCGCAGTGTCCCCGCGCCGCGGCCCCAGCGCAGCCGCCGGGCGGAGGCGGAGGGACAGCGGGGAGGCGGAGGAGGAGGAGGAGGAGGAGGAGGGCGGGGAGGGCGGCCGCTGCCCCTCGCAGCCCCTCCGCCGGCAGCATGGGAGCGGGCGGCCGCGCCGGCAGGTACCGGGGGCGCGCTATAGCGGGGCCGGGGCGTGGGGCCGCTTTGTCCGCGCGGGGGTGGCCGAGGGGCCGCGCTGAGCCGCGGGGCTGCGGGAGGGCTGCGCCGGGGAGGGGTCGCGTTACATCGGGGTGCAGCGGGAGCGGCGGGGGAGGTCGCGGGAGAGGGGCGCGGGTGGCCGGCGGGCGGGGGCGAGGGATGGCGTTATAGCGGGGAGCGCTCGGGAGGGGGTGGGCAGGCGGGCGGGGGTCTCGTTGCGGGGGGTGCGGCCGGCGACGATGGGGGGGTCGCGGGTGGGTGGCACCGGCGAATGGGGGGCGTGTTATGGGGGGACGCATGGGAGGGGTGCGGGGGGAAGGGGCCGCGCTATAGCGGGGGTGCGGGGAGGGGGCGCGCCGGACCGCGGGCACGTGCGGCGGGGGGATGCGGGGCAGCGCCGGGGCGGCGGCCCCGGAACCGGGCGGGGGCACCGAGCTGCGCTGGAGCCTGGGGGGCGCAGCCCGGCCAGGGGGTCCTGGGGCAGAGCCCGCCCCACGCCCCGCTGCCGCTCCCGGGGTGCGCCTCGCTCCGTCCCCCGCCGCACCGGGATGTGTCCGCGCCCCGCTCCCTCCCACGCCCCGGTGCCGGTGCCTTCCCCCGCTCCCCCCGCTTTAGGACCCCCGGCGCCCCTCCGTGCTCTTCTCTCGCTGCCATCGCGCCCCCGCCCCGTCCCTCCGGCGCCTCCCGAGCGCGGTCCCGCCGGGTGCGGGGTGCGGCCCCGCGCGTGGCCGTGGGGGCTCCGGCATCACCCCCGTGCTCGGGGCTGCGCTCCCACGGAGCAGCACCGTGGGACCGCCTGTGCTGGGTGCTGCTCGGTGGCTTCTCCGCCTCCCGGCTCCGGGCACACTGGGATGCTCCGGTGGTGGAGCCGATGCCGCTCCCGGAGCAGCACCGCCGGGATGCGGGTGTCGGAGGAGCCGTCGGAGCGTTCCCCTGTGCGATACCGCGTCCTGGGGACACGGCTGTGTCCCCCCGGGATGCTGCCTGCTCCCACCCCAGACACCGGGGGTGCCTTGTCCTCCCACCACCCCTGAGCCCACCAGCAAGTGGGTTTTGCCCCGCTGTCATCGGCTGTGGGGTGGCTCGGTGACAGTAGTGAGGAAGGGACGTGGGTCACCCCAGAACCACCCAAGTCCCCATGTTTGGGGGGCCTCTCCCCTGCGCTGTGGGGGCTACACCCTTCTGAAATGGGAATTGGGCTCTGGGGCTGGGGACAGCCCTGGAGTCACAGCGGGACACCCCTGGGGTGACAGCAGGTGGTGTTTTCCATCTGCCCTGGGGGATTTCAGCTGAAATCTCAAGCCCTGGGATCATCCTGCAGCAGGCAAGAGCTGGCCCCGGAGCCTCCGTGTCACCGAGCCAGAATTTGTCACGAGGAGGGTGAACCCCCCCACACCCCTTCCATAAGTGTAAAGATTAATAATGTTTGTGTTTCCCCAGGAGAATCCCATTCCAGCCCCTCCTGGGCAAGCATATGTGGTATAAGGGGAGCGGTGCGGGTGTAGAGGTGATGCCCGTGGGAGGGTGGTCAGGATCTGCGGGATGGAATCTGGACCCCGTGGGGTAGGGGACATCTCTGCTCTTGGGGCGTTCACCCTCTCCGAGTCCCGGGAGGCTTTTCCCCCGCAAAAGCACTCTCTGCAGTTGGGAGGAAAATGCAGTTTTGACGGGGGGGGGTTCAGCCCTTCCTCCGAGCGGGAACACCCTGCGGAGTGAGGGGAGTGCCTGGAGCGTTGCCTGTTCCCTCCCCAGGCAAACCCCTCTGAAATTTGCAGGGGACGTTCTCCATGGCACTCCTGCTTCTGCTCCTGCCTGCAGCTCCTGGCTGTCAGTGCTGATTGCAGCTTGACTTGGCCAGGGCAAAATATTACGGATTTATATCATTTTTCCCTATAAATCGTGTGTTGGGGGTTGTGTACCTGCACCTGGCTGGAGGAGCTGTTTGTGTAATCTGAAGGGGACCTGGCTGTGGGGGACAGGGCTGCTGTCCCTGTGAGAGCTCCCAGTGAGGGAAATGAGGTTGGATCTGGGTGCTGGGCACAAAGGCTGTTGGGTTCAGCAGGGCAGGGCGTGTGCTGATGAGGGGACCCTCCTGCCCTTCCTACGGGGAAGATACCCCCCCTCTGCACACCCAGCAGGGGGAAAGCTGTTAATTGTTCCCTGCCAGATTGACTTATAAATTAACGGGTTTGCTGGCACTCTCCTCCTCCTTCCTGTGCGTGGTAAAGGCCCATATTTCAAATGGGAAAAAGTCATAAATACTTTGAGTAATGTGAGAGGAGCTTCCAGCTGAAGCTATGCCACCAAGGGATGTGGGGGGAGAGGGGTCCCCCACAGCAGAGCCGTTCATGTGCTTGGGCGTGGGGTGATGGAGGTGACGGGCAGGAGGTCCTCGGGTCCTTTTGTGGTTGTCTTCTGGCATTGGCCTCACTGGCAGGACAGGGTTGGGTCCTCTGTGCCCCCCATGTCTGTGTGTCCCCCTGTTCCCTGGTGCTCACTGGGTTGATAAATGTAGGTTTGGTGAACAAAGCCTCTTCCTGGGGCATCCCTTTCGTCTCGTCCTTAGGGGAGCAGGTTTGCTGTGCCTTTTTCTGGATGCTAAGGAGTGACCAGTGTGACATCTTCCCTAAGGAGAAGAAGAAAAACGTGCCTTTGCTCTCTCTCTCCAGGATTGTGGGTTCCTGTTAGACCCTCAGTTCTGCTGCTGCCTTGGGGACAGAGGTGGGAATGAGGGTGGAGAGACAGCTGAGCTCCAGCCAGGCGGGATGTCCGCAGAGATGATGTGGCCACACGCTGGGGAAACTGAGGCTGGAGGGGGGTGCTGTTTGTGGCTCCTCAGAGCACAGGAACAGCTCCGAAGGGCTCGGGCCATATTAAGGGACCCCAGAGCTGACTTTGAGGTGGGAGACTCCGACCCCATGCTGCTCTGGGGTCTGGGGGTCCCTCCCAGCGTGGATCCCTCTGCGGTGCCCGGCAGGGCGCTCCCCAGGCTGGCACTGGGGGCAGCCCCACGCAGCTGCTCTCCTCGGAGCAGAGTTACTCCAGGTAGTAAACGCCTGTTGAGCTGTTTATGCGCTCCCCACGTGGCGCCAGGGTTGCGTGGGTGGCGAGCTGCCGTGATGGATGCGAGCTGTGGCCTGTGGCCTGCGCCGCACATGGGTTTGATTTGAACTCGCTCTGTTCCCAGCTGAAACAGTTTTTCTTTTGCATTGCAGAGATAAAATTGCGAGTGTAGGAATCCGAGATAAAGCGAAGCCAGATCTAACCCGAGTCAGTGTGGGCAGTGCGAGCGTATGGTAAGGAGAGAGGTTACTCAGTTGCATTAAAAAGATGCTGCTAAGTAGTTTAATCCACAGTTGCTGAACTTTGAGCTTTAAATTCTTCTTATACGAGTTGATAAGAACATGCATATTATTCATAACTCTCTCCTCAAAAAAAGAGAAATCTGTAAATGACTTCTGTTAAATATCATTGCTTCAACAGCGTGAAAAATGTGCCTGACTTGTACTTCAAATAATCCCTTCCCTTGGCCCAGCTCCCTCCATCCGTGAAGCTCTTTGCTTCCTGCAGAGGATGGTGGGAATGGGGTCAGGAGCTGGGGGCTTTGCTCTGGCCTGGTGTCTCTGGGCAGAACCCCCAGGACATATATTTCATTTATTTTATATTTGCGAATGGAAGGAGCCAGCCAGGCTGGGCAGCTTCTGGCCATGTCAGTATTGCTTTTTAAAAATTGTGGTCGATTTTAAACCTGTGAGCCCTGAAGTAGTAACACTCAGACCAGCTTCCTTTCTGCAAAGTTTATTACACAATAAGCTGGAACAATCTGCAGGCTCTGTTCGTTAGACCTTTTTTTTTTTACTCTTGTCCTCTCTTTCTGATTATTTGCTTTATAACTTGACCAGCTGTTTTTTTTTTTTTCCTTGACATCAGCCTAGGAAACTGAAAATTGTCTTTTATTTTCCCCCATCTTTCAACTCATAAGCCCTCTGGAGTTCTGGGTCTGATCCAACATAATTCTTTTGGACTTCTAATTTTTTTTTCTAGCTTGGGTATCATTGTCTTGCCTTGTAATTTATCGAGCTTGGCGTTCCTGTTGCAAAGGCTGCCTGTGCTGTCGGATTATTTGCTCACCTGACACGCCCGTGCCGAGCTGCTTGTCCTGCACACAGAGGGCCGTGTCCCCCTGCAGCCCCAGCATCCTCCGAAAAAAGAGGAATTTTCAGAGTCCTGTTGCCTTCTTGACATGGCTCCATAAGGAGCTGGTTGGGAGGTGTGAGTTTCTTTGAACTTTATTTATTATTTTTTTATAATCCGTGAAGCCTCTTGGCTCCCGGCCTCCCACCGGCTCCCGAGGGCAGGCGTGTGGCTCCCACAGGTGTGTGAACAGCCCAGGAGGAGGCAGAGGAGCTGCTGTGGCAGAGGAAGGGGATGGGGATGTGCATCCCCCTGGGATGCCCAGGTGTGAGGAGGAGGCACGTGCAGGGTGGAGGAGCGTGGCATGGGCTGTGCACACACCTGGAGGCGCAGAACTGAGGTATTCAGGGATGCTCTGCTGACTCTGGAGCCAAAGGAATAATGAGGGTGAGACAGCCCCGCTCTTGGCAAAGGGGGACACACCAGGACACAACCCAAAGCTGGGATTTCTCCCTCTTCCTGGGACTTGCTGGCCCCTCAAGGACTTCTGTCCCCCGCCCCAGAGAAGCGAGGCTTCACCATGTCCCGATCCTGCCATCCTGTGGTCCTGGGCTGTTGGAGCCTCACCTGGGCTTGTGCATTGTGCGTTTGGAAAGCTTTGGGAATGGCCTTTGCACAGCTCGTGGTGCAGCAGCATGGGATTTGGGAGCTCTGCTGTTTGGGCATGGCCAGCCCTGAGGGAGATGGGATTTTAGCATTCCCGTTTTCCATGCATTACTAGTGTTCAGGCTGATGCAGTGTGAGTGTTGTAAAACCAGGATCCATCAGAACGTCCGTGCTCTAGTTCCCTGGCAACATTTGCACAAAATAAGAGCTGCTCTAGATTAGACAGCCGATATTAGTTTGTCTAAACAGGTTTAAAAACCTATCAAATTAAACTGGGCCAGGCAACTCGTACAATGTGTACACCTAAATTGGTTTAACATTTGCATAAATCAGATTAAATCGGGGCTGTGGGATGGTTTAGGTTGGGAAGCCTATGGCTATTTGTGCCCAGCTCCTGGAGTTCTCCACTCCTGCTGCCTTGTCAGGGTTGTTTTTGCACAGCAGCAGCTGAATCCCGTTTTCAGTCCCATTCGTAGGTGAGTGCTCTGTCAGTGCTGGCTTACACCAGTCCGGGGGCTGCAGTTTGACTGTGACCTCTGAGCAGCTGGGCTGTCCCCACCTTCCCGGGGATCAGGGCTGGTTCAGCTGCAGCCACGATTTGCAACATGGGGCAGGTCCTGCAGGGGTTTTGCAAGAAGGGTCTCTCTCTCCAGGAGGATTTTGAAGCCTTTTGGGGTTTGAGTAGTGAAGGGTTCACAGGTGAATCTGTAGCTGGGGTGCTCCGTGCCGGGGGTCCCACCAGGTCCCACCTCTCCTGCTGCTGTCTCTCTGCATCAGCCTTGGGGTGTCTTGGACGGGGTCTGCGGGGATGTGATGGTGGGAATGCATCACGTATCCTGCTTCTGAGCATTGAGCTCCTCTGGTCAGCCTGCCTGGGAGCACAGCAGGTAAAAGCTGGTCTGCTCAGACCTCGGGGATGGTTCGCTCTCCCGTGCTTGCTGCTGTGCTCCAGGGAACACATCATCGGGACGAGTTGAGATACATCAGATCCAAACTTCACAGTCAAGATCCACCAGATCCTCACTCCAGAAAGGCCCTGACTTTACCTAAGGCTGTTTCAGGGTTTTCCCCTGCTTTCACGTCTCTGTGGGCAGTGCTACATGAGGTGTGGAGTCACACGGGGTAACCTCGTGCTCTGGGTGCAGAAGGCACAACGCTGGGGGCAAGGTGCTCTCCATCTCTCTTGCATGGAAACAGCCAGCTGGGATGGCACAGAGTGAGCAGGAGAGGGAAGACATGGTGCATATGGCTTCTCAAACTGCAATAATCCCATCCTGGGAAAATAGCTGCCTCGTCAGGAATTCAGTGCTTTGTGTCTTTGTGGTGCTGGAGCTGAATCTCACCATCTTTCCCTCTGATCTGTTGTTTAATTGTTTTCTTCGAGGTGTCCCTGTATCCAAATCAGTGTTGTGAGTAGCTCCACAGCTGATTTAAGTCTGAAAGCTTCTTTCCTTAAAAGTCTTGGTCATGCTTCCCTCCATTTTGCTGTTGTGATCCAGCAGCAATGGACAGACCTGCTGCTTCTGTGCTGTGACATGCGTGTGTGCGTGCAGCAAAAGCTGCAGGAATTCAGGATTTTTGTATTTTTTTTTTTTGAGCTAATCGTCAGCTCTGACATCATCAAGTGTTTGTTCTGGTTCCTGTGAATCACAGATGGGTGCTGCTGCTTCGGGCTTGCACTGCTCAAGGCTTCCCTCCTGCTGCGTCTCTCCTTTGTTTCCCGAGGTGCTGCTGCTTGCTGGCAGCGGCTTCAGCTCTTTCCCTCCATTGGCAGCAGAGAGGAGCTGGAAGCTGAGCAGCAGTTTCCCCTCACCACGAGAAGTTCCCGTGTCCAGCACGGTCAGGATATGCAGGAAGCAAAGGTGGTGGGCAGAGCCGTGTCCCGTCGGGAGCAAGGGGTGCAACGAGATGATCTTAAAGGTCTCTTCTAACCCAAGCCACTCCACGATTCTATGAAGGGTATTTCTCAGGGTGCTGTAGTTTCTACCAACAACTTGTTGTTCCTCGGGATTTTTCTTGTCCCCTCCAGGCTGGTGCACCGAGGACAGGGGCTGAGCACCACAGCCCGCTACCGGTGGGTCCCCTGGGAGCGGGCAGAGTGCTGTCTGCTGGCCAGGTGGGACCTGGTTGAATGGAACAGCCTGCAAAGGGCAGGGGATGCTCTGGAGACCCAGAGGCGCTGGGGAAGGATTGATGCAGAGGGCTGGGTCTTGTGGTAGCCAGTGCAAACCAGTTTATGAACCAACTAGTGTTTCTGTCCACTGGCCTTGACATGGGGTGGCCAGCAGTGGATCTCTGCCCCGTGGTGTTTTGCACTGGACCATCACATGCCACGGCACAGAACCTCCCAGCCATGTCCTTCCCTCCAAGTCGCCATTTTATTTTTCTTAAACGTTTATGTATAACCGTACACTAACCTATAAAAATTAGTTTAGGATGGCTGCCAAGAAAATCTCTGCGGTGCCTTGTGGGTAACTCCCTGTGAATTACCATAAAAGCTGTAGTGTGAGGCTGCGGTGGCAGTTGTGAGGATGCCAGTCATCATGCTCTGTATTTAAAATTCAGATGAATGTGTAATGCCTCCATGGCTGGATTGCAGCAGCTCGGAGCATTCCTGGTGTCCCTGCCCTGCACGCTCTGCACCCGCTCTGGATTTTTAATGTCCTCTTTAGTTCTTCCAGTGTTTTGCTTGATTGTAAAGTGCAACAGGTAGCAAATTGTGGGCAAGCCATGCTGGGAGGGAGAGTGGTTTCTGATAGCTTCCTCCCTGGAGGGACCAGCCTCCTGCTTCCACTGAGCCAGTGGCAATATTTCACTTAAGGGAAAAGCCACTCTGTAACCCTTCCCCTCCACATCCTGCCCGAGCCATGTCCCGTTTCCGAGGGCCCTCTGATTCTGGGTGTGCTCAGCCTGGGACTGGGGCTCGCTCGGTGAATGGAGCAGGGCTTGTCCCCCGGTGTTCGGGGATGTCTCACTGCCCTGCTGGAGAAGGATGCAGTTCCCTTGCCACCCAGCCAGTCCGTGTTGCTGTTTCTCTGTGTGCCCTTGGAAACCCAAAGTGCTTCTCTTTATCTGTCACCGCTGCTTTTCCTCCGGAGCCCTGAGCCAAGGTGACTGTGGGGCTCCAGAGCAGAGCCTCAGTCCTGGAGCTGCTCCGCTCCGTGCGGGGCTTGGCAGAGGGTGGTGCTGATCTGCTGGGCATGATGGATCATTTCATTTAAATTTTCCTGAAATATAATATTCATCTTGGTGTCACTGTCCCACCTTTATTACAGTTCACTGATAAACATCTGTAATCTGAGAGCGATCCGCACCCTGCCAGACACGGCCTGGGAATAATGAACACGTTCCTGGAGCCAGGAGAAGGCATCTCAGGGATGCATCCCTGCTCTCCCAGCCCTGGCTGATAAATAAAATGAGAAGCAAATCTGTTTTTCCCAGGTGTATTTACATGTGGCTGCTTGGTTCAGGGCTCTAAAATGGTGGCGATTGGATATAACCTGGTGTCCCTGTTAATACCCAACAGGGATTTCTGAATGCAGCCTCTGTCCTGCCTCTGGTTGGAGGTACAGGGCACCACCCCAATTAATCCCCCCATGCTGGGCAGCTGGGCTGCCTTTTTCACCCCATGGTAAATCCCTGCCCCTCTTCCAGGAGATTTCAGCAGGAGGGGATGCAGCTCTCCCAGGGTGCTGGGGCAGCGATGGCCCTGCACGTGCCATGGGTGGTTTCACATTCTCCCTGTGAGTCCAGAGCAAGCACAGGAGCTGACAGGACCAAATGCAATCCCAAGAATGGTTCAACCTTGGCAGCTCAGTGTGATCCCAGGGCACAGGCTGTTTTGGGGCTCCAGCACAGCCTCTGTGTCCCCGCAGTGCCGGCAGCCAGGAAGTCTCCATCAGATTGCTGCTCGTCTCCTTCCTCTCCTGATGGGTTTTACCCCAAACGCTGCTGCTTCACTGAGCTCTGACTGTGGGAACTTGGGGTCACCTCCCTGTCCAGCCCAGGTGGGTGGATCAGCGTGTCCCAGCTTGGCCACCCACTCCAGAGCAAAGGTGACGTGACATCTGCTGTGCCCGGGATGGATTTTTTTTGCCAGTGCAGCAGCGGGAGGTGGCAGCTGCTGCTCCCACATGCCACTGGGACTGCTCTGCTTCCGCAGGGAGAAGTGTTGGCTAATCATCCTCTGGGGAGCCAGCTCCTGACCATCTCCAGGGTTTTGACCTTCAACGTCAGAATCGAAGCGTTGCAAATCACTGAAGCCTCGTACAGACCTGACCTCTTGGGCTGCTCTCCTGGAAGGGGTTTTCCTCTGCCTCTGCTTGTGCCTCCACTTCCTCCTCTGCATTTGACCCAGACCAAGCTGAATTTTCCGCTGGTTTGGGATTTCCTGCCACCTCTGTTCCTTTCTGGCATCCAGGTCCTGAGACTTGCAGCCTACTTCTGTCCTCTTGCAAAACTTGTCTGGAAGAGGAAGATCCCTGGATCTGCAGTCCCCTAGCACCATTCATCTGGAATTGACAGCTGCCCCACCAGGCAAGCCCTGGCTCTGCTTTGGGATGCACTCAGAGCCCCGAGGAGAGCAGCCGAGCAAGATTGTTGCTAACTCCTTCCTGGAAGGACTTGTTGCACCATGCTGATAAGAAGATTTATTTTTTCCAGGAGCCCAAAGCACAACTTGGCACGCTCAAGGGCTGAGGCTGAACCGACAGTCGTGCTCCAAGCAGAGCGGGGCAGGAGCACGAGCCACCCTCACCACGTGTCCCATTTCCTTGGGGAGGGATGAGGATGAAGTTCCAGCCACCACCTTCATGTCTCAGCACCTTGATTTCAGCAGGCTGACCTGTCTGGTGCCGCGAGGTGGGAGCACCAGGGATATTTCTGGCCCCTGGAGCTGCTCATGGACTACATGCCCCAAAGGCTGTGCTGATGGTCCTGTAAGGGGATCCAGGTGAGGCCGCCTGGGTTTTGGGAAAGACCACAGACCTGCTGTGCTCTCAGCATCTGCTCCCAAGCAGTGGGATGGCAGCTTCCATGCTTTATCCAGTCATGCCTCCGGAAAGCAGCTTTAAAATCCCCAGGCTGAGCAGCTGCCCCAGAGGTGTGGAGAATTGGAGCATCCCTTTGCTTCTCCTCCCGGTGGAGGTGACGCGGGGGATGGCACCCATCCGGCAGCACTGAGATGTGCTGATCTAAAAATAGCTGTAAGGTTGCTTTGAAAAGAGGAAAAGAAGGGAGGTGGGAGGAACTGAAGTGTTTCTTAGAAGTAAGAGAGAAAGGTGAATGAAATCCTTAATGGCTCTCACAGCTAAGGCTTTTCATCCCTGCTGCCTCAGGGAGCTTGCCATGGGGTGTGGGAGCTGGGATGGGGGCCCACATGGGTGCCATGAGCTTCTGGTGTGGCAAGGAGCTGGATTTTGGACTGGGTAAGGAGTAATGAGGAAGGGGTGAAGAGAAGACATGCAATTTTCATGTTGGAGATGCATTTTCAGCTGGCAGGGTCTTCCTGGTTGCTGTGTGACCCACCTGGGGCATCGTCCCCAATGTCCTACCTCATCCTGTGCTGTAGTTACTGGGCTGTCCCCTCTTATCATGGATGGGTGACATGGCTGTGTCTCTGCATCTAGGGGGGCTGGGGGCAGGACTGGTGAAGTGGGGGGGACAGGCAGGCTCTGTGCTGTCTTTGGGTGCCCCCAGACGGGGTGAGCTCCCTGCATGCTCGAGCGCTTCCCGCTGCCAGAGCAACCTGTGCCGGGCGTGTAAGAAGGGCACAGGAAGGGAAGCTTGGGAACAGCTCTTGCCTTTCCTGCCAAGCTCTTTGCAGGGGAACAGAGGGGTGTTCCTGAGGGGTCTGTGCCCCCGAGCCACTGTCCCCAGCACTGGGCTGGCCAGGTCAGCTCACGGAGCTCGTAGGCTTGGATTTCTCTCTTCTAAGCCACCAGAGCCAGGCTGTAATTAGGCTGTGTTGTCGTGTAACCGGATCTCCCATCCCAGTGCTTTGTTCTTGACTTACCCTTGATGTTTTCCAATGTCTCTGAGTGAGCTGTATCCCTTATCCATGCCCCCATTTTTCATCCTCCATTCTGCCTCCTGCAGAGAGATGCTTTTGGCAGGGCAGCCTGGCGGTGTCCTGGGCAGTGTGTGTGTCCCCTGAGAGCCTTGTTCTCCTCCGGGCCCTCTGAACCTTCTCACGAGGAGCATTTACGGGTGGCTCAATTGCAAGTTTTTCTAGGAAGTATCAGAGGAGCTTGTGGTCCTCACATCAGGGCCCTAGAACACTCTGCAGAGAGCTTTAATCTTAAAATAAAATCAAAGCAAGGCTTTCAACTTGGATTTTTCTTTGGAAGTCACTATTTTAAACCCATTTTTTTTCTGAGAAGTCCTTTAGGAGTGAAAAAACCCCATATCGTGAAATCTTGCCTATGTAAATAATTTCTGGGCTTGGGCTTTTTGAAGTCACAAGAAGGGTGTGCTGCTCAGTGCCCTCTGCCAAGACAGTGCCAGAAGTGGCGGCATCACTTGGAGTCCTGTCTGTCCATCCCATTCCATCTGTATGTGCATCTCTGCTTGTAGCCGCAGCCTCTGGGTGTGGATAATGGCAGTGCAGGACAGAGGTACCTTCCTGGCTGCTTGCAGTCACAGCATCTGAAAATATCCCGAGCTGAAAGGGACCCGCGAGGATCGCGGAGCCTTTGGAAGTCTGCGCTTTGGCACAACGGGGCAGCAGCCGGGAAAACCCACACGGCTGCCAAGCAGCGCCGCGCCGGGGGAGGCTTGGGGCTCTTGGGAGAGCTTTGGGACAGGTGGGATGGGGTGAGGGGAGGATGGAGCGGGCGGCGGCAGACGGGCGCGTGGGACACGCTGCCGGGAAGGAGGCGGCAGCAGGGCCGGGAACAGCCCGTGCGGAGCGGTGGCGGAGGGGACACGTGGCCCTTGCTCCGCTCGGTGCCAGCTGCTTCCCGGCCGCCCCCTCCCAGGAGCACGCAGGAAGGAGCCCTGTGCTGTGGGAGTGGGAGCTCCCTGCTGCCTCAGGAGAGTCCAGGCTCCGTCTTGTCCCTGTTCCCATGGAATGTCTCCTGTGGGTGTTGTGGCACCGGGTGTAGGGTGGGCGGCTGCTGCTGAGCCAAGCTTGACCCGAGTCGTGCCTCCCAGTTCTCTGCTCCTGGTCACCCACTGCTGCCTGGCTCAGCCCCCTGGCAGTGCTTCCCTTGGGTTCTGTTTTCCCCTATGCCCAAGAGGCAAACTGGAGCAGCATCCTTGCTCTGCATCATCCTGCGCAGAGAAGCCAGAGCCTTTCCCACTGCTGGGACCAGGAATTGTGCAGGAGTATGGCAGGCCAGTGTGGGAAGCAGCTTTTGCTCCCCCACCTGCTACCTGCTGTGCTCTGGGATGGGACTTCAGCATTTTGGGACAGTCCCAGCGTGGGCTCTGGCATTGCATCATGTCGTTGTGCTTTGGGCATTGCCCAGAGCCTGAGGCTTTGACCAATGACATGCTCTAAGATCGGAGGGATGGGAGGTGCTGCAGCTGGCTGCTGTTGACCCCCATGCTGGGGCTGTGTGTGAGCAGAGGTCAGAATCAGCCCCTTGGCATTTGAGAGGCTCCAGCCCTGTGAGGAGGCTGTGGCTGACACAGAACCCTGCAGCAGCTCATGTTCTCCCCAGACTCCTGCAGTTAAACACCCAGCCCGAGCACTGTCTGCGGCAAGGCTGCTGGCAGTGGCCTGGTGGCTCCAGGGACAGATGGACACCACGGACACTGCCCGTTTTCGTTTTCAGGCGCTCTCATACGTCCCATAGCTGGGCCCTGGGGTGTCCTGTTCTGCCTCACCTCCGGGCTGTAACTGTATGTTCCCAGCAGTAAATTCACCCGCCAGGGAGGTCTCGGGTTCCTGTGGGCTGGAGGGGTGCCCAGGAGCTGCAGCACTTGCTCCCTGCCCCGTGTCCTGGCGGGGAACGCAGCCCTGGTTGTGCCCGTGGCCTCTGCGACTGGCCCCGGCTGTGCTGATAGAGCTTTTGGGTCCCTCGGGGCTGGGGGCAGAGTGCCCTGAGCACTGCTCGTGGGATAACACAGCAGGAACCCTTCTGGACATCCCTGCTCCGAGGCTCAGCTCGGGGGAGGCAGAGGTCCTGGCAAAGTGCTGCTGTGGTTCAGTGGTACCTGCTGGAGCCTTCCCAGCTCCTGGTGCGATACAGGTGGGCTCTGCCTTGCCTCCCAGTCTGCCACTGCATCCTGCACTGGTGGGAGATGCCCTGAGTGGCTCTGGGGAAAATCCTTTGGCTTTGTTAATTCAAGCTCAGGGAAATGCGATGGTCCCAGCTGGCCTGGGGCCCAGGGGAGTGGGGTGGAGGGAGTTTGGGGGTCAAGAAGAGCCAAAGGGGCTTGTTTGCAATCATGAGTGGGTGCTCATGGTCTGGCGCTGGGCATCACCATCCCCCTGTGCTCTGCTGAGAGCTGGACTGGGAGCATGGGCTGTGTGTTGGCTGGTGGCCTCCCTGTCCCCAGCAATCACGGTGGCCCTGTCTGCCCTGTTCCCCTTCCCTTCAAACTGAGCAGGGGTGATTCTTGGAGAGCTTCTCCCGACCTTTCCAGCTCTGTGCCCTCAGCCGCCACCGAGTGACATGGTGACATTTCAAGTCTTGAATGTCTGAGCAATTTTAGGAAAAAAAAGCTATCAGAAATGAAATGCTTTGGCTTTTTGTCTCCGACAAATTGGATTTGTTAACCTGAAGCTTCATCTGTCAGCTGGCAAGGCCCCTCTGCAGCTGGCAGCTGATGGGATGGTGGGAAGAGGAGTGAAAGCGTGTCTGGGACACGAGGAAGAGGGAGGGGTGTTACCAGCAGTGTGTAATATTTGCTGCATTTTCAGCAGTGCATTTCTGGAGGCACTTTTGGAAGAGATGGGGCTTTGCATCAGGCATGGGACAGCTGAGCTGCCAGTGCTGCACCCCAGCCTGGCCCAGGTGGCAATTGCTGTTGCTCTCTCCCAAATCAGGAAGGCAGAGTCTGTACCTGCCTCCATCAGGTGCTGCTGCTGCCATGGGCTGCTCACCTCAGCATGTTACGGTGGCAAAGCAAGGTCAGCCATGGAGTCACAGGATGGCTTGGTTTGGGAGGGACCTTAAGGCTCATCTGGTGCCACCCTTGCCATGGGCAGGGACACCTTCCACTGTCCCAGGCTGCTCCAAGCCCCATCCAGCCTGGCCTTGGGCACTTGCAGCAATTCAGGAGCAGCCACAGCTTTGCCTGTGCCAGAGCCTCCCCACCCTCACAGGGAAGAATCTCTTCCCAATATCCCATCTAACCCTGCCCTCCTTGTCCTCCAAAGTCCCTCCCCAGCTCTCCTGCAGCTTTTTTAGGTACTGGAAGGTTCTATAAGGTCTCCCTTTTCCCTGCGAACGCCTCCCCGCAGAACCCACAGCCCAGGCATGTCTGGGCAGGGCAGTGCCAGGAGAGCTGCCGGGCTCGGCGCTGGGCACAGTCCCGGCGTGTCTGCACAGAGCAGGGAAAGGCAGAGCCGGCCCGTGCCACTGCCCCGCAGGACTGCCGGTGTGAGGGGCAGTGCACAGCACTGCTGCTCAGCCACAGGTGAGCATCCTGTTATTTATGGTGTGTCATGTTATCCAGGGGGGTGGGGGCAGGTACAAGATGTGCCCCCAGGTCCCTTCTGCCATCCCCAGGGAGCAGGGGGAAGCATGTGCGTGTAGGATTCCTTCTGCTGTCGGGCTCTGCTAGAGAGCAATGTTCAGATTTAATCCAGTTTAACTCCGCTCTGGGGTTGGGCACGAGGAGTCCTGGGTCCCTGGAAAACGGCGCTGTTGCTTCCCTCGCCTTTTCCTTTTTTCTAAAGAAAGAAAACAAAGAGGGCTCTCCATGAAGGAGCGTGTGTGGGGAGAGCCAATTCCCTGCGGAGAGCAGCTCCCTGCCCGAGGGCTGCCAGCAGCCACTGCCTGGGGGCTCTGGGGACCTGCACCAGCCCAGCAATGCTGGCAGCACTGGAGCTGCTGTTCCCGCTCTGTCCCCGCGTCCCCTCGGCTGTGGCACGTTTCTGCTGCAGCTCCTTCCGGCTGTGCTGTGTTCCTGAGCCTCGCCTGTCCCCAGCAGTGGTTTTGTCCCAAGTTCTCGGCAGATCCAGTACTGCCCACGTAGTCTTCATGGCAGCTTCCAGCCTGCGCTGGGGTTCTGCAGGTCTTGCTTGGCTGCTCAGCAGGCTCCAGTGTGGCATGGCTGCAGGCTCTGGAAGACTCTTCAGTGCCGCTCATATGGAAAACACTCTCAGTAACCACAAAGAATGGAGATGGCACTTAAAAAAACACAAATAAAGGTCATCAGTAGGGGCCTCACTAGATGGAGACGGCGAAGCTGCCTCGTGTGATTTCTGCTGGGGTTGTGTGACTTGAGAACCCCCTTCCTGTGGGGCTTGAAGCAGAGCTGTGCAGGAGACGTCCCGGCCTGTGGATGTCCTCGGACTGGGTTCTCCCTCTGCTCCCTCTCACCTGTGCAGCCCCCAGGAGATCACCACCAGAACACCCGCCCAGCAGCCCCAGTGGCTTTTTCTTCAGGAGGGCTGCTGCGTTTTTTGTTTGCACGTGTCTGTGTGCATCAGCTGCTGCTTGGAGCAATCCCAGGGGAAGGCACACAGCGAATCCTGAATCCTCCCATTTGAACAACCACGGCCGTTGGGACAGGAGAGCAGCTTCAGCTCCGAGAGGGATGTGGGCACCTGAGCTGGCTCCAGCCTCAGAGGGATGCACAGAGAAGTTCCAGGCCAGGGGCTGTGTTTGAGGCTGAGGTACCCAAAACCTCCCTGCACTTCAAGCAGACCAAAGCTCAGGCACGGCGGGCGGTGAATCCGACAGGAACGCGGCTGCCAGGAGAAACCCAATGGAGTGAAAAATCCCTTTATTCAGTTTTCCCATGTCTGAAGGGCAAGTGGGAGACTTGGGCCTGGCTTTTTCCCAATGCAGAGAATGAGGTGGAAACCTTCTGTCCAGGTGCTGGTGCCATGGGTGTGTGTGGCATCTCCTTCCAGCTCCTTCGCATCGATGTGAGGATTTGGTGCGTTCTGCTGCTTAAAAATAAATAGTGAGTTATTTTGGGCCAGGGAGGCAAACAAATCAACAGGCCACTGGATTTCCTCGGTCACCCTCGATGCTGCATGGGGGAAAAATTAATAAAGTACCTGCCATGCCCAGGAGCGATTTGTTAAAGCCAGTGATAATGACAGGCTTTGAATTGAGTTCCTGCCTATGGTGGGTTCCCTCACGATCCTGCGCGTCCACCCCCTCTCCAAAACATCGCTGTTCCTGTCAGTGCTGTGGTGGGAAAGGAGACTCTGATCTGCTGTCCAGGTCTGAGCCCTTCTAGCATTGAGAAGAGCAGCATGGGGCTCTCCAGCCTCTCTGGGGACTCACTTGTACTCTGAAAATTGGGTCCTTTTAGGTGTTCTGGGATCCATGAGAAATCTGGATTATCTGCAGAGTTGCTGTCCTGTGGTTACTGTTCAGTTTTTAGTGGGTTTGGGCCTTTGGAGGCTTTTCAAGGCTTTTCAGGAACTGTGCCCAGCATGTGCCCTGTGAAAACCACTGGCCCTTTCCAGCTGGATTCACCTGAGGGCTCTGGGTTCCCCTGTACCTGTCTCTGTGTGTTCTGCACCCTCTTTGCAAGCACAGCAACACATGCCTTTTTAATGAAGAACCTCTGGTCTGCAGTGATGGCAAATGAACTATTTCACTGGTTCTGTAGGAGTGGGGAATTGATGGGGATGCCCATCTTCATGGATGGAACTGTTCAAGGCCAGGTTGGGTGGAGCTCTGAGCAAGCTGGGTTAGTGGAAGGTGCCCCTGCCCACAGCAGGGGAATGGAACTGGATGATCTCAAAGGCCAGTCCAGCCCAAACCATTCCCTGACTCTGTGACCTGCGTCATGCTGGGTGCCAGCAGTGGGTTGAATCCTCAGTCTCATTCTTAGGCTGTAGATGTCTTCATCTCAGGGTGTGAGGCTGGACTATCCCAAGGGAGCCTCTCTGAGCTCCCCTTCAAGGGATGGGTTGTGTTGGAGCTTCCAGCTGCCCTCATCCCACCAGGCAGGGACCTCACCACGAACACTCGATAACGTCGCGTGGCAGCCGCTGCGAGCGGCCCGGCCCTTCTCTGGCACAGAAAGGACAAATTAAATAAACATGCTTGATTGCTTAAACATTTGTTTTTTAAATTAGCAGCAGCTTTTTTATATTAAAGTCTGTGGATATGCTGCTGGGGAACACTTTAGCAAGTTGTTTTTTTCTTCCTGGTGCTACTTTTCCAGAGTGGTTCGTGATTTAGAAACCAAATGCAAAATGCAGGCCAAGTTTGAGGTTTAATGCTGTAAAAGATGTCGATGGGAAGAAACTGCAGTGCTTGGAGCTGTGGGGCCCTGTTTGGATGCATGATGGGACAGGCCTTGAAGGCAGCAGCATTTGCAAATTGTGCTGTGCAAGTGCTGGAGAGAAGTGTCTGAATTATGGAATCACAGAAGGGTTTGGCTTGGTTGGAAGGGACCTTAAAGATTATCTTGTTCCAACCCCCCAACACCTTCTGCTAGACCAGGTTGCTCCAAGCCCCATCCAGCCTAGTCTTGGACATTTAGGAATGGCTCAAGGTGCTCCATGATTGTCCCCAGCTTCTCACAGAAAGTTTCAGTTGTCCATAAGTTGTCCAAATGTTGAGATCTCCTGCAAGGAGGTGTTTGGAAATGCTGTGTATGGGTCTGTAATTGCCTGTGTGCTCACAGGGAGTGGATTTGGGCAGCAGCTGGGCTTGGCATCTTCCCCTCCATGCGTGGCACAGTTGGTGTCCCTGCACCAAGCTCTTCCCTGGCTGTGCCTCTGGTTTTATTTGCTTTCTTCAGTATCTGTCCTGTGTAGACGGCAGAGATAGCCCAGCGTGAGGGTCACAGGCTGTTTGCCATTGCTGGATAAGGGGCTTTGGATGCTGCTCTGATAGGAACCAACATTGCTGAATGGCATCTCTGGGAAGGCAAAATGCAGCCAGCAAGCAGCTAATGCTTCACATTGACCTTGCTTGGAGCATGTGGGGGCTTGGCTGTTTCCATAGGCTCGCTATCAGTGCCCTAAAATAGCCTCTGTCCAGGAGGAAAACCCAAATAACCGAGCGTGGGTCCCTGTGTGTACCTGCAGGAGCACCGTCCCCGCTGGGGCTTCCTGGGGCGGGGGCGTTGCAGATTAACCGTGCTCCTGCCATTGTAGAAAAGAATAAATATAGTTTCCACAATCCCACTGCTTTTTTGTGTCATCTCTCTGGGTTATTCAGGGACCAGCCTGGCTTGGGGGAGCCCACGGGAGAACCCTGGGCTGGCACTGCTCATTTCCCTTTGCGCGGACTCCTGGGCACATCCTTAATTTTTTAATTAGTGGATGCATCCCCCATGAGCACAGCTCCAGCTCAGCTGTGAGTGTCCATGCATGGATGGAGGATTGCCTCAAGCTGGGCCCTGGCTCTGCACCCTCCCGAAAGGCGACCAGCAGTGGGTTTTATTGTTGTTTTGTTTTTACATATTAAAGGTTTAATAAATGGAATTAAATACTGTGAAACTTAAGGTAATTAAATGTGGAAGCAGAAGGAAAAGAATTGTAAAGCATCCTCTCCAGGAAACTAATAGGCTCCATGCCTCCTTATCTTAATGATTTTCATAATTTAGCTGAATGCAGAGATAATGGATCTGATGAACCTTTCTGGAGCTGATTTGAGATTTAATGGGCGTCTTGCTGGGGAGCGGGGTGGGGGCAGGTGCAGTCAATGTGCTTGAGGAGGGAGATAAGAGCAAGAGAGGCTGAAATACAGAGGCGAACGGGTTTTCCATCCACGCTGAGTGCTCCCTCCTTTCTACCTGGAATTAACCTCGGAAATCATTTTCCAAGGCCACGTGGTTTCCTCTGGCTCCACGCTGCCAGCGGGTTTTGCCTTTCTGCACAACCTCTGACCCTCCCCGGGCTGAGGGAGCCGCAAAGCCGGGATCATCTGTGTTAATCTGGTCTCATTGAGGCGGGATCAGTGAAACCACCTCGCAGATTCACTGTATTATGGAGCAGATTGAGGGACTTAGAGAGCAAATTTAATAAATATCATTTCGATATTACTTGGTGGGAAAAAAGATAAAAATCCTCTGAGCGGCTGATGCTGAAGCACCCTGTAAAGGTGCTTGATAGGGACGGGGTGTGTGTGGAGCTGGGGTAGAGGGGACGGGGACAGCACTGGATGTTGACGTGGTGTGGTGGGGACAGGAGGAGAGGACGTCCGTCGGGGCTGGGTCACAGCGGCACGTCCAAAAGGAAGTAGAGCTGAGTGTGCTTGAGGAATGGGGATGTTTGGTTCTCTCAGGTGCAGCCATGAGTCTCCTGCTGCCTCCCTGGCTCTCCTGGCAGTGTGCGGAGTGCTCCAGCAGCTTTAGGGTGTTGATGCTGCTGCTGAGCCTGGATCCAAAGCAGCTTTGCTGTGTCAGTGCAGTGATGGCTGCTGGGGGTGCAGAGCCGACCCAAGCCAGGTCTTGTTTGCAGATGGGGTCTTCTGCCCATCCCTAAGGAGAGCAGCTTAGCCAAGCAAAATCCTGCCAGTGGAAGCCAGAGGAAAGCTCTGTCCACAGGAGAAGGAGGGAAAGCAATTGCAATGGCAAATCCCACACTCTTTCTTCCAGGGCTGGCTGTGGTGAGTGAGGTTTGGGCCGTGCTGGGGCGAGGGGATGGGCACTGCTGCCCGTTGTCTCTCCTGGAAGGTCCCTGGGTGGAGCACTGGGCGAGGGCAGCGTGCCCGTCCCACGCCGGGCACCGAGGCAGAAGGGGCAGCACTTGCAGCCAACACAGCCCAGGGGCTGCTCCGTCTTTGTCGCCAGCAGGACCCCCTGCCTGCTGGAAAAACACTTGGGTTAGGAGAAATGTGTGACCTCTTGCTAACCCTCTTCCCTTTCCCCTCTCGCTCTGCACGATGTTAAAAAGAAGGGGGGGAAAAGAAAAAAAAGGAAAAAAAAAAAAAAGCCATGCTGGGGCCAATCCAAGGAGGGTGAAAGCCGGGGACCATATCATTAAAATGCTAAAAATGAGCGTGCTGAAAACAGACACAATTGGGTATTTAAAGCTCTGAATGAAAAGAGTGTGTGTTAGCCGGCTTGCGGAGAGCCGGTCTCCCAGAGCCCCTGGAAAATATGTGGTCAAGCCCGCACCATTAACTTTTTGTTTCTGGTTTGCAAGGTAGCTGTGAAACCTTGTGGGGGACACAGACCCCACGTCCCTGCCAGCCCCACAGGACACCCGTGTTCTGATGGAGGGGCAGCTGTGCCAGTCCCGTGGGGTATGTGGGGCTCTGGTTTGTGCACACCGAGCCTTTTGTGGTCCTGCAGTGATTTTTATCCCAAAATGGGGTAAAAAATCCCCCTCGTCACACACTGCATCACCAGGGAGCTGCCACTTGTGCTGGGATTTGCAGCAGCCAGTCCCTCGTGGCACTGAGGAGTGGAGCGCGTGGCTGGAGTGGGAGGCAGGAGGTGCGACCCGCAACGGCCGCTCCTTCAGCCCTGCCTCGGGCCAGCCACAACTTGACTCCTGGATGAATCACTGCTAAGTCACTTTGGGACTGTTGTATCGTTTGTTTGCAGCTTAGAATCATGGAATTTTTGAGGTTGGAAAAGCCCTCTTAGATCAGTGAGTCCAGCCGTTCCCCCCGGCGCTGCCAAGGCCACCACTGCCCCATGTCCCCAAGTGCCACATTCACATGGCTTTAAGTGCCTCCAGGGATGGGGACTCCACCACTGCCCTGGGCAGCTGTGCCAGTGCCTGACCTCCCTTTTGGTGAAGCAACCTAAACCTCCCCTGGCCCAGCCTGAGGCCGTTCCCTCTCCTCCTGTCCCTGTTCCCTGCCAGCAGAGCCCGACCCCCCCGGCTGCCCCCTCCTGTCAGGGGCTTGTGCAGAGCCACAAGGTCCTGCCTGAGCCTCCTTTGCTCCAGCCTGAGCCCCTTTCCCAGCTCCCTCAGCCTCTCCTGATCCTCCAGCCCCTTCCCCAGCTCCATTCCCTTCTCTGGACACACTCCAGCATCTTCCTGTCCTTGATCCTGGACTTTTTAAACCTGCGCAGCTTGGGCTGCTGGAGGCCGCCAGCTCAGGTGCCAGGGCTGTGCCAAGAGGTGTGAGGTCCTCCAGCATTTTATGGTGCCTTTTTACATGGAAATGTGGATCTTTGCAGCCCCACTCCAGCATGTTTCCTGCATCCCAGCTCCCCCCGGGGTGGAGGTTGTGCCCTGTGGGCCCTGCGGGGTTATTTCTGTGCACGGACGCGGGTTTCCCTCGTGAGCATACGCAGAGGGATCCGCGGGGGTGCAAAATGCCCCTAAAATGTCTCCCAGGGCAAGTATTAACTGCCAGGCTGGGCTGAGCTCCAGCAGGCAGGAACAAATGAATCAGACACTTAATGGTAAAATCAAACCCTTCAAAGTATTAAAAACAACCCAGTTCCAGGGGGCTCCTCTCTGCCGACCCTAGAGCCCCAGCCGAGCAGGAACGAGAAGGGATTTCAAACCAAACTGGGATTTTTTTGGGCCCCCCCCCACCATCTCTCTTGGCTGCCAGCCTCTCTGAAGGGAAGTTTCACCCCGCCTCCCGTGGTCTCGGATGTCAGGTTGGCAAGAAAAATCCCATCTGTTTTCAATCTGGATCCTCACTTCCATCCACTCAGCCTTTCTCCTCCCTGCGCTCCCCCGCTCCCAGCCCCCAGTGCTGGCGTGTGCGCCAGGCAGGCCTCGGTGACGCTTTTTTTTCTCCTCGTTTTTATTTTTTCTTCTAAAAATGTATGTGGCCTCTTTTGCCCCCCGCAGCCCCCCTTCTCCCAGGCACATGCTCCAGCGCAGCCCTCTCTGCCAAGAACCTCTCTGTGCTCAGCCCCGCTACGGCCGCTGGCTCCGAGAATTCCCAAATGACCGAGGATTTTCAACCCTGAGCTTTCAAAAAAAAAAAAAAAAAAAAAAAAAAAAAAAAAAAAACACCCAGAAAAATATCTCTCTGTGTGGAAAAGGAAAAATAACATAAGCAAAATTGGGAGGGGAGCAGAGGGAAGAAGGAATTTTGTTGTTGTGATTTTTTTTTTTCCTTGTCGGTTCCAACTTTTGGTATGATTTGGAAAAGAGCAAGTACAGAGTGTTTTGTTCCTGCCTGGAGATAACAGAGCTGCTCTGAAATCCCATATAGAGTCAATGCAAAGGCGTATACGTCGCAATCGTGATATCCTAATCTCCCTCTGAAGAAACCCTTTTGTTGCACACCCCCTCTCGCCGCTCCCTTTGCTGTCCTCTCACGCTGCGTTTATATCTTATTTAAACTCTAAAGTCCTTAGGCTAGGAATTACCTTCTCCCTTTACAGATGGCTGCAAGAGCTCAGCACGGCTGTGCAGCTCCATGAAAAATAAATGAAGAAGGTTGTGGCTTTTGTTGATGGTTTTATTTCTTTTTTTTTTTTTTTTTTTTTTTGGTGTTTTTAGAGGTGAGAGTTTATCTCATCACAGATGAGCGGTGCCGGGCTTTGTATGGCCAAAAGCATTGCCATGAATCTCAAGGCAGGGGTTATCCCAGCACCCGCTGCCGTGCCTCAGTTTCCCCTTTGGGCACGACGGGTGACCGGGGACGTGAGCGGGGTGCTGGGGGCACAGCAAGGGGGATTTTCCCTTTATTCTGGGGAGTACTGTGGAAGCTTTGTGGAACGGGGTGGTGTCTGAGAGGACCCAAAGGACCCGGAATGGGGGTGCAGACCCCAAAGGGTCTGAGGGAACCCCAAGGGCAGGCTCGGAGGGACGCCGAGCGAGCGGGCAGCGGTGAGCCCGGGGCTCCACTCCCGGGGTTGCCGTCAGGGTCCCCCCGGCCGGGCCCCGCTGCCCCGGCCCCGCCCCGGCCCCGCCCCGGCCCCGCCCCTGCCCGGCCGGGCCGCCGTGGGCTCCGCCGAGGGGTCGCGGGGTCCCTCCCTCCGCCGAGGGGTCGCGGGGTCCCTCCCTCCGCCGAGGGGTCGCGGCACCCCGGGCCCGAGGGACGGCGGGTCCCGCCAGCGCTGTCCCCGGGCCGCCCTCGCCGCGGAGCCTCCGCACCCCGCCGACGCCGGGACGAGTCCGAGACGGTCGGTTTGATTTTAAAATTTAATTATTTAACGCATCTTTAACAAGGGGAAACTGTTTCCCCTACGCGCACAGGCCGTGGGGGCGGGCGGGGGTCTCGGGGGCCGCCGGAGGGGCTCCGCGGGCGGGCGGGGCCCGGCTCCGTGCGGGCTCTGCCTGCGGGCCATGGGCAGCGGGGCTCGGACGGACGGGAGCGGGGCTGCGGGGCGGCGCTGGGGAGGGAATTCCCTTCCCTCTCCCGCTCCCTTTTCCTCTCCCCTTCCCTCTCCCCGTCTCTCTCCCCCTCCCTTCGCTCTGCCCGTCCCTCTCCCATTTCCTCTCCCCTTTCCTCTCCCCCTTTTTCCCCAGCCAAGGGCTCGCAGGAGCGTTTTGCTGCAAAACAAGAAAATGTGAGAACCACATCCAGCATCCCCCTGCGCTGGGGCGCTCGCCTGCCGTACAAAGGACCAGCTCTCCAGCTCGCCCTCTTCCCCAGATTACCCCTCTTACTCCATGTTTTCGTTCCGTACTGGAAATGCCTTTTATTTTTTAATGAGTTAAAGGCAGCCCGGGGCTGCAGGAGTGCACGATGCTCTCGGCAGCGCGGGGCAGGACACGGGCTGGAGCCTTTGAGTTAACGGATAGAATTTATTCACTGTAAACATTGCACAACTTCTATGCGTCGTTCCCAGGATTAAATATAACTCATTTTCTCGGCTTTACATGACTTCTTTGCTAGCTATTAGGCTACTGCTCAAGCTCAAGATGCAGATTTGTCTAAAATGTGTAATTTTAGAAACATAATAGATGGGGGGGGAGGAAGCTCCGTTTAGCTACAGGAACTGTGTAGCTGGAACTTTCCTGAGAAATAACCACATTTTATCCCTTTATTATTCTTTTCTCACTTTGGCAAAAGCAAAGAACTTTTCTGTTGCAGGTAACTCAGGTAACTTTTATGTCAAGGCTCTGACTTGAATTCGCAGCAGTTGGTCTGACTGGAGGCAGTTAGAGCAACACTTGAAATTAAATTTAAATTTATATTGTTCGTTGTTGGAGAACTCTCCTGTAGCTAAGGAAAGAAGTGTAAAGATTAAGCTGATCATTACTATATATGAAATGTGGTTTCTAACATTAACATTATGGTTTTTCTCCTAAAAAAAAAAGAGAATTTTCTAGCCTGTATAGCTCTAGCTTTCTATAGCTGCATCTTGTTATCCTTTAATTTCCCTTTTCCTGAAAACGTCACTTAGCGGAGGAAAAATCACAAATTCAAGCACACTGGGATTGCCACACATGGTACAGGGGAACATCTGCTGGAAAGATACTTTCTGAGAATAACAAACCACCTGCGCTGAGACGCTTTTCTCCTCTGGTAACCAGCTCAGTGTTTGTTGGTGTGGGGCTGCAGCCCACGGGCGGCTGCTCCTGGCTACACAAGGGCCTGTCAGCCCTGGGATTTTCAGGGCTAGCACTGTTGGTTTGGGTTTATTTAGGGTTTTTTCTTCGCCAAAAAGGAAGAAGTGCAAACTCTGGATCTGAGCGAATTAGGCTGTTTTAACAGCTTCTTCATGATTTGCGTTTTCTCAGACTAAGGAGCGTTTGGAGGGGATTGGGGCCTTTCGCCGCTCCCTCGCTGCGGAGGAGGGTTGGGGTGCGGGCTGGGGGCGGTGAGTGAGGCTGGCCCGAGTGGCTCAGCGAGGTGGGACTGGGCTGGAGGAGGGGTCTGCTCCGGCTCCGCGGCTGCGCTTCTCTCCTTCGCCGACCATCCCCGGAGAGGGAACGGCGACGCTCGCCTTCCTTTCGTGTTACTGCTCCGAGAACCAGCCGCGTAGAAGGGAGGGGAAGGGATCGTATTCTTTTATCAGCACGGGAGTGTGTCGTTGATCCCCAGTGCAGGAAGAGGGACATCCCCTCCCGGAGAATTCTTCCAAATCCTTCTGCCAGTCGGAGTGGAACCGAGGGAGTGAGGCAGTGTCGGGGCTCCTGCTCTGCTCTCCTGCTGCTCTGCAGCCTCCTCCTGCAGCCAAAGCAGGGATTTATCAAAGGCATTGAAACCAGAGAAGGCCCAATTATACTTTGGACTTGGAAGAGACGTGCATCGGTTTTTTTGGGAGGTGGAGGTTCCAAAATAAACCGGCTGTAGGTTCAGTGTGCAGACAGAGAGTGAATTTAGTATTAAGCACTAAATTCCTGCAAAGGTGACAGTTGCAGCAGATATATGAGGAAATCCCTCATTACCCTGAAGAGCTGGAAAAGCAGGATATGGTGTTTTATTATGTTTCTTAACCTTGATCACAGCAAGTTTCAAAAACCCTCTTTACCCTGGCTGTTGAGTCTGCCCTGTGGGTACAGATTCTTGTAAGGCAAAGCTATTTCACTAGATTTAATCTCTAAGGAGCGTGCCAGAAAAACAGCCTTTGGGGGAATGGCAATCTGCTGGCTTCCTTGTCTGCAGAGTGGGAATAGCAACATGCAGCTCCTTGCTGGGAAGAAGAGTTTTAGGGTCCACTGTGGAAAAGAGATGAAGTGCCATGGTTGAATCATTCAGCCAAAAGCGAGGAGACAGCAGCAGAGGCGAGGCTCGCCCAGCTCCTGCGGCAGGTCGGCAGCGATGCCAGGAATAGATCCAGTATCTCTGATTCCTGCTCCAGCGTCCCTGTCTGCGGCGTGTGGGCACGGGCCAAAAAGAGCAGCAGCGCCGGTGTCACCCGGCTACGTGCAGAGGAGAAAGTGGAGGTTGCACAACCCCGTCCTTGGTGCTTTTTTGGGGGCTGCCCTGCGGTGCCAGGTGTAGGAGTGACACGTTGTCTGACACCCGTCGGCCAAGAGCTGGAGTGAAGCCACTGATCCTCATTTTGAGCTGGCTTCTGCGCAGCCCTCGTGTAGTAACAGCTTTATAGATGCTGCTCACCTGGCTGAGTTTTAACTGCTCACCTGGAGATAAAAGGCGCTGCATCCCATTACCACTCCCCCCAAGCCATCCTCTGCCCTCTGAAGAGATTTTGAACCCTGGGTATATTCTGTTCCCATGCAAGGCTTTGCTGTTGGAGTAGGCAGAGTTTGCAGCACATCTCATGGCACCAGGGAAGTGCAATCTTGTTACATTCGAATTTATTTCATGCTGTGTTTGCGGGTGTGAAGAATGAACTGGTAAAATTAGGCACTGTGGAAGGTGTGAGACACCGTGTTTGTTCAAATGCTGACGGTGGGAAAACATCTGCTGGAAGCTCTCTTTGAAGGAGTAGCTGCCTTTCCAGAACTCTTTTGTAGGAGTAATAACTGTTGTGGTAGGTGAAACTTCCTGAATCAGGAGGCACCTGGGAGCTGTGAGCATGCAGGGGCTGAGGCAGGGATGGAGATCTGAGGTCTATCAAACAGAACCCTACAAGACCTTGATTTTTCTTGTCTGTTATGCCACTTCTGTCGCTTATGTGACTTCTGCCTTAATTCGGCATGAGCTCATGTGCACTTGGGTGAGTTTGGATTCTTAAAAGAAGCTGTTCTGCCCTTCCTTGCTGTTTACAGATAACTTCTATGGGGTGGTAAGGGTAAGGGTGTGTTTCCATTTCTCCATGTACTGATTAGTGCTCTCATTAGCACTTAGTAACTGCATTGCAAAAATTCTTTATTAAATCTGCGTGGAGGTAGATTTTATTTGTGTGATGAAGCCACAGAGTGCTCAGTTTCTGCACCAGCTCCCAAATCACAGGATGACTTACCTGCTAATTTTGACTTGCTATCTATTTATGAGCAGGCAGGAAGCAGCGCTGCAGCTGAGGGAATTGAGGCAAGGCCCCTGGTTATGGTAATCCTTAAATAGTTCATTTGGGTGTAATGCCTTTTTTTACAGTTGCTTCCCTATTACAAACAGATTTTCTGATAATGGCACCTGTGCCATTTAGATGGGACCATTATTATAATAGCAGCAAGTATTGTTAGGGAATCGGGATGTGGAATTTATGTAGGATCGTTACAGTGGCAGAAGCAATACCATAAATAAAATGATGCTGTAGCAGCAGCACTAAACCTGGGTGTAAGAGGGAAGATGACAGTTCAAATTTCCCCCAGATTTGTGGCGTAGGGGCCCTGCCTGCGGAGGAGGTGGGAGCGTGGGTGGCAGGGGCTGTCCCTTCGGCGCAGGGATGCGTGGTTAGGAGGAGGGATGCTCACCGTGCGTAGGAACCATTAGCTGGAGTCGTTTCCGCAGCCAGCCGGGGAGATGGTTGCGATTAATTAGTCGTAGAAACAGGGCGTTGTTCCTGTCCTGGGTGTTGTTCCCGTGTGGGCTTTATTAACACAGATTTTTGGGGGTGGGTTTCAGGCAAGGCTTTTGCATGCCCAGCCTGTCCCTCCTGCGTGGTTGGGACAGTCTGTGCCTGCCCGCATGTCGCTTCTCTCGTTTCTCTGAGGGAAATGTGGGAAAGCTCGAAATTGCATTTGTAAAATACGGATGGGGTTGAGAGTGTAAACAGCCCAGCAGGACCTGACAGAGGAGGCTGATGCAGTAGCTTGCCTGAATACTGGAAGCATTAGTACCAAACTGAAGGAAAAGGGAAGGAAGGGTAACAAATTCGGGCATTTGAAAGGTTACTCCACCTCCTTCTCTGAGCAGATCGCTGGAGATGGGTGTGTTGTCTCAAAGGCCGGGTTTGTGGTCCGGTTTAGCAAAAACGGATAATCCAGATGGCCAATCTGGAGCGTGGTTTGGCCAGCAAAACTCTCGTGGCAGGCGGCGCGGAGGGTGCCGGGAGGAGCAGCGGTGGTCTTTAAACAAAGTCATTGCTAATGCAGCTTCAGCGTCGTGTGGACAGAGCACAGATGTCTTGCTCGGGGTTTGATCTTTTTTTTTTTTTTTTTTTTAATAAAATCCCTTTAGTTTTCCATTAGTGACCCCTGGTTTAAATCCCTGATGCAAGAGGGGAATTGCAACCCTTCGGTGGGCTCAGACGTGGCTTGGGTTTTGTCACCGTGTCCCCAGTGAGGGAAGCGGCTGCTCCGCGTGCCCGGGGTGTGAGCGGCAGAAGGACGCTCGGATGCTGCTGGGCTTGTTGGGCTTTGAACTCGCTTTTTGCCCGGGGCCCCGTCGGGACAGGGGTGATGGGCAATTGCTTTTTTGATGCTTGGCGCTGCCTTTGTCAGTGGACATCTGGTGCCAGGATTGCTGCTGTCGGGGCTGGGGGTGGGCTGCAAGGCCAGGGAATTTGATGGATTAGTGTGGTTGGAGGGCTGGGGGAGGGGACGGGTAGGGTTTCAGCTCTCCCTGCAGGTAGAGAGAGAATTTGGGGATTAGTGGCACTTTGCTGCAAGCTGTGAAGTCGGGAGAATTCGGAGAGGGGGAAGGGTTGGGAAGAAAATAGTCTTTCCAGTTTTCCCAAAGAAATTAACATTTGTTTGCTCTGTGAGGGAGCACAAGGGAAATGTGTGTGTGTGTCCGGAGCAGGGGATGAAAAAATCCACAGCAAATCTGGTGCCGGTCTGTCCCCCCAGCTTTGTCACCCTTGGGAATCCCGGTTGCTAGTGCCTGGCTTCAGGGTCACTCAGTTCATTCCCTGCTGCTTCCTATGGATCCAGTAACCTTCTTCTCTCCCCAGAGATCAGCTTAAATTAAAACTTCATCCTTTACTTAAGGAAGCAAGCAGCAGCCTCTCCCCATGCTCTGTTACAGGATCTGGGCAGTTTGCATGGCCCCGTCCATCTCTCTGTCCCTGAGGTCACCAAATGGGCTGCTCTGGGAATTGGCAGTTCTGGAGCCACTGGAGCAGCAGGAGGGGGATGTGGGATACCTTCTGCCACTGAACGAAGGAGTAGGAAAGAAAACCTTGATTTTTAAAAGCTGTCTGGAGGGCAGATGTTTCAATATGCCCTGGCCTGGGAAGGGGAAGGCAGCTGTTTTTCCTGGTGTAGGAGCAGTATCCTGGTGGTGTCACAGGGATGCATCACACGATCCTTGCCCAGAGGTCACTGTGCCACCCGGTGTCCATGGAAATGTCACTTGTCTGCCTGCAAGAGCAGGAGGATTTTCACAGCCATGAAGGCCACCAAGAACTGGCCAAAATGGGGACCTCGAGGAACGGCCACAGTGAAATCCAATCTTGGACCGGCGCTGCGTTCCAGGATCAAGTCCACGTGTAAAATCTTCCCAGAAGGTTTAGCGTCTGCTGGCTTTGCCTCCTGGAAACACTGTAGGAGGGAGGTCACCTCTCCAGGAGGCACAGTCAGGCCTTTAATCCGTGTGTTGGGGCTCCACGTGCTCACACGTGTGTGGTAAATGCCGGGTGTGTTCAGGGCTGGATTGTTCCATGCGGGAAGGACGTTGGGACACGCAGGACGTACCCTCCAGCTGCCTGACGTGGGCCCTGTGCAGCAGCGACACAGCCCCAGCCAGGCAGGGAATTCCCTGCTTGTGTTGTAAAATAAGCCCTTGTGGGTGATTTTTTTACCCCTTTTCCGTCAGAAATTGAGGAAATTGGGAGCAAGGAGGAGCAGGAAATTCGTGTGCAGTGAAGAAAACATTGGGACTGAGATGAGGGTGGTACTGCAAAACATGAAACGCTTGAGGAGCGTTGGGACTGTGGGATCTGTGGTCCTTCCTTGTGTTGCACAATGTCAAGGTGCTGAACTGCCTTTTGAATTTTGATTTCTTCTCTGTGTTGAGCAAAGTGGTGGCCAAGGGCCATGGCAGTGCAGCAAATCTTGCGTCTGCAAGGTTTCTGAGGACGCAAAACCTTTAAATACTGGTCTGAAGAAGACAGGTGAATGAAAAATAAGGGGTAAAGTTACAACTCCCATCCTGAAAATGCATTTATTTGAATTTTAGCAGCAAAAGGCAGAAAAAATTGGGGGAGGGGGAGCAGAGGGAAGAAGTGGCTGTGAAAATGAGTGCAGGGAAGTGAACAGCTGTGTCCTGTGAAATGGGAGCTGCTGGGATTCAAAGGATTATGTCACTAACCAAGACCTGGTGTTTGCACTGGAGCTGAAGGCTGGAGCCCCAAGCATGCAGGCAGGAGGAAAAATCAGTCACGCAGTGGGTGAGGCTGGAAAGGACCTGCAGAGGTTCAGGCTGCTCCAAGCTGCCAGGTGAGTTCTGTCCTGCTGGAGATGTGCTCCAGCAGCCAGGAAGGCTCTGCTTCTGCAGTGTCTTGTGGGTCTTGTTCTGGGAGTGCTCTTGTGCCATCCATGCCTTGTTCCTGAAGCACTGAGTATGTGTGGAGGAGTGAAAACTTGGTTATTTGCCATTCTCTAGCGTTCACAGATTTGGTGTCTTGAATGCCCCAGAAAGCCACAGGCAAGTGCTGCTCTGTGCTCCCTGCCCAGTCCTGCTGCAGGTCCTGTGCCAAGCAGTGGTGGCTTGGAGCTGGGAAAAGCTTCACCCAGACAGGTAATTCCTCTGAAGCATCTGCTTTTGGGTGCTGCTGGACTAGATGAATCACCAGTGCCTGCAGCTTGACGTGTTTGATGGTGGCAGTGCTGCCTGCCTGCAGGGGAAGGAATTGTAGTCCATTACCAGGAGTCCATTTCTCTTGCCGAGGGTGGAGCGCCCGGTTGCTCGCTCGTGTGCCATGAAACACTCTCCTGACAGCGCGTTCCAGAGCAATATCCCCACATGAATGATGGCCCCACGCTTGCTTTATGCACTGCCCTGAGAGGTGGGAATGTGTAAATCGCACCATCCGAGTGATTTAGCCCCAGGTATAGTTGTGATTCAAAATGAATTTCTATCCCTGCTTCTCCCTCGTGCCCATGCTGGAGTAACGACTCGTTGTAAACCAGGAGGAAATTGCAGCAGCCCCTGTGGCGGGAGGATGTGGCTGTCCCCTCTCTGTCCCCTGCATCTGCGGGCCCTGTGCCAGCTCAGGGTGTGGGTTTGGTATCAATCCCTGTCTGTCTCTGGGACAGAGATCCAAATCCATGTCTGTTCCTGAGCAGGGAGCCATGGCACAGTTTCCATTGGGCTTAATAGGGAAGATGAGTGACATGTTAAAAGTGGCTTTAGGTTTTATGCAAAGCCAATGATGCTTAAGACAGCTGGGGGATTTTAGGGTTTTCAGCAAGTTTTGTTGAACAGAAAATTCCTTTGGAAAGTGTCTCCAGTCCGGTGTGAAATTTCAGTGGATTCAAGGTGATGGGAATGGGTGGCTCGTGCTTCACACCTTGTTGTCACTCTGGGGAGTTGAGTTTCTTCCCTCCTGTTTTGGAGAAGAAAATGTCAAAGTCAGGAGAAAGACACCTTTTTCTTTGTGGCAATGACCATTAATATTAAAACTTCTGGGGATTTTTTTTTTTAAAGATTAATTTTGCTTCTTGTCTGTACTCTGGTTTAGATCTGAAATTGCTCTGGAAATGCAAGTTTAGGCAAACACAGAGAAAAGGTGAAGCGTGGACTCCACTGTGCTGTTTTCCTCATGGTTTGCAGAGCTCTTCTAGTGCTTCACCATTCTCCTGGCTCTGCCTGATGTCCAGGACTTGGTTGTTCCTGAAAATTTAAAGGTCAGAGGTACTGAAAAGGGATGAACCTCAAAGACTCAATCCCTGTTTGAAGCTTTGGCTCTCCCAACACAGACATGGTGTGGGTGCTTTCTTACAAATCCTTAAATCTACCTCTATTCATTTCACTGTTTCAAAGTGAAATAATTTTTTGAGAAAAAACTGCATTTGCTGATCCTTGCCTGGAACCAAGCGTGGCTTGTGGATAGCCAAATAAAATTCTTGGTTCAAAGTGTTTCAGCAATGTGTTAAAGTTTATGGAGCATTTAACAAACTTTTTTCGTGTGCAATAGTTTATAGTGCCAGCAAACAGCCAAGTGTCACATCAAAGTTGTAGTCTTTTCTCACTTAATGGCTCAATGTTTAGTGCTTTTTTGGTTTATCTTGGGTGGCTTTTCAGCCCACAGCTCAGAATGGCTTTTTCTTTCCTTTTTTTCTTTCCCAAAAACTCTACAAGTGAGATTATGAATACTGATTTAGGGCCCGCAATTCAAGCCAAGTGCTTGGATTTATTTTTATCTTTAAAGAAAGAAAACCACCAAAGGCAAATAATCCCAGGGACTTCAGTGGAGTTCTGCCTGGGCAGTTCCCTGCTGGGCTGGGAGAGCAGAGGAGCAAGATGGAATCTGCTCCCATCGAAGGCAGGGAGAGTTTTGCCATCGACTCCTGCAAACCCCTAATGATTTTTCTCTTAACCAGGAGCTGGGATGTGACACCAGTGGGGCTCCACGTTTGCTGCCTTCTGCCCAGATTTTGGGAGTTGCTCCTCTTCTGGACTGGAAAAGGATGGGTTTCAGGGAACTCTGCAAGGGCTTTCCTCTGCCCAGGTCCTGTAGGAGAGGAATAAGGAGGGGATGTACAGGAATCTGAACCTCCAGAGCAGCTGCTTCCATTGGGAATGTCCTGGAGCTGGGGGTTGTCACTTCTACTAAATTTGAACTGAATAGGTGTAAAAACTCTGTAACAGTTTCTAGATAATGCATCATAAACCATCTGATTTACTTTATTGCAGATTTAATTATGATAATGCACATACATATAATCACGTCCGTGCCCAAGATCTATTCAGTAGTAAAGGGTTTATGTAATGTTATAAATAATGAAACCTGAGCTGTAGCAAGAGCTTCCCGTAGCATCCTTCATCATACACTGGGAGTGGGAAGTCTTCTCTTCCGTGTGAGCGACACAGGGCTGGATCACTGAGGTTCAGCCATTTCCAAGGGGCTGGGTTGTGGCAGGGGTGTGATTTCCGTCACAGCGCCTGCGTTTCAGTCGGAGTTTGCTTTGGAAATTTTCTGTGGAGTGGAAGACGGCGTAAAATGTCTTGTTAATGCTGATGGGATCTGGCATTGGCAGTAGCCAGTGAATTGGTATATGAGAGGCATGTAAACAAATTTGAAACCAAAATAATCTGCCTGTGTATTATTAAAAAACAAGCCAATATGCAGCAATAGAATGTGAGGAAATGCCATTTTGAGTTTCTAACGACAAAGCTCTCGCACGTTCCTCCCATGATTTATATAATTGCCGAATCGCTTTGATGGCTTGATGGAATTACAGCTCTGCATTACACAATGGATAATCAATCAAAATAAACGGTGTTTACCCCTCTGCTGCAGCGTGTGTATGAAACAGATACATCCGAGTGGGAATTACTCTTGAACGCTGGCATTTGTACGGAGTTTCGGGTGTGATTTTGGGATCTGATATCTGTGTAAACCTGACCTCACCTTGTAGGCTTCAAAATCGTGCTGGCTTCAGCAGGGGCTGTAGTAACTTGCTTTTTCTATGGTGCATGTAGGAACATTTCTGCCTAAATATGCAGTGGGCTTGTTTGTTTAACTATCATAGAAATCAAACCACAGCGAGGAGACAGAAGGTGCCAGCACCTGAGCTCTCTGTAAGGGCTGGGTCAAGCTTGTAGGCTGAAACTCTGCCTTTGTAGGCAGGCTTGGAGTTGGTCTTGGCTGATGTTAAATGGGCTGTTCTCCGCCTCATTTGCTGCACAAGTTATTGGAGTTTTAGTGTCTGACTTTAGAAGAATTTCTTACCCTATTTACCAAATGTGCTGTTGTGGAATGTGAAAACCCTTTTTTGCAGGATTTCGGGAGTAAAAATTAAACCCGGTCTTTGTAGCAAGTGATAGCTGGGATAATGTATTGGTGGTTGATATTTGTATTTAAATAGGGGGCTTTGCAGGAGATGATGCTGTTTGTTATTGCAGAGAGCACAGTGCTGTCCTTCCATGGGTCTTTCCCTCTTGCCTACCCTGTTTCCAGTCCGTTTCCCTACTGCCAGGGGTTTTTGGGGAGGCTCTGGAGCGCAGTGTAGGTTGAAATGGCTTCCCCGGCGCTGCAGAGCTGGACTGTGCATACACAGCGGCCCTGGGGTCCCTCCTTCGCGGGCAAAACCTGCCAGATCCTGAGGAGAGGAGAGAAGATGGAGAGGCTGGGGCAGGGCTGCAGGCACAGCACCTTGGCACTCACCCCTTCCTCGCTGCAGCAGCCCCAGCTCCGGCGAGGGGGGATTTTTGGCATCTCTCCCCATCGCTCTCCCCGGAGGATCCCTTCTCCTCTCCCTCCTTGCCTCGCTGTAACGGGATCACAGCTGCTGAGTAAATGTTAAGATAATGGTGTTATTACGGAGTAATTATACTGCAAGTTATTGAATTAAAAGTGATGAGGCTGCCGGTGCTGCTGAGTGGGGAGAGGAGGGAGAGGCTGGGTGGGGGAGTGCAGAAGGTGGGGAATGGAGAAAACCTAATAAATTTCCTCTTGTCGAGAGCCCCTCGCTGCCGGGACTGGGACTGAGAATGAATGAAAGGGAAGCTCAAAGAGCTAATAAATAAACCATTTCCCTGAGAATAGAGGGTATAATTAGAAACCGTGGCCCTGTGGTTTTGTGTCTGCCCTGGGGTGGAATCTGCTCAGCGCTGTGCTGTGGCAATAAAACAGGGAGACAATGTGGAGATGATGTCGCACAGTTGTTAACTTTTGAGGAGGGAGATGCTTTGTTCCTCTCTTTTTCTAGGAAAAAACCAATAATAATAATAAATAATTTAGGCTTTATGTTGCAAAACTTCAATAACTGACTATACCCTGGGGCCTCTCCATCAGCAAGTCTGGCTGATCCTGCATTTTTCTTTCTGTATATTTTCTTGGAGGGGAGGGTGATTTTCACTGTAAATCTTAGAAAACTTTACTTTTTTTCATTTTTCTTTTTTTCCTCTCAAGAGAGGCAATCCTGTTTGTTTGTTGGGTTTTTTTCCTATCTCAAGCTGAGATTTATCTGCAAATCAAACATCTCCCACTCCTCTGCAGCCATAGCATTGGTGTAGCTCTGCTGCCAGAGCTCCAGGAGCGTTTGGACACCGCTCCCAGGGATGCGTAGGGTGGGATTGTTGGTGCTGTGCAGGGCCAGGGCTTGGGCTCGGTGGTCTCTGTGGGTCCCTTCCAGCTCAGGGTATTCCGTGGTTCTGTGAATCCATTCTGCATTTTCGAGATGGTGATAACGAGCGCCGTGGCAGATGCGGGGCGCACCGTGGACTCCACAGTAAACGCAGCACCAGGGATGCATGGAAGGAAAACAATGGGAGCATCGCCGCGCGGTGACGGGGAACGGGAGAAGGGCATGTGCACCGTGCTCTCTTTGGGTCTGGATAGCCTTTAACAGCCCCAGGCTTCCCATGGTTTCAAAGATAAACACATTGCTGTGTCCCTGCTCTCCCAGCAAGGTGCATCCCTGCGTGCCGGGGTCAGGCGTCGGGAGCCCGTGGATCCGCAGAGCCACGGGCCGGCGGCTGCACGGGGCCGGGAGCGGCTCCTTTTGTGTGCAGTAATCGGCGGGTCTGTGAGGAGAGGAGAGGAGAGGAGACAATAACTGCTGATGAAAGCCGGGGGAGGAGGGAGGAGCGAGCGTTTTGCTGCCGTTCAGCCTCGGAGGATCCTGGGTGGCTTTGGATGAAAGGGGATGATGCTCTCGGCTGGGAATAGGACTGGTCCCCCCACACGGGTGTTTGTGAGGATTAAGCAGTTCTTTCTGAGAAGCTCCTTGGTAGGTGTTAGAGAAATGTGGAGTGTTTACCTTACTTTACAATTTAAAAAGCCCTAATAAAATACACAACAGGAGTATTAACAATGAAACTATTCTGAGGATTATTAAGCTATTATAAAAGAATGGAAGAAAATCTGCCAGGTGTTATGTTCTATGCCACTAGATATTTAAATTAATGCCTTCCTATAGCAGCTCCTTCAAAAATCTTTAAGGCACTTAAACATCTTCGGTGAATTAGATACTTGGTGATGTTAAACAGCTCTTCAGCATCCTCTGTTCATGGAGCAGGGGAGGAAACTGAGGCAGAATGATTGGGGCAGTTTGTTCACCATGGGAAGGGTAAAGTGGAAATTTGCTTCACATGGGTTGGCGTGATGTATAATGGAAAACGCCCTTGTCCAGCAGTGCTTCCCACTGCCTGGGAGTGCTGGATCGTGTTCCTTTCCTCTTCCCCACCTTGCCCTGCTGTTGAGGAGCAGAGCCATGCTGTTGGCACCAAGAAATTCCTTATGGATTTGCCTTTTGCCTAATGGCTGCTGTGGCAGTATTTACAGCTCTGCCTGTGCCCATCTCAGGGAGGCCCATAAACCCTGATATAATGGTATTTCCTTGTAAAAGGCAATTTGTAAAGATCTGTCTGTGGGCTGCTGTCACCATATCCATGGGATTTATTTCCAGTTTATTTACGGTTTGTGCTCATGTATATGCAGCTCTTCTTTCCCATCATAATCCAAAACTTGATTGTCCCTTGGACTTACTGTCATTTGCAGCATCAGCTGAGCAGGTCCCTGGGCTGCCTCTCTCATGCAGGTTGATTTTTAATTTTATTTTCTGTTTTGAAGGATGGAGAGGAATGTCTGTAGGCATTGCATCAACCTTGGCCTTGGAATTTGCTTCAGGCAGCTGCAGCTGCCAGGCCGCTGTGAGTGGGGCGAAGCCCTTAGCATGGGGCAGACCCCCAGCACCACAAAGGTTCTGTGTGAAATTCCTGGCTTAGATTTAGGTTAATAAATGAAGGATTTCCTGACTTTGGGGCACAAATTGTTTGGTTTAGAAGTGGCTGATTTAAGGGGTGATTTCTCCCTGGTCTCTGCAATCTGTTTGTGATGGGATTTGGGGACTCTCCTTGCTTTACCTGTTCTTACAAGTACTGAGTGTAGGCGGTCAATACCTGGAAGTGCTCATTTAAAAATAAGGTTATGGCATCCAGCTGTGATGCTTTAAATTATATCAAATGCCAAAATTTGGTGTGTGCTCGGGATTTCTACTTGCTTTCACTGTTAATGATCCCGAAAGGCTCAGCTCTTCTCCATGCTGGATATGCTTGGTGGAAGTCAAACCTCTGCCTTGAAGGGGAGCAGCCACTGCAGCTGAGCTGGGAATAGCTCCAGGATCTTCAGCATCAAGGTGCAATCCCTCGTCCACTGAGCAAACCTTGAAACAGATCCTGGCACATCCATGGTCCTGGGCAGACATCTGAAGAGCTGCTGACCCAGGAGAGCTTTCTTCAAGGAACAGTTCAGAAAAGGGACCTGAGCTGGTGGATTCCTTTGGTACATGGAGGAACATGCTGTAGATATTCTGAAAAAACAAAATCAAATGGGAGAACAGGTAGTGGAGCTCTTTGAAAGTTGTTCAAAGGGACTCTGTCAATGTGAAACTCCTATTTATGGGGGGTTTTTTTCTGCCGCCTCCTTTCTTTTGTTGATACAATCTTGGAAGTGGGAGGAGGATTTACAAAAATGCTTGTGTTTTTAAGCTGCTGCTTCAGACACCTTTTTTCCCTGGTAAATATTGTGTAAGAAGCTGAAGAGAAAAACACAGAAAACAAAACACAGAAAAGTCCTCATCAGACCCTTTCTCTAATCACTTCAGAACCTGAAAACCAGCTTTGTCGCGGGCTGTGCTGTAAATGTGTCCCCACAGATGCACCAAGGACAGACCTGTAAAACCCATCCGAACCTTTAAACCAGACCAGTGACTCCTCTAAAGGTCTGTTGGGACAGAGCAGGGGCTCAGCACTGCTGGGGCTCTCTGGGAGGCACCTCCAGATGCCTTTGGTCGTTCTTCAGGTGGATTCATCAGTCTCTGACTGGGAAGGATTACTTTGGGGTTTTGAAGGGCGTGTGAAATAGCCTCGAAGTCAGGGAAGAGAAGCACACTTCAGCCTCTGCTGTGCTGGACTCCATCAGGACATCCCCAGGGCCGGCGATGAGGACCACGGCAGCGGAGGGAAGGCAGCCAACACTTCAAGCAATAAAAGTGAGTTTTTAGAAAGTTTTCTGCTGCACTGGTTTCAGCAGCAGCAGCAGCACTGGGATGGTATGAGTGGTGTACAGACCTGGCACATGAAGCCAAGGGGAACTAAGGAAGGTGTGAATTTACTGAAATAAGCACCAGAAGCTCTGTGGAAGCTACTTTTTGTCTCCTTCAGGTGCTCACTGGTTACTTGGAGGCTGTGTATGGGCTGAGCAGCCTCAGGAGAAGGTTATATCAGAGCAGACTTAGATTTTCCTGTAAATTAACAAGTGAAGGCAGAACTTGTGGGGTCCCTTGGCTTTTCCTTCCCTGCCTGGCTCATGGGAACTCCATATGTGCTTTGGCTGCTGGGCAATGCTCAAACAAGCTCATGCTAGAGCCGTACCAGCCCTGGGTTTGCAAGGAGCAGGGCTCTTAAATAAGTGTTTTCTTGGGGATTTGCATTGGTTTGGCTGAACTGTTTGGAAAAGTGCAAGTGAACAGGGAAGAGGGAAGCTTTCCTCCGTGGCTGGGCCATGATCCGTGGGCTGCCAGGGTCATTGTGTGGCACACGCGGGCAGGGAACGAGAGCAGGCGATGAAGGGCTGAATTACAGGGAAGGATGTGGAAACCCGTGCTCTGAAAGGCAGCATGGTTTGCCCGAGGACGTGGGGTGATGGAGCTGGGGCTGGAGCTCGGCAGCTCCGGTTCTTGTGCTGGAGCACGGTGTCCAGGCTGGTGCTCCTGCTGGGAAGTGGTTTTGGCACTGATTGCCAATACCTTTACCTTGATTTTTCTGGCTGTCAAAAGAACTGTAAGGGCCTGGAGGACTTGAGCTCAGATGACTGGTCTGGATGTCTCTCCCTGGAAGCTATGGAAAGCAGTACTTGCAGTCCTGTTTGAACTTGTTAGTTGACAAGTTAAAAGGTTGTTTTGACCCTTGGGGATTTTTTTTTTTTTTTTTAGATGTTTCTTTCACCTTCCCTCTTCCAGCTTTATGAGAGGGCCAAGCCAAGAACTTTGTATCCAGCAGTAGGAGTGTAATTACAGCAAGTCTGGGCGAGCGACTCTCCCCCAGGGCTGTTTCAGAGTTGGGTTTTGCTTCTCTTTTTCTCCCTCCCCCTGCTCCGTGTTATTGTTCTCGTCCCTCCGCCTCCCCACGCACGTGCGGTGCCGCAGCAGCTGCGGGACCCCGACCCTTCCCCCCGAGCCCTGGTGGGAGCGGGCGGCCGGGGGATGCAGCCCTGGCCGCAGGAAGCAGATGAGGCAAATTGGAGCTGGAAGGGAGCAGGAGCCAACGGGCTCGGCCGCCAGCCCAGGGCGAGCCATGGTCGGGGAAGGGCTGGACGGGACCCAGCGCAGCTGCTCTGGCCGGGGGAGCCGGGCCCGGCGTGTCCGAGCGGAGCGGAGCGGGCAGCGCCAGCGGCACCCGGAGCACTGCCCGCCCGGGATGCGGCCCCGGCTCCCGCAGCTCCCCCGGCTCCCGCAGCTCCCGCAGCTCCCCGCTCCCGCAGCTCCCGCATCTCCCCGCTCCCGCATCTCCCGCTCCCGCAGCTCCCCGCTCCCGCAGCTCCCGCATCTCCCCGCTCCCGCAGCTCCCCCGGCTCCCGCAGCTCCCCCGGCTCCCGCAGCTCCCCGCTCCCGCATCTCCCGCTCCCGCAGCTCCCGCAGCTCCCCGCTCCCGCAGCTCCCGGCTCCCCCGGCTCCCGCAGCTCCCCCGGCTCCCGCAGCTCCCGCTCCCGCATCTCCCGGCTCCCGCATCTCCCGGCTCCCGCATCTCCCGGCTCCCGCATCTCCCCGCTCCCGCAGCTCCCCGCTCCCGCAGCTCTCGCAGCTCCCCGCTCCCGCAGCTCCCGGCTCCCCCGGCTCCCGCTGGCCGCAGCCAGCCGGGCATTGCTGGGTCTGTGCCACCCGCGGGGCTCGGCGAGCTCCAGCTCCGCTCCTTTGTTCTGCGTTTATGCCCCATCCCTGCAGTGTCCAAGGCCATGATGGGCAGGGCCTTGAGCACCCTGGTGTCTCTCCCCATGGCAGGGCTGGGGCTGGATGAGATTTAAGGTCCTTCCAACCCAAACCATTCCGTGATGCCATGAGCTACCCAAGCCGTGTGGGTGTGGGTGCCAGGGAGGCACACAGCAGTGCATGGGGAGGCTGGAGCTGTGTTCTGCTTGGAGAGCAGTGATCATCAAAGTCCCTTAATTCTCAATTAGTATGTCTGCCCAAGGCTTTAAAATTGGTTAGATAGACCTCATTAGAAGTTAAATCTGAATTAACCTGTCCTTGCACAGGCGACCCCTGGGGACCCCAGTGGCAGCAAAGCCGGTTCCTGTTGGGGCAGCCCCTTCCTGGGCCAACGTGGGAGCATTTGGATGCATTCCCCTCGCAGGACACTGATCACAGCAGGGCTCTTCCCATGGCTCAGCCCTGCCTTGAGCTGGCCCTGGCACAGGGCTGCCTTGCCGGGGTATTTTTAGAGAAGATAAGAACAGTGGAAAGAGAGAGGTCTCCATTCCAAGGCACTTGGACTCTTTAATTATGTTTTTGGTCTAGAAAATTACATGATTCCCAGAGCATAAATAGAGAACACACAGAAGGTAATTGCACCTCTGGGTGCAGATGAGCTGGTAGCAGGGAGAGGCCATGTGGAGTCCAGGATCAGTGGGAAGAGGTGCAGGGGGAGGGAGAAATGGGCTCCTTGGAGCTGCTGGATACTGCCCCTAATATTGCACCTGCCTCACCCCGGGTTCCTGACACCCCGTCCTCTCCATGGTGCTTATGGGGGACCCACAGCCCCATAGAGGTGGAGACCAGTCCTGTGAGTCACTCCACTGCCATAAATCCCTGCATTTTGGGGGCAAACCCACCCTTGGGCCCTCCCTGTGTTGCCCACAAAACTTGTGGTCGTGATCTGCCCCTGCCAGAATTACCTTTTACCCACTTGGAGCTGATTTCAGCACAGTTGCTGACTTGGCTTTATTAGTTTCTTCTTTATCTTTGGATTCCTGCCAGATGTCCTTGTGGCCTGTAAATTCTGCATTCTCTGCGTCCATTATCAGTGGTACATCCTTCTTTCCAAGCTTTGTTCACCTCCCTCTAGGTCTGAGATCATGAGAAGTATGTCCAGCCTTAAACCTTAACAAGGCACTTCTATCAACAAGTGATTTGTTTTTCTAACACCTGGATATCACTTAGAGCTTGTTTGCTACTCTGTTTCATGGATTAAATCTCCCTTTTTGTTGATTAGGCTTGAAAGTACACAAAGACCAAACATCAAAGAACATCCTTGCTTAAGGAAATTTTACATATTCCACATTTTGGAACACCTGGGCACAGAGGCCAGTCCAGGTTTTCCAGAGATGCTGGAGATGTGTCCCTGCCTTTGGCTGGGGTGTGCCCTGGCCAGCTCTTGGCTCCACAGGGAGGAAAGACATTTAAAAAGTGTTTCCATGTTTGTACCTTCCATGCTGCTCACGAGTGGGGAACCTGCAAGGAGAGCCTCGGTTTTCTCTGCGTTTCCTTTTCCTTCAGAGCAGCCTTGGTTTCCAGCTGTAATCCAGAAGTGCCTGATGGAGGATATGGGCCTCAACGTGCATCTCTTGCCTCCATGTGCTGCCCAAAATGATGTTCTTGTTCTGCAGCAGAAGGGGCAGAGCAGGACCATTTTCTTTTCAGTACCTTATTTTAATACAGACAAGCTTAATATTTGGGGTGTGCTTTTCTTTTAAAGCATTTAATTAAAAAACCCCCGAAGCTCTGCCTTGGCAATTTTCTGTGTGTCCCCACATTTGCATGTTTCCCTATGATTACACAAGGAGCTTTCTCCAGGTGGGACCTCATTTTCCAAGCACTTCCCACCCCATCCCTGGAGTCCTGATGTTCTTGGGATCTGGAGCCTGTATTTGGGGTGAGTCCAGCAAACTCTTTGCTTGAGAGGGAAATCAAAGGTCTTGATGATGGGAGGAAGCCTGACAGCTGGAGCTGGGAGATAGGAGAGGGACTCTGAAGAAAACAACTGGGATTGGATGAGGAAATTTGGGCTTCAAATCCATCTCCAGCTGCAGTTTGTGGAGCAGTTTTGCAGAGCCTTCCCCCAGCCTCCCTCCTCCGGTTTAACCCTCCACATGGCCAAGTGCTGGAGATGGGGGATTTCCCCCTCCTTCCTCCTCACGGTTCCCAGTATAAATACATGGAGCAAAGCCGCCAGCTCTGTTTATTGAACACAAATAGAAGATAAAATAGTGGAAAACCAATTTTTTCATGCTCATTGGTGGGAAAGATTAAAATTATGCAAATCCTCGGCAGCGAGCTTGGTGCAGAGATAAGGGGATGTTCAAGTCAGCTGGCTGCCTGCTAATTCACTCATTGAAAACGAAATGAGCAGGAAAGCTGTGAGCGGCGTCACGGGCCCCTCACGGCGCTGGGATTTCTGTGCTGGGAGGAAGCTGAACAAAGAAAGCCCTTTTTTGGAGGTGTGCAGGACCCGTGCTGAGATGCTCACCCTGGAATCACGTGTCTGCCCAGTGCCTGGGGAGCCCCGGGATGCAGCACCTCCACCTTGGCCAGGGTCTGTCTCCAGCCCGTGTGCAGTGACCTGAAATCCCCTGACCTGGTGGTTCTGGGGGAGAATCAGGTGGAATCTGCCACCTTGATCCCTCAGCTGGATTCCATAAGCAGAGCAAGGCTGGGAGTTGAGTGGGAAACCATGAAATATAAGTGATGCTGGTCTTGGTGCTTTCTGCTGCACCAGTGTGGCTCTGGGGGGCCGCGGGAGGCAAAGTGGGTTCAGCAGGACGTTCCCTAACCCGGTACAAAGGGTTCTGCAAGGCAGGGGAAGGGCAGGCCCCTGCTGAGTGCTGGATCTGGGCTTGCCCCCACGATCCCAGCACTGCCATCGAGGAACCAGTGCCCATGGCTCCCACCCGTCTCCCCCGGACACGCCCGCCTTGCAGTGGGAACCCAGTCTTGAAATTCCCCGTATGCGCACGTTCATTAATTTTTGCAAAGCAGCAGTGCTGTGGGGGTTTTCCCGGGATGAAAGGCCCGTGTGTGTGTCTGGGGAGGATCAGGGTATGTGCAGATGTGTTTGTGGTCAGAAAGAAGCGAGTGAAGCGGCATCGCATCGCCCTCTGACTCTGGATCTGACTCAGCCCTGAGCTTTGGCTGAAGGAAACTTAACTCCTTTAGACCAATCTGAGCCTGTAGTGCTGGAGGGCATTAAGTGGCCACCTCTGGAGAGGTATTAGGGTGAATACTGGGGCTTTTTGCTCACTGTGCTGCTCGCTTTGCCCAGCCCAGGCTCCTCAGTCTGTGCATTTATTTCTTGGGATCTCTCAAGATGTTCCAGGCACAGGGGAGACCAAAAACCCCCACAAACCAAAACCTTGTAAAGCAGCTGAAGCTGCTGACCATGCAAAGGCACCCAGGAAATGATGAGGGCTGCTCATTGTGCTGGGAGAGGGACCCGGTGCCAGCGAGTGTTTTTGGAAGGATTTGTCTCACTTCCTGTCAAATCAATATTTATTCACAAATCTATTTGTTTGCTTTTGTCATTGAAAACTCTTGTGGGCTTTTTTTTGTGTGTGTGCGTTGTTTTGTTCCCCTTGTGTATTTTTGGCTGCACAGTGCTGGCGAGAGGGGCTGCCGCAGCCTTTCCTGGCTCCAGTCATTCCAGCTGCTTCTCCTAACCCGTGGTTTTGAGCCTCTTTTGTAAGGTGGGACCTGGCTGGCAGCTCTCCTCTGCCTGGGCACGGCTCCCTCCCCACTCCCCCACGTGCCCTTGGGCTGGAGGTGATGATGGGTGGGAAGGGGTTGACAGGAGCAGTGTTTTTCCATTACTGTGGATCACAGTGGAACAGGGGTGTGGAAGAAATCAACTGCCCCCCAAAATCGTACAATCACAGAGTGGTTTGGCTTGGCAGGACCTTAAAGCCCATCTCATTCCACCCCCTGCCATGGGCAGGGACACCTTCCACTGTCCCAGGTTGCTCCAAGCCCCGTCCAGCCTGGCCTTGGGCACTGCCAGGGCTGGGGCAGCCACAGCTGCTCTGGGCACCCTGTGCCAGGGCCTCACCAAAATGCAGTTTCAGTGTCAGTGCTGGCTCTGCTCCTCTGTGCTTGGTTTTCCTTCAACTCCAGAGCTGTTGCCAAAGCCATTGCCGGTTCATGCTCAGGGTCCTGGGGAGTACGGGACACCCCCTGCACCCCTGTGATCCCGCAGGAGCAGGAGCTGCCTGGATCAGCACGTGCCAGCTTTCCCCCTTGGCCTTTGGTCCTGCTTGAGTTTCACCATCCCCACCAACCTTCTGCTTCATTTCTTTTCCATTTTCCTGTGAGTGAAACAAATAATGGCTGGAGCTTCGCCCTCCCTCAGCTGCTCTCCCTCTTCTCTCCTCCTCCATCCCCTGACTCATTCCTGATGCCCCAGCCCATCCTCTGCTGCTTGTTCCCTCCCTGCCCTCACCTCCTTGCTGGTTCATCTGCGCTGCCGTGGTGCCCAGCGTGAGGACAGGGATGGGGATGTGGCACCTCTCCTTCCCTGCCAGGGTTCCGGCTGCTGGCCCAGCCCTCTGCACCTGCCCAAGGCTGCAGGATGGGGACGGTGCCGCGACGGAGGCAGGGCCGGGGCTGGAGCTGCAGGTGGAATAAAACAGGGATTTTTACAGCCAGCTGAGGACCTACTGTGCTCGGGGATGTGGGGAGAGCTTTGCCTCCTCCTGGGTTTGTCTGCTGAGCCCCATAGCTGGAATATTATTTATCTGCCCCCAGCCAAATCACGCAAAGCTAAATTGAGCTGTGGCAGGCGAAAGTGTGAAGCGTATTATTAGGAACAGGGAGCTCTTGTTCCACAGCTGCTGCTGCTGCTGCCGTTGGTAATTAATGTTTGAGGAATTGCAGATCTTCATTAGGAGAACAATTAGATTAACGAGAGAACTCGAGCCGAGGCTGTAGTGGGAAAGGGCTGGGGGGAGGCTTTAAAAACAAAATAAAATCCCTCCCTGGCACCCTGCCTCGCTGCTCCAGAGACGTGCCGATGCTCTTGGAGGCACTGGGAGGAGACTGGTCCCTCCTTTCCAAGCGGTGACAGGCACTCGCGGCCTCGTGCTGGGGAGGGAGCATGTGGGGGCTTCATTACGGGGAGGAAAGAAGCAATCCGTGATTGTCATAAATATTTCAGACAGCCCAGCACCCATCACTTGGCCGCAGCACAGGTTTATTAGGAGAGAGAGCTTTGGGCAGAGGCTGCTCAGGGCTCAGCAAGGTCCTGGGCTTGCATCGTTAAAAGCTTTAATTGGTGTCCTTGTTGCTGGAAACACTGACCCCTCCGAGGTGAGATCACCCCGGCCACGAGGTATCGCCTGCAGGGCCTGGGCTTAATTCAGGCCAATAAACAGGCCTGAAGCTGAGGGATGTAAGATGCTTCTTAACGATATTCTTTCATCAGGAGTTGTTTGGGGTTCCCCCCACCCCCAATTTTCTTCCCTGTGCTTGTGCTGGGTCCATCCATGAACCTGCAGCAGCTTTGCCCTCACGCAAGGAAGGTGCTCACAGCTGGCTGATGAGCAGGATGCAGCAGGAATTCACTCAGGATAAATGAACCATTTAGAGAGGTTGTAAAATCACAGAAAGTAACGACAGAAGGGAGGTTGGAAGGTCAATTAGTCCCTCTCGCTGGCCCAAGGCAGCACCATGCATTTGGAAGTCGTCGGAGGCAGATGCATGCCTGGCCTTCCTAAAAACCTGCAGTGGTGGTGTTCCCATCCCTGGGCTGTTCCCTGGGTCCCTGGCTGTGGCCCCACTGCTGCCTCAGCCCCACACAGCCTCTCCCGTTGGGCACCAGCAATGTCCTCCCACTGGGAGATGTTCCAAGCACCGCTCTGGACCAGCCACACCGTGCCCAGCTTCTGGTGGCAGGGATAGAATAGAGGCTTGTCATCTCTTCTGGTTTTAGGAAATTTAACCACAAGAAACTCATGCTCTCCAGCAAGGTGGAACCCCTGAGTGATGCCAACAGGTCTGAGCTGGGATGGTTCCACCTTCTAGTGGAAGGTGTCCCTGTTGATGGCAGGGGATTGGAACAAGAGGATCTTTAAGGTCCCTTCCAACCCAAACCACTCTGGGATTCTGAGGAGGAGGCTGTGGGTCAGCTCCCAAAAGCAGAGAGAGTTGGGGTGTTAGAAATCCCAAAGGTGTTGTGGGGGGCTCAGCTTCCACCATCTCTTCTGCCCAGCCCCAGGAGAAAGCTGGAAGTTTTGCCTTTCAGGGGACAGCAGATTTCTCCCTTCGGTAATTGATGGGGACAAAAAAGTTGCATTTCCTGGCAACTCCAGATGGTGCAGTGACAATAAAGCCATTTTCTGCAATATGGTGGCCTCTGCATGTCCGAAGGAGAGATTTGTTGTTGGCCCCATTCCTGTTTGGCTCGGTGCCTCCGAAGATGGACGAGCCGTTCCCGAGCGCTGGCTGAGCAGGCGGAGGGTCGGGGCCCTGGGAAGCTCCCGCAGCCGTGCTGAGCAACAGGGAAGGAATCTGTTGCTGTGAGGCAGTGCTCTGCCCTGCCCTGCTGGAAATGGAGGACACACAGCACCCTCCTCCCTGGCCAGGCACAGCCCGTTGCATGTGGATGGTCCTCACCTGCCAAGGAAATGTTACTGCGTGTTTAATTCATGGCCCGCTCCTCACGGTGCCGCAGAAACAGCGCCGGGAACGCTCAGCCAGCGCCTACTCAGAAAAATCTCCCTGCCTGATCCTTCTGATGATTGACTGCTACAAAGACACCGAGATGATCTCAGCAGCTTGTCAGAAAAAGCCCTTATGTTGGTTTAAGGTAGCATGTAAAACGACGTGCCGAGCAGGTGGAGACTTTTTGAATGCTGGGTAATGGGAGGGTTCTCCCATGGTGCTCTCACATGCTCCTTTCCTACAGCCTGCTCCAGCTGTTACCAATCTCCAAATGCTTATAAAGGTTTTAAGCCACCTCTGATGTGTGCCTGGTGTGTCTGGGCTGTGCATGGGCTGCTGTATCCCACCCAATGGAAGCAGCCAGCTCTGGGCTGGGATGTCTGGACTGGCCTCTACAGCTGCTCAGAGCACAGAGGGAGGAATACCAGATTCAATAGAAGCAAACTACCTGGGTGAGATCAGGCTGTCAGGTAGGAGCTGGAGTGCTGTGAGGCTGGTGTTACTCCCAGTTTCTGCCTGTTTAGCAGCCTCTTAATTTTGCAATTTATATGGAAGATGGAAATGGCAGCAGAGCCCTGCCTGGCTGAGCTGCTCAGCTGGGAAGCGCCGCTGGCTTGTGCCACCTGGGGGTTGCTGCATGTTGGTGTGGTTTGTGGGCTTCAGTCAATGCATGAAGGTAATTTCTGGAGGCACCCACTGCAGCTGGGGCTCTCTGCAAGGATGTGACAAGAGCCAGAGGCTTCCCTAGATAGACAGCCCAGAATTAAATCAGAGGGAAAGCAAGTACGGAGCATGGATGTGGCTTCCTGACCCCACTGCTGACCTTGAGCAGTGCAGCCTAAGCCTCTGACCAGTCTGTTCTGGTGTCTGCTGGTCTGCAGGGCTCTACCAGGCCAAGCAGTGACCCAGCATCCTCCCAGCTTAGCTCTTAAATTCAGATGAGATCACAACAGCAAGTGATGGATGGATTTTTTCTTTCTCTCCTCCTTTCTTAATCTCCCCTGGCTGGTGGGTCTGAGACACAGGATTCCTGCCAGAGCAGGGGAAGGGATTTGCTCATCTTGTGTCTTGCAAGCTCAAAACCAAATCCTCTTTATGGAGTTTAACCCCCTGTGTTGGCTGGCAGGGCTAGAACGCCTGGCAAATGGGGAGGGGATGAATGCCGAAGGAGAAGGCAGAGTGAGCTCAAGAGGGGAGGCCCAGGAATGACATCTCAGTACCGAAGAGGTGCACTCTGAGTGGGGCTTGATGGCAGCTCTCCTGATCCTGGGGTGGAAAGAAGGCAGCTGGAGGCATCGCTGGGCCTGCGGCCATGGGAGCCACATTGCCCCGTGTGCTCCAGAGCAGGTGGCTGTGAAACCCAGGGAAGACAGCTCTTTCCTAATAACCTTGATTAGCTTTCCTTGCTGGTCACTAATCAGCAAGATGCAAGCAGTGGTGATGAAGCCAGCTCTGCGCTAGGGACAAAGAAAGACAAGCCTCTTTATCCTTCTTACTGCGGCTCAGCAGCCCGTCCTCGCCTGCAGAAGGATTTGCTGGGGTGGTTGTGTGGCTGCCGCTCACCCTCCTGGCTCCTCTGTCCCTTCCTCACTGGAGCACAGTTCTGCCCCTTCCATGGGTGTGAGGAAAGCAAAGAGCTCATCAGCTGCACTGTTGCCACAATGATTTTCATTCACCATCCAATAGCAATTAGGAGAAACTTTGCGTGTTTGCTTCACTACTTTTATTTCCTGTCTCTTGTTTTTCACTGATGAGGAGAGTGCCCTGCCTGGGGACTGCAGCAGTCCCATGGCATCTCCTAGCCTGGTGCCCAGGGATGTGCAGACAAGAGTGGCCATGAGGTCTACAGGCTGTAAAAAGGAAATTTATTTCTTTGCTTTTTCATTTCTCAAGGCCCTAGGCTTGCCTGTCTGTGGGCTAGGGGTGTTCCTGGGCTGGAATTCATGAGAAAGGAGGGACAGTCCCTCTGCATCTCAGCCATGGGGGACCCTAAAGATGATAAGCAGGGGGTTAAGTTTTCCTCTGTCTTCATGTAAATCCAGACCCACTTTGTCATCCTCCATGGAAGCCTCTCTGGGTTCAGTGGGCTGGGAGGGAGCAGGGTCCTTGCCTGTGGCTGGTTAAAGTCTTCCAGTCTGCTGTGTTTAGAGAGAGTTCTCTATTTTGGTTTTTGTGTGAGGTGTGTGCCTGCGTGCAGTTTGGGGGGTTTTTTGGGTTATTTCACTCATAACTCGTATTGTTGGGGACTGTTTCTCCCTGGGGATAAAAATGAGCTGTGCAAAATCTGGGTGAAGCTGGGGCTGAGGGTGCTCCTGTCCCTGGGGCGGTGCTCTGGTGGGAGCAGCAGGAGGGTCCCCTGCCCGGGTGCCCCTGCCCAGGTGCCCTGAGGCTCCCGGGCTCGGCTCCGTGAGGAGCCGGGCGCTGATGGAGATAACAAAAGGAGACGATGGATCGGCGATCGCGGTAATGAGAAGGTTGTTCTTGCGCGAGGGCTGGTGACATCCTACACCCATCCGGCACTCGCAGCCGGAGCTGATAAAGCACCCTCATGTTCCTAATTAACTTTCTGGAATGTTTTTTCTTCCTTTCGATTTTTCATCTCTTTTTTTTTTCCTTCTGCTTGGGCTGCAGGCTGGTGGAAGATGCTCTGCTCGGGCACCAGCCACAGGGGAGCAGGTTGCCACACTCGGCCGTGCTCCTTCCCGGAGCGAGGGATCTCCGTGGGGCAGGGACTGGCCTCCAGTGCTCCTGGCCTGGCTGCTGGGGCTGGGAACCCACTGCTTGTCCTCAGGGGACAGTTTGCACAAAACTTTTTGTTAAGAACCACCTATTTTGTGAGAGACCAGTTTAGGTTGCCCTCACAGGGCAGCAGAAGACTTCAGGAGCTGGAGGAAGGCCAGGCAGGTTTCTATCAGCAGGTGAGCTCCTGTTGGTGAGGAGTAGCAGTGTCAGCCCTAGGAATGGGCTTTGGCCCCTGCTTGCACAGGGGTTTGGGGTGAAGGAGGGGCTGGCATTGCCTCGTGCTGAACACAAAGGGAGTCCCTGTGCAGACCTGGCAGAGCGGTTTGGAGGGTGGAGAAGGCCACAAGATGCAGCAGCATCCAAATTTCTGCGTGAGGGGAGCAGAAAGCCAAAGCTGGAGGGATTAGCCTGGTCAGAGGGACTGATGCCATCTGGATGGGCTCTTCCCAGTACAGGTCATCTTCGTGCCGTGCTGAGAGTCAGGAAAGCACCAGTTCCTCATTGTTCAGTGGTGTTCTCATATGTTCCTAGGTGGACACGCACAGATGTGAGGCCAGGCAGTCTTTCCTCCCCAGGAATGTGGAGTTGATCTGAACCTCCGCTCGATCTCAGACAAAGGCTTTTCCTTAGCTTGGACTCCAGACATGAGAAAGGCTGTTGCACTTTGCTGGTGTGGGCAGCAGAAGCAGCTGGTTGGTTGGGCTCTTTGTTGAGTTTTTGTCTTTCTTGTCGTTTTTTCCCTCTGCTGTGTGCAGTAACCCAGCATTACCCATCAGCCCAGGTCCCAGACTTGGGGTGCAGGCGCTTTGGGAGGGAGACACTGGTGATTTTAGCGTTATTTTCTGTCAGAAGATGGTGTTGGCTCCCCTGGCTGAGCT